>NC_071393.1:54301704-54620204 GCF_022682495.2 Desmodus rotundus | reverse complement strand
AAAGAGAGCTAAGTGAGGAGGAGATCGCCAACCTATCTGATGGAGAATTTAAGGCCCTGGTAATCAAAATGCTCACAGATCTCATTGAGCTTGGTTGAAAATGAAAAAAAACAAAAAACAAATGAAGGATACCCAAAGTGAAATAAAGCAGAATGTTCATGGAACCAACAGTGACAGTAAGGAAATCGGGACTGAAAGTAACAGTTTGGAACAAAAGGAAAAAATAAACATCCATCCAGAACAAAATGAAGAAATAATAATTCGAGAAAGTGAAGAGTCTCTTACAAACCTCTGGGACAATCTGAACATTCCAACATCCGAATCATAGGGGTGCCAGAGGGAGAAGAGGAAGACCAAGAAATTGAAAACTTATTTGAACAAATAATGAAGGAAAACGTCCCCAATTTGGCAAAGGAACTAGACTTCCAGGAGGTCCAGGAAGCCCAGAGAGTCCCAAACAAGTTGGACCCAAAGAGGAACACACCAAGGCACATTATAATTAAGTTACCCAAGATTAAAGATAGAATCCTAAAAGCAGCAAGAGCAAAGGAGAGAGTTACCTACAAAGGAGTGCCCATAAAGATATCAGCTGATTTCTCAAAACAAGCCTTGCAGGCAAGAAGTGGTTGAAAAGAAATATTTGAAGTAATGAAAGACAAGGATCTGTATCCAGGATTACTCTATCCAGCAAAGCTATCATTTAGAATGGAAGGGCAGATAAAATGCTTCCCAGATAAGGTCAAGTTAAAGGAGTTCATCATCACCAAGCCATTATTATATGAAACATTAAAGGGACTTACCTAAGAAAAAGAAGATAAAAAATATGAACAGTAAAACGACAACAAACAACTATCAACAAGTGAACCTAAAAGAAAAGAAAAACTATGAAAACAAAAACTAAGCAAACAACCAGAACAGGAACAGAATCAGAGAAATGGACATCACACGGAGGGGTTTCAGTGGGGAGGGGGAAGGGAGGAATGGGGGTAAAAGGTACAAGGAAGAAGCAGCATAATTAGTAGGCATAAAATAGACAGGGAGAGGTAAAAAATGGTATGGGAAACAGAGGACTCAAAGACCTTATATGTACAACCCATGGATGTGAACTAAGGGGGGGAGGATGCTGGAGAATTGGGAGGGCAGGGTAGAGGGGGGATAGAGGGGGAAAATTGGGAAAACCGTAACAGCATAATCAATAAAAATATTTTTTTTAAAAAGAAGAAGGAGTGGCTTTTGTTCTGTAAGGAAAGTAATAGGAGGGAGCAGCTAAATAGATTTAAGGCATGGTAAGGAGCTCTGAAAACATTTCCATTGTTCTGAACATTTTGTTATTCTGTGTATATTTTTCATTTGTTTAAAATCTAGTTCTAAATCACCTTTAATTTTCCCTAGAGAAAAGAGGAGAATGTGAAAGGAATGGGAAGGCAACTCAGATTAACTGAGGATCTACTGTGTCTAATTATTCTCAGTAAGCAATGTACCACTCATGCACTGAGGCAAAAACCTCACCTTCAGAATGAGTGAAGAAGCCTGTCAAGGGTGCCCTCGTTGCTTTGGTATTGGCTTTGGGGGATGAGATACTATTACCCCTGTCTCATGCTGCTCTTTCTGAAATCTTTCTTGCCCTACTGAAGGTTTTGGTTTCATTATCTATATTCAGTCCCATTCACCAGGTACTACAGTAAGCACTAGAGATGCAAAAATAAATTCATACCTTGCCTTTGAATTGTTTAGTCATAATCAAAGTTTCTTTTTTTATCTTACACACATGCAGAATAAACCAGGTTTTTTTATTTTTCTCTTACTGACTGATAATTTTTATGAGACACATACTTTCCTGGTAAAGCAAGAAAAAAACTTGCTTTAAGATCAGTGTTCAGGTTCTCAAACACAATGATTATAGTCTCCCCTAATAAATTAACATTCTTTTAAGGAACAACTCTTGGGATAAATGCTGTTTTCCAGATTTCCTATTCTTCTCCCTTCCTTTGGATAAGCAGAGTATCCAAAAGAGCATATAGGGGCTTACGTGACCTTGTGATTCGGGAATGCGGTAAGGTCCCCTGTCTTAACATGGTCCATGGGTGCAGGCTGGCTGGGTTCATTGAAATGGGTCTTGCCCTGGACATTATGAGGTTGCCTCCCACAGAGGGCTATGGCTGTGTCATTATCTCTTGACTTGGTCAGGAGTATATCCTGACTAAAGTCTTATCTCAGGCCTCACTGGTCCTGCAAACTCTCTGAGGTCTGGTTTCAGAGCCTACTCCCCTCCCCTGCTCTCCTTGGAAGTGATTGTGCAATGCCTCTGCCAAGTCCACCAGCTGAACTTTCAGAAACCTCATGGTGGGCTGGGGAGGATGAGCGAGCATGGTAGCAAGGGGAGCTCTGACCAAAGATCTCCCTCTGACTTCAACATCCCCACTCCAGGTTATTGTGAGAACACTGATTAAGACGATCTCTTCCCAGACTTCCAGAGGACAGTGGAGATGACATCCTTGTGCTTTTGGCTTTCCCTTCCACCGTCTCATATGCCTCTTCTCTAGGTCTAGTCCAAGGGATGGGAATACACACATCTGAATCCAGGCACCTCTTGCCTTTATTTCCTTCTTATCCCCCAAGTCCACTGAGAGGGGAGGGGTTTGCTTTTTCCTTCCTTTCCCCTTTCCTTTTAATATTCCTCTGGACCATACTCTCCTAATTTTGGGAGTGGCATTCCACCTTTCCCTTGTTTTTATAATTAAAATATGGGAAAGTACAAGAAGAGAGAAATGATGACCATCATTCAGGAGGCATTTCTAAATTATTGTACTTGTCATGTGAACAAGTGCTCATTAGTCATTCTTTAGTAGTCACTCACAAAGTTAATGAAGAAAGCCTGATGGTTTATTTCTTGCTGTTACATGGGGTTGTTTTTGTTTGTTTTTTAGTATTTTGAAATGTTTATTTACAGATTTCACATGTGTGCTGCAAGCCCTTGCTTCAAAGTGAGGTCCATGACCAGTAGTGTCACCAGTTGCTAATTTGTTAGAAATGCAGAATCTCAGGCCCACCCCAGAACTACTGAATTAGTACCTGCATTGCAACAAGATCTTCAGCTGTGCCATATGCACAGTACCACTTGAGGAGCACTGCTCTAGGCCACCAGAGCCTTACCGAAGATTTTGGCTACATCAGCTGTCCTCATCATGGGCATTTGGTAAACATTTATTTATCAGTTCTACGTGTTAGCTAATGACGATCCTTGCCCTTGGGTACTTATGGTCCTAATCAAGGATCTTTATAATTATGATAAAGTAATTAAATTAAAATTGGCAATTTTAAGTCTAGCCCTCCATCACCAGATACACCATAATTTTTGGACAGATCTATTAAGAGTAAGTTGTAGGTTATGAAAAGTAGATGTTCATTTGCTTGGAAAGCAGTCATTTAATGTATGGAGACAGGAACAAGACAGTAATAAGATACTCACTTGGTACATGCACATTCATACCTGAGGCTGCAGCTTCACTAGTACAAATAGGGTTTTGTTCAGTTATAGTTTGACAGGAGCCTGGGGTTTCTTTTAGGGGATGAGTTTTAGGGGGAAGGACAAAGTCGTGGTTTTTCATCTGCACTTTCATTTTCTGATCACAGTGTTTGAGAGGAATCTGGGCTTTACTTATTCACTGGGCTTTCAATAGAGAATCACATTAATCCTTTTAAGCTCCTTATTCTAATGATTTATTTTGTTGAAAACCATAGTGATCCTCCTTTGAATTTTAATGATTGCTGCCTATTCAAAGATTCATTGTTTTGACTTCCTGTCCTTACCTTTGTTTCCTACATGTCTGTAGGGAACACCTGTCTAATATTGGATCTGCCCCTGGTTCTCACTGGCTTACCAGAGTCACTCAAGCCTTTCTCTGAGTGTTAAGCTGAAATGCTGGCTACTCATCCATGACAATAAATGTGGGATATATGTTTGTAGAGATAGGCAGATAGACAGCAGAGGGACAGGTAAATGATTGAGCCATTTCCCAGTGAAAATTACATTTTGGATATGATAGTGAATTATGATTATTATAGAGAAATTAGTTAAATTAGAATTTTTAATCATAAATCTATTGGGATATAGTATCTATGGAAAATCTAGTAGATGAGAAAGGGGTTTGGATTTTGAGGATACTTTTTCTTACCCAAAATTCTGGACCATGTAAGGCACTGAGCCACCATTTCCGAGTCTGTTAAACATGACAGTGCTCTTTTTCAAGGATGTGGTAGCAGTCGTTTCGTTCCAGTGCTGCAAATTCTCAGAAAGGGTTAGATGGAAATCGCCATGATAATATGTCTCAGGTATGAACATCAAAATTACATGTTATGATTTCAAAACCTAAGAAGTGGCTTATGTCTCGAGCTTGAATTCCTCTTTTGCCCACTGTGTAACCACACAGAGAATTTTTTCCTGCTCATTTTATAGGTATCACCTAGGAACATCGTGGGTTTTCAAGAATATATTATTCTAATATGAGATTTTAACAACTACACTGTGTTTATGCATAATACATTTTGTGTCTTATCTTCAGGCTTCTGGACTTTGATTCAGAATATCAGGAGCTCTGGGATTGGCTGATTGACATGGAGTCCCTTGTGATGGACAGCCACGACCTGATGATGTCAGAGGAGCAGCAGCAGCATCTTTACAAGGTTAGAGCCGCCCTTCTTGCCTTTACCTTGCTGTGGAAGATCTGATTAGCCTGACAAGTCTCTCTCTCTCTCTCTCTCTCTCTCTCTCTCTCTCTCTCAGGATCTCTTTGCGTTCATTGTATGTATCATGGTATCTATTAGAATTCTCTTCCCTGTCCCCAAACTCATTTCCATCCCTTGTGTGCTGACAGCCTGCACTGACATCATAATTGCAAGAAAGTTCCCTTTATCACATTCTATTTGGTGTAATTCTATAGAAGGACAAAAATTTATCTTCAAGATGAATAGCAATAAACAAAACTGCATTAATAAATAGACTGAAACAAAATGAAGGGTAACATTGAACAAAATATGTTTTGATTGGATCACTCAGGTAAGTTCTATCTACCCCTCAGATCTTCCCAGAGGAAAAAGGAATTTGCCTTTATTTTGGCTTGCTGCTTTCAGGGTACAGGGCTTGTCCAATTTAATGTTTATTAGTGATACATAGAGCAGACATTGTCATATTAAGTCAATACATTTGCGTGTGATTTAAGAAAACTAGCTTGGAACTCACATATTGATTGCAGGCAATCCATCTAATAACTATCTATATTGTTTTCCATGTCTGCCAATTCACCCTTGGCCTAGTGTGCTCTACCAATTCCACTTAAATGGTCTTAGAAGTTCTTAGAAAACAACCCTGTGATTTTGATTTAAAAAAAATGTTTGCAAGATTCACCGTGTCTGAAAAAGCTGTTGGGGAGGAGGGTAGAGGGACTTTCCACGGAAATATCAGACTGTAGTAAATCTTCCTCATTTAGGCAATTTTTATTGGAGTAATTCTGACAGTTGTCATCCTTGAATTGCTTTGAGCATATGGCATATTTCAAAGAGCAGATTGTGAATCATAAAAAATAAAATTAATAACTAACCACAGAATCAGCAACAGTATAATGACAAGAAACAACCACCCTCTAGCTTTTTAAAATTTCTTATAGAATAAGAACTACATTCAAGGTCAAATAAAAGTTGTCTTTTTTCTTCTTCAGTCTTTATTATTTTAAGTTACCTTTTCTTAATACATTATTTTAACTTCTAACTCCTTTAAAGAGAAATATTTATTTCTACATTTTCAGGGCCTGGCTGAGTTTAATTAGTGTCCCCTGGGAATCATCTTGGTTAAGAGAAGATGTAAGTTCCCCAGGGACTAGGCAAATGGCGACATTTTACTCCCTAAAGAATTTTGTCAATCATTAATTGAGTTTGATTATTCACTGTTTCCTGTATGGATAGCTGTCCACATTAACAACAAAACTAATATATCTTCTGACATAACATATTGTTAGAATAACAGTCTCAACCAAATGTAACCAAAGCTAGGGGATTTTACATTTTCTGTCAGGATCAAGAATTATATATTAAAATGCCTATAAATCTATATCAATTTGTGATGCAAAAATACTTGTTTTATTTCCAAGGCTTAGGATTAAAAATTGAGCCAAACAGGAAAAAATAAAAGTTACCTAATCATGAGCCATTATCTCAGATTTTATTGCGCTTGAGCTGCCAAATAACATTTTTTTCTTCATGATGCATTTTGTATTTTGTACATAAACCACTACTTTTTTCAGAAACAGTGCTATTCTTTGTCAAAATCACATCCATATAATTTACATCACAATTAATAGGAAATCACTGAACAAAAAGTGCAGTCTTTTTCTTGTGCTTTCCTTGTAAGTGCTCTGCCTGAGAATTCTCATTCTGGCATATTGAAGGCCATTATTCCACCCACTCAGTACTTCTGGGTTGTAGTGTTTTTCCAAACGTTTTCCTGCTGGGGTTCTTTATTGTGACCATATCTTGTCATCATCTTTCTTTCTTTCTTTTCTTTTTTTTTTTTGCTTTTAGGTGTCCAACGTATCTAAGTTTATTAGACTAGCGCTAACTTTGCATTTGGCTTATAAGCAATAGTAAAAATTGAGTTTGAAACCAAGGGCAAATGCTACAGGTTTGTAGAGTTTCTCTTTATATAAGCCCCCAAATTATTCCAGAGGTTTGGAAACTTCCAAAGCAATCCTGAGGATATTGACTAAGTAGTCCTTTAGAACTTGGGATGGCTTCTGAATTAGAAAAACTGATGAAGGAGAATTAATTTCAGGTCTTTGGCAAGAATCTCCATTTAAGTGTCCCATTCCTCTGTTCTTTTCTGCTTTTCTAGGAATTAACTGAAGGGTTGCCTTGGGGGAGGGAGGTGTGGAGCCTGTGGAGTGTAGAGACTCCTGAAAGAGTAAAGCTTCTCATTTGGTCCCTAGACCTTCCTAGGCTTTCAGTACCATTTGAGGCGACCTTCGTCACTTTTTAATCTTTAAAATTGTTGGCCCTGAAAGATGCCAATGCATTATTAGCATTTCTCATCAAGGGCATCATTGACATTCAGGACAAATCGGTTTTTGTTAGTTTGTGGGACTACCCCTTTTGCTGCCCTTACTATTGGTTTTCCCATCATTGCAACAACCCAACAGGACACCCACTCCACTCCACAGCATTTCCAGTCCATCTCGACCCCTCCGCATCATCTTCATTGCTTAACACACTTGACAGCACCAAGAAAAATACCTGGCACTTGTATTCTGTATGTTGTTAAGTAAAGCACCTGATACAGTTATAGAACTAAGGATGTTGAGTTCAAAAATGAAGGATGGAAATTAAGTTCATGATCCCTGGTATTACTGAAAAGAATGAGGCTGAAACTTGTGGGAGACCTTCAACTGAGTGTTGGTAGAATCCCAACAACTACAGACCAGGACAGAATCATTATTCCTTTTATCATCGGATTCAAAACCTTTGTTCTTCTTGCTCTCAGGGGCTCGGTATTTCATCACTCAGCTCCTTACCTGCCAGAGACGGTTGTGCCCAGACCTCGGCGTGTGCATTGCACAGTCCTAGGCGGATCTCTAAAGTCCACATTCGGAAATGTTGGGTTAGAGAAAATGTAGTAACATGAGAGTACGATTTTTAAGTACTGCCTCGACATTAGCCACTAACTTTCTGACTTTACCTATTTGTTTTATATTCTGGTCTCTGCTAGAAAATCATCTGACCTTAACTCCTAGATATGGACTACAGATAAATACCCCAGACTATTCACTCAGCAGACCTCAGGAGTGGGGCACCTGTTGTGATATCTTGGTTTCCCAAAACCAGAGAAGTAGCCTAGGACCTTATAAAGGAAAAGAATTAGTTTTAACCAGCAAAGGTTAGGTTTAGGTTTGTACATTTATACAAACTGACATAATTTAGAACCATACTATTACAATGGGCTATAAAGTGGATTTTCTGTTTAAACCATTTCTTGCTTTGTTTCAGATTGTTAGAAATGTAAGACTTTTTTCTTTCTAATTTTAAACTGCAAGGTCCTGAGACCAACCTGATTCTTATTCAAAACTAACCACTCCCTTAAATATATTTTCTTCTTTGTTTGGAGACAATGAGCCATACTGCCAATATCTTTCTTTCCCTCTTCTTTGTCTTGTCCAGCCTCTGAACCAAGACCTTCTGTAGCTAGTTTTTAATAAATATTGGCAGTATTATCAGCACGGGAAACACAAACGTCATTTTTTCTCATTTTTTTCTTTCTCAATCTGAGAATCATCTCCAAGGAGAATTTTCTCCCACTCCCTCACTTTCTTTCTCTTCATTCCTCCTACCTCTTTAAGTAAGACAATTTAATTTGTCAAAAGTAACCACCGTGATTTTGAAAGTTCAGCTCTTATTTGTACTGGAGTTACAAAGCCAGAATTCATAATCAGAGGGAGCTGTCACTCTGCTGGTCTTTATGTGCATTAACTATTAATGGAGAAATATTTAAGACCCACTTGCAAAGGGAAAGCTCCATTTTTTCATTTCTGCAGATCAAAGGTGGCATTATTCTTGGGCGCAGGGAAGCTCAAGACACCTCCTCCCCCATCCTATAAATTTTATAGACTGAGTGACCTGGAAGCATTTTTTCAGGCCGCTGCTGTTGCAGCTGCTCCACCCTGGGCAGCAGACACGGCTGACTCTGGAACGCTGTGAGGGTGGGCGCCGTCAGGGCTGCGTACCTTGCGGCACTGCCCATTCTCTGCCTACAGAGCACAGATGACAGCGCCCCTAGCGGTCCTGCGTTGGGTGGGGTTCCCGAGTCCAAGGGTTAATTTCCAGAGCCAAATTTAGAAGTTGCACTCTGGTGATTATTGTTGTAATTGAACAAGAGCGGTTTTCAGATTGTATGAAACTCACTAAGATACCGTATTTATAGATTTGTTCCTTCAGTGAATGGCTTAGCTGTTCCTCATCAATAAAATATTGGGTTATATGTTTCTAAGGGATTAAAAATAACCCTTCCAGCTTAAAAATAATATGCAATTACTACCCACTTCACCTAAAACCTGTATACTTTTGAGGAATTTACACCAAAGATTTTATATGTAATTTTGAGGGCTAGTTATTCATAGAGTTCTGCTTTTACGGGGAAAATGCAAATATCTTCTTTCTCCATGGGTATCCGCATATACAAATATATCCTGTGCGCAGAAGGAAAAGAGCCATTCATTCTGCATAATACAATGCTCTGTACAGGTTAATTACATATTTACTTTGCAGGTTTATAAGAATTCACAGGAAAATAATAAAGATATTTTAAAGTATAAATATAAATTAAAACTGGAGAAGACATACAACGATGAGTTTGTTTCTGTGAGAAGAGTTAATATGTAGGCACATACACTGTAAGGTTCTGAGTAGTTACTAAAGATGACCTCAAAGTTTTGTTCTGAGTTTTCTGATAGTGAAAAAAAAGCAAGACATGTGCTCAATTGCAAAATTTTCACTTTCCATGAGGAAAGAAGTCATACTTCCTTTGAAGAAATTAAGTTTATTTTGATACTTAGGTATGAAAACATTTTCTTTTAGGATTTTTTATATAAGGGGTCAGAATGGTATGTTAGAGAAATGTCTAACCACAATATTCCTTACAAGTAAAGTTCTAAACATAATACTTTTAGCAAGAGAATTAATAATTTTTCTCTGACTCTGTTGCCAGGTGATGTTTAGAGACTTTGAGCACAGCCCTTGCCTGAAGGGGGCTCCTTTTGTTGATAGTTTGGCCAGGTGGGATTACTGAGAGAGGGTATCAATATTATATATTGGAAAAGAAGATATTAGTAAGGTGAAAGAGAAATATAAGCATTAAAGAAAAAGGAAAGCAGTAGGAATTAGTTAATACAGAGTTAATCAAACAAAAAAGGGTGAAGGGGTAAATTAAAATCATGGGTAGATGAATGAATAGTTAAGGAAACACAAAAATCCAAATACAAACAAAAAAACTAAACAATGAAAGAAAAATTGTTTCAGGAAAAAGAAACAAAAGAAAGGGCTAAGTTTTAAAGGAGAAAATGGTACTTTGGAGAATTTGGGTGTGTATTTAAAGACTAGCATTATGACTTTTAAAAGAAATGTGTGCATGGAATAGGATTAGAAATTCCGGCGAATAAGAAATGTAGTGTAAGAGAAGAAAAATGTGATCTAGTTGACTTGTTATTTTATAACTATTGATGCCAAAATAATGTTGTCATAGCTATGAACCAAATGTAGAAAATAAATTAAACATGCTGTGCCTATATTTTATAAATTCAAAAATTTCAACCCTCTATAATAGTTCTCTTTCATTTTGTAGTGGAGCAGTTTGATCTAAATAATTTCAGATGTGGCTTGATACCTTTAGGACTGAACTTGAGCTCCTAAAAATGTAGTGCTAGGCTTATTCCTCGGCCAGGTCACTGTAGCCAGGCTTAAAATAGATAAAAATCCGTTACTTAAAAAGAAAAATGAAACTCCCTGTGTTGTATATAGAAGGAATACACATCAAAAACATTGTATTCTGTTAATTAGGCCTTGTATTGGAATTTCAGTAGCAAAATCCCCTACCTTGATTGCTCAAAACGAAGCAAATTCCTAGTCATTGAAGCAGTCAAGGTAAAAATGTATCAGATATATCAGACACAAGAACCTGTGATAATTTTTTACGTCTTTCCCAGTAGATTAATTGTAGAGCTTAATTGTATGTTAGATTAAAACTCCATTAAGATAAGAAGAATATGCTTAAAATCGTTATAGTATTTCAAATAACATTATCTAGTCATCTTTAAAGTGATCAGAATGGAAAAACCTAAGCTGTCTCCACTGCTATCTAGAAATGAATTTGTTGTTTCATTTTTATTAAAATTCAGAAAGTCCGTAGATTAGCTGTCACATTAATTTGAGCTTTGATGAGTCAGTATTTGCTATGAATATTTGAATATATCTATATTTTTCTTTTCTTCTTTGAGAGAGGGCAAAACTCATCATGTGAAATGTTTAGAAGAAAAAGTAGATGGATATGGTTTTTGAACAATATATGAAACAGTGTTCCTGCCGGACCTTATAATTCCTAACTGAATCACTTTTTTTACAAAGGACGTTAAGAGAACAGCACGCCAAGAACTAGCTGGCTCCGTGAGCAGAGGGGCGAGGAAGGGAAGCCCCGCCAGCAGTGGCTGTCTCCGGCGGTGAGCCGCTGTCCGGAAGGTGCGCTGGCTCTCCGGGCAGCGCTGCTGCTTTGTGCTGCGCCCGCTCTCCCTGGCCTGGCCTGCTCTGGCCTGGAGTGGATCAAACAAGCCGTGGGGAAAGTTCCCCTCATTTGCATCACTTCTAGACAGCCCTGTCGTCCTCTTTGCTGACAGGAAATCACTGTCTTTGTCACCTTTTCTCAGGGCCCTCCTTTTGGCAGCGATGGGCCATGTGACCACGCTTAATCACAACAGCAGGGCTGGCTCAGGACTCAATGACATGTTTTCCTCAGCACTTCAATAAATGGGGTAGAGGAGTCAGGAGGAAAGGACTACATTAATTTTAGAGTGAAAGATAATTAACACTTGAGGGACTAATGCTCCAACCTATGGAATTATTATTCAAATTTAAGTTTATTTATCAAAAACTTGTGAAAACTATCTCCCCTAATGCAACTGTTTACAAAAATAAATGTTGAAAAGTAAGAGTTGGGAGAAGGAAGAAGGCAGGGGGAAACTCGGGCTTTGGGTGACTGGCGAGAGACGGGGGAAGGGCGGGGGAAATCATAGCAAGCATTAACTATGTTTGAAAAAAGCAACTTAAATAAGCTGAAACTTCAACATTTGGGAAGCTGGAGCATGTAAAACGCTTACTTAGATGATATGAATAGGACACGGCACACAAAAGCAGCAGTGTGCTCCTAGAAAACTGTGCTTAAAGGAGTTTCCTTGGCAACAGAAATGCAGTTCCAAAAGTAGACAGAACTTTCCTCAGAAAACATACTATTAATAACAACCTTCCGGAACAACTTGGAACAATTTGAGGACTTGGCAATAATAATGCCAAGTGTTCTGCAAATTAATCTAACACATAACAGTTATGTTTCCCTTGCCCATAATTCTGCTGGACCCTACCTTAGAACTCACTGCTTTTCAGTGGCACAAATGTGAAAAATATTTCTAAATGTTGTCATGGAAAAAGAAGACCAAAAGAAATGCTAGTGGCCAACAGTGAACCAGTGATTGTGTTCAGCCTTTTGAAATCTACAAGAGAACTTACTTGAATGAGATAAGTTTATTCCAATGAAAGCTACTATGTTGAATATCACATTCAAACAAAACTTGGTAAAGGGTTAATAGCCTGAGACTTGCTGAGATGTAAGGTACATCTGAGGCCACTGGTTATACAAATGTAACACTTCACTAAATACGTGCTGGGTGTTATTTTTAAAAGCATCATCATTTCTTGTCAGCCCAGAGAATAAACTAATCTTGAATCTATTTGACCAATGGGAATCATTTGAATTCTCCTGAAGGCTATACATTCAGCAGCCAAGGAAGAGTGTTCCCCTCCTCTGACCTTTCTTGAATCCTTGGATCTAAAGGTTAAAAGTAATCAATATCTCATTGCACTGCTTGGTTTCAGGGTAATAAGTAATAACCATCATGTTAAAATCCAAATGATTATAGATAGCACTTAAATGAGTTGACCTGTTTGGGAGCTTTCATTAATTGCAATCAGGATAATCATTAGACTTCGCTAATAAAATTTTGGATTAAATTGCAAAAATTTCAGCCTTAAACTTTTGAAAAATGACTTTTATTTAATCAGATGTGAATATGCAGTGTTTCCCCCTGGGTTGAGCTGACAGATTTGGCTTTAACTCCATATATTTGAAAATTTCTTTCTGATTTTATAAAATAAATTGGAAGAACGTGAAAATTCCTTGTAAGAAAGGGTGTTTGGTTCACTGCCCACTTTGGTTCCTGATCTCCCTAATACTATGTGTGTGTTTCAGGTCAGTGAGTTAATGAAAATGCCTCTCACCTACTTTTTAACATTTCCTATTTTTAAACTTCTTATCATTAGTGGTTATATTCATATTTGGTCTAATCTGGTTTGAAGCTAGAAAAAAATAATATGATGTGTGATTAAACTTTATAGACAACCATGACATGAACTGGGGTTGGTGTTGCTTTTTTTAAAAAAAGTAGCAAAGTTTAAAGATGAAAACCAAGTATTATCACTGACAAAGAGGTCCTAATATAAGAAGGATGAATGTTAGGTTTAATGTTCCATGAAATCATGTCAGGAAGGCATTGGGTATCATTACAATGACCACAAGGACATGTATAAGATATATATGCTACTGGATCTAAATATTTTGTCTTTAAATCATTCACATTTTTATAATTTATTAGAATTTCATGCATATATTTCTAAAGCATAAGGGTGAGGCTAGAAGGGGGCCTAGATAATATTTTAGTTATTTCAAACCAAGTCCTGGCACCTGTTCAGAATAGCCTGGCGAACCGGGGTGGGGGATGCTCAACCATAGTGCTTTCACAGATAAACTCATTAACCTTCTTTCTTGTCCTTACGTCATTGCCACGCCTAGCTCTAGAAGGACGTAGATTTGTTGTTGTCTAAGGAACATCATTTTTGGAGTATTAGGGATTCCCCAACCCAACTGTCTTTATTGTCGCACGCCCGTACTGCCTTAAACCCCATCCTTAAGATTTACTTCTCTGGGGTAAAAAAGAATACATTCTACCAAATGCAGATGTTCGATAGGGTAGTAGGAGAATAATATTGAATTAAATGCCAATTTTAACATCTAATTTAAATAGAAGGACACTGGGAAGGGAAGACAGTGTGGATAATAGGAAGAAATCCAGAAAAGGAACCAAGAACAGATGTTGCCTACTTCATCATTTTACAAAAAGACAAGTGTGTGCACGTGTGAGTGAGACTGTGAGGATGAGTGTGAGTGTGTGTGTGTGTGTGTGTGTGTGTGTGTGTGTGGTATGAGATAGGGATAGGATAGAGGGATAAAAAACAAACATCGGCCAAGTCTTACTATGTGACTCTGTCCCTGCCGTGTGTACATTGTCGTGTTTAATGTGCTCAGTGATCATGGACTACTTTCCCCCTTTCAATGGAATCTGAACCCGAAACGCAGAGAAGTTAAGTGACCAGCCTAAAAGACAGAACTAGCTTCTCAGTCAGGTTAGGCTAGGGTTTGCTGATACAATGACCCCCAAATTTCAAAGGTTGAAAGCTGCAAAGATTTATTTATCATACACACATGTCCATCACAGGCTGGCTATTGGCTCTGCTGGACCAGTAACCCTCTTCAATATTCTTTCAATGTGGCAAAGGGAGAAGAGACTTCTGGAGGGTCTTACTCCAGCCATTAACTTCTACCTGAAAGATACATGTCACTTCCTCTCAAAGTCATTGGCCAGAACTAATCACATGGCTCTACCTTATCCCATACTAGATGGGGAGATTCATCCCCACTATATGCTGGAAAGGCAGAAAGCTAGAAGTGTTGTGTTTCTGGAGCTGTACCAATAACTATCCCAAGAAATGAGTAAATAAATCAGGATTTGAACCCCATTTGTTTGGCTCTAATACCCAGGCTCTCTTTCACATTTTGCTCGCCTGCTCCCTGGTGCCTCATATCCACTTCTCTACAACAGGCAAAATTCTTACAAGAATATTATTTCCTCTCTCTGCATAAGCTTGTGGTGCTAAGATAGAAAAACGAAGGTCCCAAATGTTCAGCCGGTACTTCTGCAGAGAAAACATGATGAACTTGGGTTAGTGCTTTAGCTAGTCATCATGCTGTTCTGTGAAAGCTCCCAAGCTTTCTTAAGCAGCTCAGCCCCCTGGGGAAGGCTGCCACCTTGAGCCTCACAGGAACCTCCTGTATGCTGTCAGGTTCAGGAAAGCTAAGCCTGAAAATATTTATGTTTTGGGGGAGAGGTGCACCAAAGGCCACATTGCCCTGGGAGAATTCAACCGCGTGGATCCTGTTATTGCCCAAGGGAGCTCACTTTAGAAGGGCCCCCATGGACAAATGTTCTAGAGGAATACCATTTGCAGAAAAACCACTTTTCAGTCCTCTCAAGGAAGCAAATATAGTTCTCAGAAATAAGGCCATTCCCCAACACATTCTTAATAATGTGGGCATTTGTGAAGCTTATACATTTTTAAAGTAGGCACCTCCACTATACTGTGTCCCTAATGAAGACACTGGGGTAAGCTAAGAGGGAAGCAGTGGCCTTCCTGCTGAACCTTGATTTATTTACATAAGACACAGAACATACACACATACACACATGTTTTCTTTTTTCTAAAGCTAGAGGAGAGTCAATCAGATTAACACCCTTAATCCTTTTGTGGCTGATTTTACTTCTTCTTCCAAGTTTTCTCAGACCCCAGAGCTACAGCCTTTCTCCAGAAGGACACCTATGCACCCCTGAAGCACATCTGCACTTACTAGCGCAGCTGCTTTCCTAAACAGTTGACTCCATGTGCTCATGGACACGTGCATCAAGAAAACTTGGGATTTGTAGTATTTCCCTTGCCGTGTCATTTTAGCCATGGAACACTAGGAAGTTTGCGGAAGAGGTACAGATAAAAGTAGTTATGCACACACATTTATGTGCATTTACACATATACACACGTATACATAGTATTGACGTGTTTAATTTTTTTAAAAAAATCTATCATCGGGATTGAATTTGAATGAAAGATTCCTTGGACCAGATATATTTGTAGTCCCAAGACATTTAAATCATGCATACATATATAAGTAACTATATAAACTCCCTTCTATATGCCAAGTTTCAGTCTGGAGCTCATTTCTATGTTATAAATCTCGGCATATTGGATTTTGTTGCCTTCATTACAATAGCATTATCCCTTTCAATACTCACAGGTGCCTCCCTGAGAGGGCCCTCCGTGAGAATAATTTAGCCATGGATTCTTTCTTATTAATTAAATGCATATTTTTAAATAATGATGACAGATTTGGATTTTGTAGACCAAATTTGAGAATGAATGATTATAATTTTTGTTACACTCCACACTGCAGGATGGCAGGGTTCATATCTGTGTTGATTATTATGTATCTCCAGTGCTTAGCACAGTACATGCCACAGAATAGAAAGTAGTATATGCCCTGGCCAGGTGGCTCAGTTATTTGGAGCATCATCCCATACACCAAAAGGTTACAGGTTTGATTCCCAGCAGGGCACATACCTAAGTTAAGGGTTCGATCCCTGGTTGGGGAGCCTACAAGAGGCCAGTGATCAATGTTTCTCTTTTACATTGATGTTTCTCTCTCTCCCCCTCCCTCCCTCTTCCCCACCTCTTCCTCTCTCTCTAAAATCAATGGAAATATTCTCAGGCTAGAATTAAAAAATTAGTGTATGTTGAGAAACATTTTTCCAGTAAGGTTTATTCAATCATATAGTAATTAAATTATTTTAATCAGAACTGTGCTATCAATTCTTTAGTTTTTTAAGAAGACAATCCTATTTTCATGCTCTGATTATTGAGTCTAAAACATCATAGCCTCCTCTAATATTGTATGTAAAAATAAAACAAAAATCTCTTTCTTTGAAAAATCAAAGTGTATTAAGGAAGCTAATACTCAGAGTACTAATATTTGGTGGTAGGAGAGAGAATGGGTGGTAGTGAATAGGTGGGAGGGAAAGAAAAATAGAGGGTAAAAAGGAAGGAAAATGACGTCTATGTCTGAGACAAATGCTACAAAAATGTACAACTAATCACCATAATTCTATGACTTCAAACCCTAGTCTTCACTGATATATTCTTGACTTTATAGACAATCCCACTATAATTATTTATACATCTAAGGATGACATGTGCCATTCATATGTGACACCTGAAAATAGATTAATAGATGTAGGTAAACACGAACAGTCCTTAGAAATGGTAAGGTTATCAGCACCATTTGTTCTTGTACCACAGTTAGCAGGAGAGTTTAGTGATACATTCATTGGTGGAAATTTTGACTTTAAATAAATGTGTGTGTCTAAAATGTAATAATGAAAGGGGTGAGAAAAACAATGAGAGGTTTGGACTTGGGTGGCTCTTTGATCCCAGTCTATCACGATGAGGGTGAAGGGGGGAGAGTCTAAAATACTCATTTTTCCAAAGCTGTATGTAGTTAGCTAATTCAGAACATGAAAATTAAAAAAAAAAGTCATTGCTATAATATCAAGAGAAGGCTGAAACTTTGGAACTTTCTCCAACTTTTTTAAAAAAAAGTTTTACACTCTTTATAACTTTTAAAAATAATCTTTTTATATGATTATTTATATTTTTAACTTAGAGATTAATTTAAGCCTTAATAATTTTAAGCAATTAAGATTAGAAGATATACCATTTAAAATTAAAATTTGATTAAGATTTGTGATGAATTCACTTCTTGACCCAATTTGTGTCCACCTCGATGTCCTTTTGGGTTTACTGTCTTCCTGCTGAACTTTGTCCTTCCGTCTCAGCTGTCCTGAGCTGGGACGTGCTGAGATGTGAGAGTATGCATGAAGAATTGACCTCTCTGGATAATTTTTCTCTCCTTCTCCTCACTCTATCCTGCCTGGTGATGTTAAAGATCCAATTCTGTGAGTCATCCTGGTTTTCATACAAGCCACAAACAAAAATCCTCATGTTCATCAAAACTTAAGTATAAATGAATCTCTAGAGTTGAGCTCATTGAATTCTTTTTCTGCATCATGGGAATATAGCAAAAGAACTAAAATTTAACTAGCATTTTATAATCCACGTTTTGATGACAGTTAAAGATGCTCTGTCTGCCCAAATTTGGGTTAGAAAAAGAAAGAAAGCATGGAAACACCACCCAAAGCCGTTTTTGTTCACAAAAACTTGCAGGGACACCATGAGCACTGCCAGGGCTCCCCCGGGACAGCCAGCGCCTGTGGGGTGTTGGAGCTCTCCAAGTTCAGGAAGTAGTTCCAGAAAGCTCCTTGGAGTTCAAAGATTTAAAAAAAAAATTAACTGAAGTGAATAATTGTGTTCTCTATCCATTGTCCAGACTGCTGCTAGACCTGTGCGCTGCTGGGGTGGACATTTCCCCAGGGCTGGGCAATGTTCGGCACTCAGTAAATAATTTCTGAGTTGAATCATTTGCTCAATGAGTGCTTCTCTTGAATCTTGCAAAGTGAATCTCTTAGAGGTTTTTGTACAGTTATTTATTTCTATGGGAAGTGAGAATTTTACCTGGAGTTTCAGGACTGCAGATGAACCTTTATTAGAAAGAACCTGTATTTCATATACTCTCTTTCAAGCATTTTTTTTAACCCATTCCAGACAGGAGAGAATTTGTCCTCCATTAAAGGTCTTTCCAGAGGGAATTCACAACCTCCCATTAAAATGTTTAACAACTCTCCCTGCCCTGAAAGTCTTCTTATGCCTAGTGTAAATCCCTTCTATTGTTAAGTTTACCTGTCAGATCAGCCAAAATCCATGCTGTGTAATTAGACTTCTTCTGTTTTCTGCACAGTCACATTCCCAAGCTTTTGCAATTTTCTTTTCAAGTTAAAAGATCTTTTTAAAATCCTTTATTTCGGTTTTTCTACACTCCATCTAACTGAAGCTACTTCTATCTTCTTTTGTAGGAGAAAATATGCCAATATTGAAAGACTGCTGGTAGATTTTTATATTTGAAAGGCTTTTACAAGCTCATGGATTTCTCGATCAGGTTTTTCAACTCTCTTCTATTAAAAGTTAATAAAATAGCTCCTGGATAGTTTGGAAGGGGAATGTGGCGTGTCTGAAATGGTATGACTTACAGTGTATACCTAGGGGAAAAAAGTTTAAAAAGAAAAAGGAAATGACATAAAAATGGAACAAAAAAATTCTTTCCCCGTTTAGGGACAGAGCTGCCTTTTTCTCTCAGTGGATGCGTAGTATATTATTTAAGAATGAGCATTATGCTTTTGGCTCACATTCCATTTGGAATGCGTACAGTATGACGGTTCCCTTGGCTTATTGTTGTATATGTGGCTAACTATTTTTTATACATTGCTTTTGTCCTTCATGCTTGCTTACATCTGTTGTTATGAAAACTGGCATAAAGTTTTTGAACATATAAAAGGTGTGAGGGAGAAAGAGATGGTAAGAGACAACACCTCAGAAAATGTGAGGTGGAGGAGCGGGAGCAAAGTCACTGTGGAAGCAAACCAAAAGCAGCCTCTGCACGGCGGGTAGGAGGGAGGGCCCAACAGGGGTCTGCAATCAGAGGGGAAACAATGGCATAAGGCTGCATAAAGCATTTCCAAGTGAGAAGAAGCATAGTGCATTTTCCACCAAATTATTTAAACTCTTTAAGCTGGAGTTTTCGAACTTGTGAAATGGGGATAACACCCACCTCGAAAGGTTACTGGGATTCAACAAGGTGATGTATGTAAGGGGTCAGCCCTGTGTTTGGTAAATAGTATGAGCTCAATACATAATACAGAACCAGAGGTGGACCAACTACAGCCCGAAGGTCAAATCCAGCCCACAGCCTGATTTTTAAATAAAGTTTTATTGGAACATAGCCAGGAACATTCACTTATGTATTGTCTATGACTGTTTTTATACAATAATAGCAGAGTTGAATAGTATCAACAGTACCATATGACCTGTATGCCTAAACTAATTTCCTAGCCAGTTCTTCACAGATGATGTTTACCAGTCCCTGGTATAAAGAATAGCTATTATGGCAACACTTTAGTAACATACATTATTCTACAGACTTGAATGACTTTCCAATTCAATTTTATGTCTGTCATATTGTAATACTACCTGTTGACTATTGTTCTTTTGCACAAGGTTCTTGGGGTTTTTTTTGTTTAACCCCAAATCTGCTTGTTTTGCTTGCTTTTGAAAGTAGCATAAATGGTTAATTGGTCCATTTCACCACCAGGTGGCCTCCTATACTCTATTGTGCTGTGGGACCAAAAGGAAGCAGTAAGTGGCTCTAACACACTTCTTTCAACTTGGCCGTTACTCTCTGCTCCTAGCACTTCTCTGGTGGCTCTGCTCTGAAATCGCTCGATGAGCCCTGCATTTTGTGTTTGGTCCTGAAACATAAATTCACAGTGACCCTCTTAGAAAATGAATTGTAAATCAGAGAAGCAGTTAAAACAGTAAAAACAAAATTAAAATTTGAAATGCATACCCACACATACACACACATACATCAAAGTGTGTTTAAAAAAAGAAAAACCTTGGCCATCACTCTGAGAGCTTCCCCATGACCGCGTCCCACTCTCAGAGGCATACCAGCAGCATTAGCTGATCTCGAAGCTCCTCCGGAAAGACAAAGGCCATTGCCACTCAGATCTCCATATGTTAATTTCTCTGGAAGAGCATGGAGGGACTCCATCTCGGTGCCCCAGTTCCTTTATGTTATTTTATTCTCTAGATCCCCCTTTCAGTTTTCTTTCATCTTATTTTTTAAGCTTCGCAAAAGACCAGTGTTAGGGGAAAAAGATTGTAAATGCTGGTTAGAAAGCTCCAGAGGCGGAGGCCAGATTCTCCTTGGACAGGGACTCACCCTCTCAGCCTTCTTTTTCTTCACCTGTACAGTGAGGGGGGTGGACGGAGCAGCTCTAAGGTCCATTCCCCTTCCACTCTCTTTGGTGAAAAATCGAAGATCGTTTTTATTAGTAATTGATTTTGCCTATAAGCAATCTGGCAAAATCAGAATTTTATAAATTCAATTTCAAAGCCTAAGGAAACAAACATATGAGTGTGTATGTGTATTTCTATTTCTATTTCTATTTATTTATGTGGAAAACTACAGAAAAAGTGTGTAATTTCTAAATGATACATTGTTTGGGGTTCATTTTAGGTAGTAAATTCTAAAAATATATTTTATCAGCCTTCTTCAACCCTTTTTTTTCCATTTTACTTTTATTCAGCGGTAGATGACGATTCATTTGAATTCTCAACAGTGACTTTTGCTAAATCTGTCATGGAAGTTCAGCTTTCTCATTGATGCCTTGTTTTCCACACATTGTAATTTTCCTAGTTTTTTTTTTAGGCAGCATTACCAAGTGCTCCTCAAGTTTCTTAACAGTTTGCAACAGATATATTCACTTACATTTCCATTGAAAAGGGGTCATTTCATCATCCGAACAATCTGTTCGTACCTTTGGCTTGCTTTCCAGTATATGTACACCACTGGTTTGTACTCGAATTGTCATGTTGGCCGCCATGGCAAATGCGGCTAAAGGCCTTCAGCTGTCTATGGGAAAAGACCATAAAGGTCTCTCGGGTGTTTTGGTGAGGCTCAGGCTTATATTTGAAATCAGTGTGCCCTGGGAGACCCAGCGACAGTCCATCACACGAATTCCAAATGCCCTACTGGGACTACTTCTCTGGAGAGCTATCCAGTTAAAGGCAGATTCATATTTGCTTGGGGAAAGATTAACTACAAGTTTTTTCCACTTTTCAAACTGCACTAATTAGTATCAAACCCAACTAACACTTCCTGGGTGTCTGAGCACAAAGACGTTTCCTACCTTAGTTCTCTTTTCTCATGTATAATTTTTTAAATTATGTGTGTCCGTGTACGCTGATACATATGTTAGGAATTAATGGTCTAATAAATCAACCTTTACTTTAAAAGTAAGAAAGAATAAGGAATGATTCTGTCTGGTATTAGTGACTATGAAATGAGGCAATAAACATTTGTTAGGCATTACTGTAAGCTACAGAGAACAAAATAAAAGGAAAGTTATCCTTTTCCTTAAGTAATTTGTAATTCATTTAGAAAAGTAAAATCAAAAAACATGAAACGATAACAAAGAGTACATTGTGTAGTACAAGAAAATAACTGCTGTTTTTAGAATGTGTTCACGGAAGGGATGAGGTTGGAATGGGCCTTGCTAGATAGAATGTAAGTAAGTGGGATGGAGATAGGTGTACTACAAAAGAATGCAATGTGGGGGGAACCCACCCTCAGATCTGGGAATTAGTTTGCCATGCTCCTAGGACTTCACCCAAATCAGGAAGACACTCTGGGGGAAGGCAGCAAAGCAATGACACATCGTACCAGCATTCATCCTTGTGTTCGGTGAAAGTCAATGAAAGGCAAGGTTTTTGTCTTTTCTAGTAACTAGTGAATCCTACATTCATTCTTTCATTTAGTGAAGGGAAGTTATATACATACATAAATATACAAACTAGTGGCATTATAAAGATGAGAAAAGTTATGCCAAAGGTCGTATTTTCTTAGCATGCAACATTCGGATGAACTTTGAACAAAATTGTGTATAATGCTTATTATGTACAAGGAATTGTTCCAGGATCTTCACATATATCAGCACATTCGGCCTCACAGCGAACTTGTGAAATAAGTATTAGTATTATCCCCAGATGAGCTACCAAGCACAGGGACTTGCACAGCTGGTAAGCAATGCAAACACGGTTTTCTTTTCCCGCAACGGGCAAGCTGATTCTAGGCATATATTTTCATTTGATTATTTTATTTATTTACTTATTCATTTATTTATCTACCTACTTGTCTGTTTGGGTTTTTTTTCCAATCTCATTGATTCACAAAGTAAAATATTTAGCATGAGTCCTTTTTCATCACAATGTTTATAAAACTTTATGATTAAATGATTTTATATGTATAGGTTTTGAGAAATAGTATATTAGTATTATAACACCACATGTTTCTTCCTCCCTTTATTAAGGGTAGAGAAAATAGTAACACCTAATCGATATATTTTCTAAAATATGGAAAAAAATATATGTATATAATATGTATTATATATGTACTACATATATAATATGTGGCTCCTCTTGAATGTGACTTATTTTACACTTTTACTTATTTTACAATACCTTATTTCTAAGACAGATAATAAAGACAAATGGAAAAATTGCAGGCTTACTTGCAAATGGGTACCAAATCAAAAAATTCTATTACACATTTGTGTTTTAAAATTAGACTTTTTTTAAATGTTGCATTTACACAGAGATCTGAAATTTTGTACAAACATGATCTAATTACTTATTAAAATATCTGTGGTGCATAAATGGTGAGCACGTCATTGGCACTATTTTACGGATGGGATGGCCGCAGAACCATGAAAGGACTTCCCTCAGATCATGTAGCAAGCTACCCATAGAGCAAAGACAGAAATGATAGTCAAAGGAAAGATGGTACAGGTGAAGGGGCTCCCCATCAGTGATGCTTAGGGAACATTCTCGAAGTCCAAGTTGTAGTACCTATTTCTTCTTGAGAGATTATCTGTTGTTTTGTCAATAAACTCTGTTAAATGGCCACATCCTGGTTCTTCTGCTTCTTTTTGTTCCTCTTAGTGAATGTTTCCCGTCCTTATACAAATTTTTAAGTCATCATTATGATATCCTCTCATCTGATTATTTCAGGGAAGGCATTAAATGAAGACCTCTGTCGGTGTGATTTCCTTCCTCTTCATCAATACTCTTTATTTTTACGTAGTTTTTGTGACTTATTTTGTGTACACTAGATATGGTTTCCCATATCTGGTTAAACCTTTGTAATTTCCCCTATCTACTTATTACTGTCTCTCCACCCATCTGTGTTTCTCCATCATTTTGTTCTCTAAATTTTCACTCCTTTCCCGTCCTTATTTCATCGATCTTGGGACTGGAAACACACACACACACACACACACACAGTTTCTCTTTAATGAAGCTCTTCTAGTAAACTTTCTTGAATGTTAATGGTAAACTCCCTCACTTAGCTTGAAAAATGTGCTCAGCAGTTATCATAACCCAGATTTGCTCTTTATAGTCTTAGTTCATACTAATAAATTTTTGCCTGTATCCTACAGCTTCTTTAAACTGCACCGTTATTCTTCCGAATGGCCTGCATCACTATTGATGAGGACTCTCCTATCTGCTCTTTTAGGCTCAACCTCAAGCTATTAAAAAACCTATTGAAGTTTGGAGGATGAGTCTACACCAAAATGAATCTGGCCATTGAGGCCACAAGGTTGGGGTTTTTAAGTGTGTTTTGACCACTCTAAAGTCATTTTGAATGACATTCTTGACCTTATTTACATTATACTCCCAGGGGCCACCAATTTTCTCAGACTCCTGGACTGATATATAAAGATGTATTTTTAAGAATTAAAGTTGGCATGGCCTGGAAAACTAAACTGAAATTCCTCCTGAAAATTCCATTTCTGGGTTTTAGCACTATCTTACTGACCTTGGGCAAGTCACTTAGCTTCTATGTATCAATTTTTAATCTGTGAGACAGAAGTGGTAATGCTAACTTTCCCTGCGGGCTTGCCGTTGGAGAACAGAAAAGAGAACAATCCATTGAAATGACAGTCAAGCTTTCTGAGGTGGGAGTAACAAACAGTGCTTAACGCTTAAAGCCTGAGATCTCTAACATTCATTTTCTTAAAATCTTTCTCTGGTAAATATGGACATGTACCCCAAAGGAAAAATAAAGAGAGAGAGAGGCTCTGGAACAGAAAGGTTTTAAATTCTATAGCAGACTGGTATTGGAGTTGGAAACTGGGCCCGCCCGGCCTTTTGCATTCTGATCAAATGTTATTACTCTGAGAAAACACTGAACTCATAAAAGGTGTCCTTAAATATTTAAAGAGCTGCTGTCACCTTTCTCTTTCCTTTGATACATTTTATAGAAGCTTTTCTTATGTTAACCATTCCTTGCCATGGGAAACAATTAATTTTGTTCATGGTTTCTACGTAAAAGTTGAGAGTAATATTTCTGCTTCCACCGAATATTGTTTTCACTGAGCATGAAATTCAAAGATAAATAAGGCAATCACATACTACTCATTTCTGTGTACTAAAACTAGATCTAGTATATATTGCAACAGCTGATACACATGCACCTCGTCTTTCTTTGGGGAGAATTCAAATGCATAAATATATCCCAACTACCTTATCCATCCATAATGCTAAGAGTTACAGTGGATAAAGGGTGAACAACACGTGGCCCCTGACCTTAAGCACTCCATTGCAAGAGTTTATAATCTAACTCCGAAACCACACCCTCACCTGATGTGAAGACACCAGAATACCCTCAAACAGTAGCCTAAGGAGTCAAATGCACGGGTATACAAAGATATAGGTGGGCACCAAGAAAAACCCATAGCATTATGGATCTGTTAAGGTTATAGATGCGAAAACTCTTTGGAAAGTTAGTAACACCCTACAAAGAAAAAGTCACGATGTGAACGCATAAAGGTATGATAGCATTTCCATTCCGTTTTGGGAGCAGACAACCTTGGGAATGCTTTAATCGGCTCTGTCTGAATACCTATCACATAGTGAGTTCTGGATTTGCTCCTCAGTGCTGATGTCCATAGCCCCTGAGGAATGTCCATTCGCACTAGACTTGAAAAGGTAGGTTTTGATGATGACAGTAAGGGGGATGGAGCTTTCAGCCTTCATTTCAGCCACAGATTCTCACAGATTTCCGCAGTAACCGTGTTCTGCAGCAACATCTTTTTGGTAAATGACACAATGGCTACAGTGCTCTACCTCTCACTTTTCTTGTTATCCTCCAAGAGAACGCAAAATACTCTCTTTGAAGAACCATCACCAACAGAGTTCATGTAAGAAATATATAGTCTCTTCCTTATGAAATTAATTTGGCATTAGTTTTTAGGTGTGCAACGTCTTGGCAATGGCTTTGGTTTAAAACTCTATGCGATTTGGGAAAAGCACGTTTCAGAATGTTTAATTCAGCGATACAAAAGGCACTAATGAAATATGCATGTATGAATTTTATATCATATTAGTTCCCTCTTTCTTGAAATCTGAATAAAAGCCAAACATCTGGATTACGTTTGAAAAGCCTGAATTTTCAATTTTCAGAGAGATTCAATCTATTTTGACATTGCACACTTAGCCTTAACATTTACAGTGTGCTATTAACATTACTTGCAATTGTAAAAAAAAAAATCTAGATTTAAACAAACTTGGTGCCTCCTAATGCTAAAAATATATCTATATTTGAAATGGCTGCTGCTGCACAATCATATACATCCATAGTTTAGGCTTCATCAGCGTTTCTATGATAAATACTTGCATTGAACAGTCCTGTAATTCAGCCATAGAGATACTGGGTAAGCTTTTATATATAAATTCTCCCATGGTTGTACATTAAAACAGCAAATAGCACTTCATGTATCACTTAGGTTGAGAAACTATTCATTGACATAGTGTTTTCTGAAGGCCTCAAATATTCAAGGTAGTCCATGGTTGACCAAAAACAGAACGGCCCTTATCCGTTCAGAGTTTATTCTTCAAACTTATGACAAATAACAAGATTTAAATTTTTATAGATATTTGGGTATACTTTGGAAGCTAAACTAAAGGCAAGTGAATATTTATGCTCCTAATTTAGGGAAGTAAATATGGTATTAATACTTTATCTCAGTAATTTTCAACTTTTTTCATTCCATGACACACATAAACTAATTACTAAAATTGCACGACACAACAAGAAATGTATTTTTGCTGACCTCACCAAAAAATGGGTATAGTTTCCATTCATTCACACCAGATGGCTATTGCTGTGTTGGCTGTTATATATTTTTTTAATTTGATAACCTAGGGGAAAGGAGTTCAGTGCCCCTGACTAAATAGTCAGGTGTTGCATCTTTTAAAAGTTTTTGTGGCTATCCTGTGTGCTGCAGCCCACTGGTTCAAAATCGCTGCTTTTTCTCCTTGTCGTGGTTTCTTTATTGAAGATATACCTGGTCAATGAGTTTTAGGGGGTGAGTCAGGAAGTTCAATGATTACACAGAGATCAAGGAAGATAGATGAATGGAACATTGTGTTTGAAGTTTGCATAATGGTAAGCCTTCAGTGGACTTCCATTTACTACACTTAAGTTTTTACAGGATTTCTTGTAGCATATACTAGGTGAATCTCATTCTTCTGTGACACGCAGAACAGCTAAATTCAGAGATTTCCCTTTTTTCTTCTTATTTTGCTTTATTTTAAAAATTCATTAAATTATATGGTAATGCCCAAGTAAACAAAAATAAATGTTTTAACAGGCATTTGTTTAGTTTGGCAGATGAGAAACAAAAGAAATGATACTCTTAAGCTGGAGACTTTTTAAAGGAGAAAACCAAGTTTCATTACATTCATTGCTGCTGCTCGTGTCTCTTTTCCGTTCTACATTGCATACTCTAACAGATATTACATAATTGCATAACGATTCTTACTATGTGCTGACATGACATTACGACAGCGCTGATATGGTGCATGGTAATGAAGCCGTAATTAGAGCAGTCGTGATGTATTACGGCAATGATCCACACTGTCACCGAAGTGCATTGGAATGCACGGAAAACCCTCGAGATGTGCAGATTTCGACATAACACAGCACAGCCACGGAGTCTCCTAGCGTGGAGGAGAAATTGCCATTATGCCCACACTGTTGGCAGGAAGGGTGTTAACACGTTTCGTAGGTATCCGTGAGCAAATGTTCTATGTTGATGGAAGAAAATTTTTCAGAGAGTCATTTGTGAAGTTCATATCTTTAAAAAAAACTACACGTAGGACCTTGTTGAAATACGGACTAAACTGCATACAGTCTATAGTGGAAGTTTCCTATAAAATATTTATACTCAAAATTCAATGAAATACTTCTCTAAAGTAGGACAGATCGAAGATTATTTGAGAATTTTTAGTTGACCTTGCTTTTTCTTTTTATTCTCTGTGTCCTATCTTGAGTTTTCTTTTTTCTTTCCTATCTTGAGTTTAGATTGTATAGCTTACATTTTATGTGATTGTGTCTTTGCTCCATTTTTGCACTCCTATGTTTTTCTGAATAAGAATCTTATATTTGAGTCTTGTTCCAGAAGAGACAGCTTCTCCTTAAATTGGTATTTTTGGCCTTGGCATTTCTTTTACAAATACTGATGTGATCCTAGTGGCCGGGCTGGTGAATGCAGGACTGAAGAAGCCCAACTTTATAAAACAGAGAACTTTAGACCCCATCTTCTAGGCCAGTCCTCATTCAATACCTCATTAACCCATAACATGTCCCAACCATGTAGACTTCTGGGTTCCGCTAAATACTGCTGGTGAATGGGAATTCACTGTTGCCCAAGCTACATTCCTACGTTCAATCTTTGATCCCATGCTTGACCTCTGAGGTTAGACGAAACAGTAATATTTTCTGTGTAAAAGTCCTCTAAACATTTGAAATCTGCTAACATAACCTTTCCTTTCTTCTCTCATCTTCAACTCTTATGTGCTCCTTTGCTGAATACCTCTGCTTCTTCCACAGCTCGCCCCTTGGAGAAGTGTTGAATCTTCCACCTCCCTTGAGTGCTCTCCTTTGGACATTTGATACATTGTCCCTCCTGGAAAATGAAACCCAACCAGAACCAGGATTGCAGGCTTGGGTCTAGTAAACCATAGTCAGGCTGATTTACCTGTTACCTTTCTTATTTTTGACCCTGTGTTTGTCTCATTCTAGCCCCACAACATATTTCTTTTTTTGTTTACATTTACCTTTCGCTGTCTGTTGACTCAATGAACCTAGGCAATCGAAGCCTAGTCACCTCCATTCTTTACGCAGTTTTTGTATTTTTTTTTTGTTTGGGGTGAACAGTTAAATAACTGTTTTCATATTCCCACATGGAAACACTTAGCAGAGGTGAGTAGTGGTTGCCCCATTTAGATGGAAATTGTGTTCTCTTGTCCTCCACTGTCCACACTACTTCCTCTTATTTTCCTTTTACTGGGATCAAATGTTGGTAATCATCACTTTTTTTTCTTTTAGTAGAGAAAATACCTGTCTCTTTCTTTGAGCCTAACAATGGTTAGAAGATGAAGGATTGAAGATGACTAAAATGTGGTCAATCCAACTCCTCTATGTCAGTGGCGGGGCAGTGGGGTACTGGAGCTGGCTAGTACTGGCTTTTGAGAACTAATTATTAAATATTCAGGAATTTTGCCTACAGTAGCAAATATTGGTAGCTTGGAATCTTGGCAACTTGGAATCTACCACAGTGGGAGTACTTACATCAGGGGAATTAGCAAACACTGTAAATCGGGGCTCCTTCCATACCTCCCAGCCTGTTTACTAATATCCTACTACCAGTAGGTATTTGAGTTTATGGTGCATGAACTAAGATGTTATTCATTATAGATATGGGATTTTAGTATAATCTGGCATTCTGATCCATGTGTCATATACACATTTTACTTGTATGTATCATTAATAAAAATATCGAATAAGACTGACCAAAAAGAAGCCCTTAGTATAACATAGCCATTAAGCGTTGATCTTTACATTTGTTCAACAGGTTCTCAGCAAAACTTCTTATGCTTCTGAGTTTCTAAATGATTGAATTCTTCTACTCACTTTAGGCTTATGAAAATCTAATAGAAACACATATATCGGATCCAGGAATTCATATCTTTGCTGTAGGGACTTAAGTCATTAGATTTTGGGTGTATGTTCTTAGCAATTTAATTATGTTTAAAATTTGGTTAGTAGTATAGTAAATAAGTGGCATTGCTACAAAATTTCATTGAGAAGGTAATGGGATTGAATTTTTACACAAGTTGACACTCAATTAAAATTTCCATATATCCAAAGAGTTAGCCAGTTCTTGGCCAGGGAGTTAGAACAAATGCCGTCCTCCTAAACTGATTGCTTCAAAACAGGCAAAATGAGTAATGAAGTCAAATCAAGACTCAATGCATCAACTGAAATTTGAGTTTGGCTTATCAAATACAGATCAAAAGCAAGAAGGAGGCTAGAGATACCCTTGATGGTTCCTGCTTAAATTCCTCTATTTTTTATTGACAGTGGAAGAAAAATAACACATTAAAACCTCCTTACTGTGAATTACTGCCCTAAACCAATAGATCCATGGGGCTTGTTCAGCTAAAAGCCACAACAGACTTTGTAATGCAATGATGTAATCTTGGCTTTGTGTCACTTATATTCAACCTAAAAAAAAAAACAAAAAAAAAACAATTTTCCTGAATAGACAGGCTGACAACAATATTGTTCAGTGTGGGTTTTTATTTGGATTCTTTCCAAATGGTTCGCATGCCTTCACAGTAACACATCATGCCTGCTTACATTTTTTTTTTGCCTGAATTTCAAAGTTTTTCCCTTTTACTAGCTTTCTGTTTTTCTTTTAAGGTCTCAGTTATGTTTGTAAAACTAACCAGCTCCACCACAAAATTAGGATGTATCTTGCAGAGTGCATTCATTTTACTTTTTGCATATTTTTCCCGAGGTCATGTCAAGGTTAGTTTGAATTCCATCCTACATTAAGACTTCTTTCACAGCTATTTAGCTCGGCAGCCTACTCCCCGCTGGGGTCTGCCCCTTGGGCACGTCAAAGCTTCAGACCTGACAAATCACACACAGATGAAGCTGTACAGTTTTTTAAACAGTTTCATCAGTAACTTTTTTTTCTTTTTCGCTATCCTCCTTCAGTTGAGATTTTTTTTCTCTGAATTACCATTTCAGGAATGTTGATTTCTATCGGAGACAGTTTGTTTTCAGAGTTGCAAACTTGCAAAATCATTTATTTTACAGTAAATCAGACTAATAGTCTTCTAGTCACTATGATTATAGATCGAGACACCCACAGAGTATTCCTGATCATTATAACTGTAATTCTGTTATTAAAGCCTATTTGTAGCAGGAAGGTTAGTTTTGGAAAGATAGCTATATCACAGAGCCTACCAGAATAAAAAAAAATGTCAACCTTAAAAATGCCTCGAGTTTGTAACATGTTATGCCTTGAGCCTGGAGATGTTTCTCGAATGGTTACTAATATCCTGTCACCAGTATTTTAGCAAATTGTGAAACTACTGGTGCAACTCCATTCCTGTTCAATTGATGAAGTTTAAATGTTTGGTTGCTAATTAGTGTATTCGCAAACAATATCCCCTTTACAGGCCTAAGTAAATCAGGATTTTTTTTAAAGCAGCTTACTATCCTTATTTTTAGATAATGAAAAATATTGACTGCCACAAAATTGCTAGGCCAACTGAAGAGTTGGTATAGTTATTGCTGTATAGTCATTTTGCAATGTCAAATGACCATATTACAATTTTTAATTCTCACACTAGAAAACAGTTATATTTCTTTTTACAAACACGAGCTCTTCATTGTAATGCCCAAAGATCTTAACTGCAGACTAAGCAGAAAACTTAGAAGTGAGGGGGAAAATAAGATCTGAATGATTCTCCTCTCCTTCATTCTCTTTTATAGTCAGTTCAGTATGTAAGTACCCAGGGAAGAGTTCTATAAAAGGTTGCTTCGTTGAAACTAATTAAACACAGGTCTAAAAAGAAAAGAAAAGGGGATCAAAGGAATTACATTAGGTGTCCGGATGTTGTTCGGGGAAATTTTATTTAGATTTTTGTAATTATATTCCAGGAAAAAACTAAATTCTAAAAATGTCAACTTTATACCATAATTTCATATTTGTGTCATTGTTGCAATGAGATACATGTCAACAGGCAAACCTCTTGAAGAAATCATTTCTGCATTGGCGTATTAACACATTATGGTGAAAAGAGAGGCTTGTGCTTTTCACGCGGTGCATTTCAGTCTTCAATTAATGTGAAAGCACTACAATGCCTATGCAACTTCTCTTGCCTAGTGGTGCACCATTTATCATTGCAGTTTTACATTGACCTTGACACCCACTTCATTAGAATAAAGATTGTCTACCATTTAGGTTACATTGTTCCTCTGCACAGAGACCCCATGCAAATTTCTGTTCAGATAGAAGAGCTGCGAGGCTGTCAGAGGTCATCTGCATTAAATGATTGCAGCTATTTTCCAACTGCTTCTTTTCATTCTACTCAATTCAGGCTAGGAGGATCAATCAAGTCCTCTGCCTGAAACAGTAGGACTGCTGGGAATATAACTGTTTTTGGTAGTGGTGGGTATGCTCTAAACAGTATTAAATATTTAATATAAACTCATTAAAGACCATGCAAAGGCTTTAGGAAGATACCAAATTTATAGAAAATTGTAAGGGGCTATAGAGGCTTTTAAAAAATAAATAGAAGAATAATAATCAATTTTATAATTTTAAAGAGTATCATTACAATAGTTCTTAAGCTTAGTAAATCTTTTCTGTAGGAGACTTTTCCTTGCCCTTGACTTGGGTAGAGAAGTGATGAGAGACAGGAAAGCTTGGTGTTCTTATGCAGTATTTTATGTAAAATTGGCATGAAAAGTTTGCAATTAGTGGTGTTTTTATTTTTGCTTTATAACAATGAATTCTGTGCTGGGTATTTATTTTAAAAGGCTTAGGTATTTGTTATGTAAAAGAAATGATGAAGAAATAAGTTGCCAGGTTTTCTACTTAAGTTTTCTGAGTATATAATTGGAATTAAATTATTAATGGGAGATACTTTTAGAAAGATTGTTTTATGATCTTCTATTAGGGAATTTGCAATTCATTTTAATATTTGTAGTTTGATTTATATTAAAGATAATGCAATCTATGTCCAATTAACAATACATGGCCAATGTAATGTGATTTTGAGATCATGCAAATGGAATAAGCTAGAAGAGGGGGGAAAACTCAATTCTTAACCTCAGATGTAATTTGCTGTGCGAGTTCTGGCAATTTTAAATGACATTGCACTTTTTAATTTTTCCAAAGGCTCAGCAGCAAATTTATCCCAATCAAGAAACCTATTATTAATTTACAAGGACAATTGTAGGAGTCTTTATAATTTCTCTGTGCAATTATTCCCCATAAATTGCTAATGGTAAAACACAAGGAGTCTGCAAGAAATAACGACTATTATTTGTCTTGGGCTTGAACCCTCTTCTTCAGTCCTGGACACGTTCCCAAAGTGTCGGTGATATTAGCTGCATGTGAAATATCACCAGCATTGTAAAATGCTGGGCGCTGGAGTGCTGAAAGGGGGGCAGCACAAGAACTGCTGTAAAGGCGACCCTGGCCTCTGGCAGATCCCTGCACTCGGCATGTACAGCTGAGCTGTGGATCCCGGACTTTTGTATAAAAAGACCTTTTGTTCACCACTGAATGGCATTAGGCATGGACTTGCTGAGGGGCCACCATGAAGCCTCACATGAGGAGGGCAAACACTAGCCAGGACGCACAGTATCAGAGTCACAGACAGATACAACCCTGCATTTTTGTGCAAAAATGCCTATTTTCACACATGATTTTGCCAGGAGTTTGGTGTTCTGGTATGTTCCTAGCATATGCTTTCTTGTTGATAGATCAAATACATTTTATTCTCTCAGTGTATTCTCTCTGTCTGCCTATCATCTATCTGTTGTGTTTTTATGGGAAAGTGGATTATGCTGAGTATATCGGTGTTTGTGGTATTACTTTGTACTGGGGAAGATATTCAAATATCTTTATTATTACATCTGTCATTCTAATAACTAGATTATTTTCCCTGCTTTAACTCTTCCTGATATAATGTCATATAAAGCACAGTTAAAATATAGCATAAGACGTAAATACTCAAACCCTGAACACGCAGAATCTGCCAGCCTTATTCGAATAACGGAGAAAATTCTTTGGTTTAACTCTCGTGTTTCTCATAGCCAAAACTTCACTCTCCACTCAGCAATGTCTGGTCTCTTTTCAGCATAACCAACAGAAGCACCATACAAAAGTCTTACAATGGATGTCTTAATCTCTCTGTGTGCTTTTAGAGCATTATTTTGAATTCCATCATGCTGCCTTTTTTCTTTCCTCTTCTGAAGTTTTATTACAACAGCAGAATTCCCAGGGAGCTTTGGGGGCAAGGTTCACATAATATAGCCCCGAAGTTTTGCTTAGGTGGAATCTATCTCCAGTCCTGGCCATCTTTTGATGATCTTTCTATTTCAAAGAGATTCACTGGGTAGAGTCTTACAGCATTAGCTGTATATAGTTTATTCTTTATTTTATTTTTTATTTACTAGACAGTGAGCATCTATAACCCTTTCATGATGCTTTCTTTCTCTGACCTCACAGTGACAAGGCATCTTGTTCTTTAACATTGAGGGAGGCAGAAAAATGCTCGAGTTGCTCAATGTGTGCCTTCTATACCAGTTTCAAAATGGCTTATTCTTCTGGTTTCCATGGTGACAATTAACACTGTTTCAAGGCATTGTTCCAGTCTCCATTTGGGCAGAATTTTCGGTGTGATTTTTAACAAAAAAAAAAAAAAGAAGAAGAAGAAGAAAGAAAGAAAGAAAAAGGTTTTAAGAGGGAAAAAAGCCTTTAGCATAACTGTCAAAAAAGTTATCTCAATCAAGTCTTCATGCATTTCTAATTATATTTACTTCAGAAATCCCTGTTTTTGCTGCTTTGTTTTATAATTCAATTTTGGCATTTGTGCTTTTAAAAAGTAAGCACTGAGTAAGAATTTTCTAAAAACTTCTTTAATACTTAGTTAAAACAGTGGGGTAGTGTTTGTGGTTATTTTTCACTGTTTTTAAAGTTTTCTTTATATATTCTATATACACACAGAAGTGGCATTTAGAATCGGAGGGGCCTGTGTCTTTAATTTAGATCATTCACATATCTATTAGGCTTCATTAGTCAAAATTGAATTGGCCAAGCAAATATACTTAATAATGCAAATATGCCCTTTCAATAGAGTATATTTTTTTTGACTAGACAGAGAAGTCCCCTGCAAGTGCTGGGTGGAAATTAAATACTGGATGCTTATTTACCTTAGCACTGAAAAAAAGCCATCTGACTTTAACTTTCCTGCTCTCATTTTTGGCTATTGAAGAGTAGTCCGTGTAAGATCCCCAGACGACAGGGCACAGTGGGGCAGCCTCTGCTCACTTCCTGTTGGGGGTGAAATTTATATGAAGATGAAATTATTTTATCACACAGGACAAAGTAGCCCTACCTGGTAGTTTGACCAGGGACCGAGAGAGCTGGCAGTCGATTGTCCCTGGCTAATGCTTCTGAAAAGAGAGTAGAGCAAAACCATATTAGCATCAGCAAAAATGTAACCCTTCTGGCACTATTTCATATAGAGCGTAAGGCCCTAAACCGTATCTGATTCAACTTTCAGAGTGCTTCAAATATGAAATATTTTTACCTTACGTTATATGACATTCCGGTAATACCTTTTATACACATGTACCGATACATCTAACCATTAGCTGGGTTCTCGTAGCTGTTACAGTTTGAAGGCATTGTCCATCAATCACATCTTTCGTCAATCTGTTTATACAGTAGGTTACATGGTGACAGAGACAGAGAGCGTGCACAGGACAAGTTTTCTTAATGTAATAACCTTTATAATAGCTGTTGCAGTGACTACTTAGTGTACCACATTCACATAGAAAATTACTTTATGTCTAAAATGAAATTAATTGCTTTTTATATTTTTATTATTACAAGACTCTCATGTTTATTATTGTAAGACTATCATGTTGATCTAAACTGTTATCGTTCTGGATTGATCTGTTGTGTAGGAGCCATTCAAAGTTGGCGTGAACAGTGGGGATGAGCTTGTCATAGGTGGGAGTGATAACCGTCCAGGCTGCTCCCAGGTGGCACAGCCAGAGGACGCCCTCTGTCAGTTACTGCACATGGTCTAAGCTTAAGATTTGAATAGGATTCTTCTGCCTGCCTGAAATGCTGGTTCCCCAATATTACATCAGATAAGTCTTATCAAATTAATTATGCAAATCTTTGTCAGCAATATCATCTTTAGATGGGTCCCTGATTACATAAAGCAGATCTCTTTCTTCTCTGGTCATCACTGACAAATAAAACACTGTAGGTTTCTAGAATACTTGTTAAATGTTCGGTCCAGGACTCTCATGTGGGCATTGTGTTTTCTAAGTGTCGAAGTAACATGGGCCTGGAAATCGTCTGCCATGAGAAAGCACAGTCAGAATTTCCCATGTATTACAGGCCCAATTCCGAAAGAGTCTAAAGCCACTCTTAATTTTTTTCATTATGCATTTCATGCAATTTTGGGTACTCTGACACCCTGATCAGCATTCGTTAATGCTATGAAATGCTTTAAATCACCTTATTTAAAATGTTTTGTTCTGTGATCCACAAATGACTGACATTTGCAGATATTTACCTAGTACATAATGTGCATGTTTAGGGCAAATGAAAGATTAAATAAGAAACTAAAAGTATTTGTACACAAATATTTGCGTACAAGAAACGGATTTCACACCTTCTTTGTCTTTAAGCTGTTTCCAATTGTATTTAATTCGGGATCTTATATAATATCATGTTTTTAAGGTAAATAAAATCCCCCAAGTGCTTGGGCATGTTTTGAACTTGCTGATTTGCTCTTTGCTCAGACAAAAGCTTTTCTTACTAGATCTGATAAAGCGCTCATCTTTGCTCAGTTAGGACAATGAATGAAGAGATATTGTCAAGGACCTCAATGACCTAACTATCATGCCTGGGTGAAAGAAATTTGGGGATTACCGTTATATTTTGAAAACGTGCTAAAATTGCAAAATGTGTTTAATATTTTAACCAGAATCTAGTTTTTCTCCTTACAGATGTTTTTATGTGTACATTTTACAACTATAGCCATAGTCATTTATAGCTGTTCATAATAGAGGACTTGCTAACTAAGAAGTTATCCAAATAGTTGTTTGAAGAGAATTACCATAGTAACTGTCATATTAAGTAGCACCTACATTATCTGTAGCAATAATTTTTAGGAGAAACTCACTTGGCAGTGTGTTGCAATACAGTGTGCAATACAGTGCATGTTGGGGGAGTGTATTCTGTAGTCAGCTGTGACATTTGAGACCATATTAAGGTATTCAATAAGGAAGCATAGATTTGTAACCATTCTTATTCTAGCTTTTATTATTCATTTTTAAAATATATTTTATTGATTATGCTATTACAGTTGTCCCAATTTTTTCCCCTTTGCCCCCACCCACCCAATAACCCCCTTCCCTCTAGCAATCCTCCCCACTTAGTTCATGTCCATGGGTCATGAATATAAGTCCTTTGGTTTATCCATTTCCTGTACTGTTCTCAACATCCCCCTATCTGTTTTGTACCTACCAATTACACTTCTTAATCCTGTGCCTTTCCCCCCATTCTTCCCCTTTTGCCTCCCAGCTGATAACCCTCCAAATGCTCTCCATTTATATGATTCTGTTCCTATTCTGGTTGTGGTTTTTTAGATTCAGTTGGTGATAGTTGTGAACTTGTTGCCATTTTAATTGTTTTGGTCTTCTTTTTCTTAAATAAGTCCCTTTAATATTTCATGTAATAATGGCTTCGTGGTGATGAACTCCTTCAGCTTTACCTGGTCTGGGAAGCACTTTACCTGCCCTTCCATTCTAAATGATAGCCTTGCTGGATAGAGCAATCTGGGCTGTAGGTCTTTGCTTTTTATCACTTTGAATACTTATTGCCAGTCCCTTCTTGCCTGCAAAGTTTTTTTTTAAGAAATCAGCTGACAGTCTTATGGGAACTCCCCTGTAGGTAACTTCTGCTTTTCTCTTTCTGCTTTTAAGATTCTCTCTTTATCTTTAATCTTTGGCATTTTAATTATGATGTGTCTTGGAGTGTTTCTCTTTGGGTCCAACTTGTTTGGGACTCTCTGTGCTCCCTGGACTTTTATGTCTATTTCCTTCACCAAATTAGGAAAGTTTTCTTTTATTATTTTTTCAATTTCTTGCTCTTTCTCCTCTCCTTCTGGCACCCCTATGGTTCAGATGTTGGTACATTTGGTGATGTCCCAGAGGCTCTTTATACTATCTTCATTTTTTAAAATTCTTTTTTCTTCTTGCTGTTCTGGTTGAATTTCTATTTTTTCCTTATGTTCCAAATTGTTGATTTGAATCCTGACTTCATTCCCTCCACTGTGGTTCTCTGTAGATTTTTCTTTATTTCACGTAGTGTAACCTTCATTTCTTCTTGAGTCTTTTTTTTATCTTGTTGCCATACTCAATGAGTTCTTTGAACATCCTGATCACCAGTGTTTTGAACTCTGTATTTGATAGGTTGGGTATCTCCATTTTGTTTTGTTCTTTTTCTGGGTTTTGTTCTGTTTTTTTCATTTGGGCCATATTTCTTTATCTCCTCAATTTGGCAGCCTCCATGTGTTTGTTTCTGTGTATTAGGTAGAGCTGCTTTGACTCCCTGTCTTAGTAGTGTGGCCTGTTGTAGAAAAGGCACCTGTAAATTATGTGGGGTGGAGTCTTAGGAAGTTTCCAGGGTATGGCAACCCACCTCACTGCTCACCCCACCTCACTGTGGCTCCATGCGGGGGAGGACTTTGAGAGGGGACAATGCTGCTGCTTGGCTTCCAGAGGCTTGCCCTGCACTTGCCTTGTGCAACTGGCAGCCTTCCAGCTGTTGCTCTGGTGCTGAATCCCAGACAGGATGTGCCTGTGTATGTTTCAAGTCCTTGAAGGCCCTTTAAGCAGAGTCTCCTGGAAATCAGCAGTTTCTTCCACTGCCCAGCTTTCAGTGGTTTTTACAGCCAGAATTTGTGGAGATTTATGCTGCTGGTGCTGGAACCCTGGGCTCAATGGTCTAGTCTGGAGCTGGGTTTGCTTGCTCCTAAGATATCCCTCCTGATTTTTATCTACCACACATGAATGTGGGACCACCCAATCTGCTGCCGCCACCTCTCTGTGCCACACGGTGTCTCTGCGCCTCTCTGCTCATCTCTGCATCTCCACCCTTCTTTCCCAACTAGATGAATGTGGCTTCTTTAAATCCTTGGTTGTTGGACTTTCACACAGCTCAATTTTCTGACGGTTCTGGGTATCATTTGTTTTGAGTTCTAGTTGTAGTTCTTTCTGTGCTTGTGTGAGGAGGTGAAGTGTGTTTACCTTCCATCTGGACTGGAAGATTTGTAACCATTGTTAAAAGCACTGGTTTTCTTTTTCCTCTCTGTATGTACCTCTTCTCCAAGTCCACCTAGAGTTTTTTTAGAAATTTTTATTGTTATTCAATTATAGTTGTATGCCTTTTCTCCCCAACCCTCCACCCCACCCTAGCTGAACCCCCCCTCCCTCCCTTACCTCCACCCTCCCCCTTGGTTTTGTCCATGTGTCCTTTATAGTAGTTCCTGTAATCCCCTCTTCCCACTGTGCCCCCCACCCCGGCTATTGTTAGATTGTTCTTAACTTCAATGTCTCTGGTTATATTTTGTTTGCTTTTTTCTTCTATTGATTATGTTACAGTTAAAGGTGAGATCATATGGTATTTGTCCCTCACTGCCTGGCTTATTTCACTTAGCATAATGCTCTCCAATTTCATCCATGCTGTTGCAAAGGGTATAAGCTCCTTCTTTCTCTCTGCTGCATAGAATTCCATTGTGTAAATATACCATAGTTTTTGGATCCACTCATTTGCTGATGGGCACTTACCACCTAGAGTTTTTAAGTAAAAGAAAAATGAAAAAAAAATTAACTGAGAATTCAGAGAACTTACAGGTAAGGAGGAAGTCAGTCTTTAGGGATCATTTTATTTGTACTGCTCTGAGACTGGGCCTTTGTGGGGCAGAGAAGAGAGATGTACAGCACTCTGGAGCCAAATGTGGACCAAAATTAACTGTAATATTAACTCCCTTTAAAGCATGCATCTTTTTTGGGGGGAGGGTTTCTTTCTTCCTTCCTTCCTTTCCCCTTCCTTCCTTCCTTCCTTCCTTCCTTCCTTTCATATTTTATTTATTTATTTCTAGAGAGAGGGGAAGGGACGAAGAAAGACAGGGAGAGAAACATCAGTGTGAGAGAGAAACATCAATTGGTTGTCTCTCACAAGCACCCCAACTGGGGACAGAATCCACCACCCTGGCATGCACCCATACCAAGAATGAAATGGTGACCTTTTGCTTTGTGGGACTGCACCCAACCAACTGAGCCACACCAGCCAGGGACTGTTTGGAATATTTTAAATTAAACATCAAATGTGTGTGTGAACTTTAGTTTAAAAAGGCTTCAATCTAAATTAACCAAATGGAATACCTTGGATGTTTGTGTATATGAGTAATATATATATTTTTTAACTACTTTTGGAATATTCCTCCACTACTCAAGTTACTTAGGTTTAGTCTCCTCATAAATGTTATCAGAAAAAAAATCTTTTAACATCCATGAGCATCACTAATGCTGTGCTTAAAGATTTTTTAAGAACATCTCTCTCCCTGATGATATATCTTTCTCTCTTCTTGTTTTAGCGATACAGTGTGGAAATGTCCATCAGGGACCTGAAAAAGACAGAGCTGCTTAGTAAGGTTGAAGCTTTGAAGAAAGGTGGCGTTTTACTACCAAATGATCTCCTTGAAAAAGTGGATTCAATTAATGAAAAATGGGAACTGCTTGGGGTATTTGCATTTTTATTACTGTTTGTAGGTTATGTGTACATTTTTTTGTGTAGTGAAGTACTCTATCTGTCTGATTTCTAATTTGAGGCACAAATATCTCTCTCTTTCAATTCACTACCTACATTTCAAACAAGCTATTCATTCTATTTTGGGGAAAAAACACTGCTTTTCCTTTTCTGTTGATTTTTTTTTTTTACTCTTAGCTTGTCTCCTCTCAGATTTTAATAATTTTGGTTCTTTAATACATAAAAAAGTGAGTAAAATATGCCATGTATTATGGGCATGCACCAAGTCAACTATAATACAGTATATCTGATGTACACTGACTGTCATGCTTGAATGAATGTTAATAGAATTCATTCGGAAGGTACATGGTGGAGGCAGCCCCTGTTTAACTGTTTACTGCACCCTTCAGATGGGAACTGCAGTCGTCACTGCAGCTTTCAAGTCGCAGTAAGCCACCAAAACAAGGATGCAAATTTGACCCAAATCGGAATTGCACAATTAAATTGGCCTCTGTCTTGTGCCTCAATTTCCAACTCACTTTTAACAAAAGTCAAAAAAAAAGTTTTATGTAATTCATTTCATGCAATGATGGGCTGGGTCACAGCCAAAGAGTGAGATGCAAGAATCTGGCAAAAAGGCAATATAGAGGTTCTGTTACCCAGAGACCGGATGGCACTGAGCAGGAGACAGAGCTGTCCCTTTGTTGGAAGGCAGCTGAGAGGGAGAGGTTAAACTGTATTTTTCATCAACTTCTCTCCTAAATTGCCTTCACTTCAAATCAAGGGTAAGCTAAATTTGTCAATTACTTAAATGATTAATTATAATAGCTAAGTATGGGTGGTGTCAGTTATGGAGCCTAATTTTGCATGCCTTCAATTTCCTGCCTTTTCTTAATTTTTAAAGAAATAATACTCCAAAAATATTTTGAATCAAAAGCTCTCCATGTACCTCGATGACTTGGAGGAATGCCAGCGCTCAGTTTCTGCCATGCTTAATCTGGGTGATTAAGCAACTGCAAGTTTAACTCCACGCTTTCTCATCTGAATTCACTACACTCTGCAGTCATGCAAAGTAACTTAAAACTTTAAAAGTTTTTACTCTGACCTATTGTTACCTTACTTTTTAATAGTAATTAATGGCTTTCACATTATAAGTGGTGATTTCAATCAGAATCTGCTGAATTCTATAGATTTCATTGATCTCATACCGAAGAAGTGTGGTCAGTGTATGACATTTGAAAAGTTGTTTACTAAATGAGGACAGCAACTCTATGTGCTTGGTAGATAAAGCGATAGTCTGTTTATATGGAAATAGAACTATATTTGCTTCTAATTTGATAAGTAACTAAATAATCTTTTTGAAAATGGTTTTAAGTATTTCATGTATATTGCTTTCTCAACAAAAAATTTAAATCAACATTACATTAAAAAAGCAGGATATTTAGTTATCCTTTATGAGTCATACACTTTAAAATGGTTGCCATTTTGACAAAAATATCATTCGAATACCGTATGCAGTTTTGTAATGATTTAGGGAGAGCGAAGGGTGCAGGAAAGATTTGAACAGAACCCGAGCCACACTACCACCACCAGGCATGCTGCTTTAATTGGCATGATTACATTTTAATTGGCATGAAAAAAAATTTAAAGACAAGGATTTTAACTTCTAACAATAGTAAAATAGAGGGATATGGTTTTTAATATTACTTTCATCTAAGGTGAACAGTGTGGAATGGAAATACATTAGAATGAAATGTCAGTGGTGCGTACAGTTTAATCTGTGAAATTTTGTCCCCTGTGCTGCATATTACTCTGTCTCAATTGCATATTAAACAACCCTATCAAGGCAGGCATTGGCATCTGCTGTGCTGACACAAATTGTGAATTAAATGAAATTGATGTCCTCTGTCGTATATTTATGAAGACGGACCATTCTCTGAAGTATTCTGTTTATGAAGAATTTATGATTGCAAACTGTTCCAGAACAAAAAAGTGGCAATAAATTCTTTTTTGTGACCCTACCCTCCAAGGGCATTGATTTCCCCTCCTGCTGCTACTTTTGTTACAGCATAAAAACAATAGCTGAATCTGGATTCCACTGAGGGCCTTCAAATTATCAATATTTGCACCATGAAAGTGTAAGGGTGTTGGCAAGAAAGGCTATTTTTCTGTTACCATCTCCTAGAGATACTATTTACAGAATGCTACATGGCAGATGAGTGTTTGTTGACTTAATTTTATTTGTGTTTTAAAACTGATTTTTGTAGATTTAATGCGTCCTTATAGATTAACTCCTACTGAGTCTCCAGGGTGTTTTCCACAACAACACAGCCCTCCCTGATTACACCTTCATGACGTCGTAGTTAATCTAGGAAGGCTGCTAGCATAGTGGATTGGGACTTATTTTAACACACATGTTGGAAAGTCTAGCATCCACAAATGGGAAGAATTGTTGGGTTGAACAGTTTCCGAGTCAGGTAGAATCAATGACAGTATAAAGGAGGTTGTCCTTTTGTAACAGCCCTCTGTCCTATGGTTTGTGAATTGTACTAAAAACAAAAAAGAATCTAATTGTCCATGCAGAGTCTTCTCTCGGCCTCTTTAGTATATTGATTAAACTCAGACTTTTATCTCCTGAAAATTTTATGCAGAGAATTTTCTACTATAAACTCCCATCATGAGAATTCAAATGAATTTTTATCAGTGACCAAGGTGAACTTTTGGGTCAAATCTCCTTTCTGTTCAAGGAAATTGTAAGTGAATGAGGTCTTCTTAAGCCTCTAGTGGTAGTCAGAACAACACGCATTGCTCAAGAATTCAAATCCTAAATGGAACAACGAACTAATCTGGACTGAATGTTAGTCATGAGGTGGCAGGTGTGGCTGGACACCTCCTAGCGGGTTCTTGTTACCAGCCAAATTGTGATACGTTTTGGTATCTAAGCTAATTTATGTTTTAATTTTTTGTTGGTGTTTTTTGTTTTTGTTTTTAATTTGCTGCATTAGAAAACCCTAGGAGAGAAGATCCAGGACACAATGGCAGGGCACAGTGGGTCGGGTCCACGTGACCTGCTCTCTCCTGAAAGCGGAAGCCTGGTAAGGCAGCTGGAGGCCAGGATCAAAGAACTGAAAGGGTGGCTAAGAGATACAGAGCTTTTCATCTTCAATTCCTGTCTGAGACAAGAAAAGGAAGGAACAATGAATGCTGAGAAACAACTGCAATACTTTAAGGTAATAAAAAAACAATCAAACTTGATAAAAAGCTTTCTTTATGGTAGGGATGAAATATTTATCAAGTACATGAAGTATTATACTCATGTAACTATGTATCACTGTGCACTTAAATGTTTCCTTGAATTTATAGACACCCTCCACACTTCGTACATGCCAACGCCTGTGTGTGTGTAAAGATGGACCTTAAGCATATCAAATACACATTGTGTGGGGAAATCTGTGCTGCTTGTGTGTTGTGTGCGGGGCCTGTGGAGGGAGGGCTTTGGGAAATTAAAAGCAGACCTAAAGATGAGGACTTTGAAAGGCAGACCTAAATGTTCTATAAATAATGTGGCTAAAAATACTTCCATAAATTGATATGATAAAAGCACATGATTTAACTGAAGACCATTAATGCTCACAAAAGGAAACATAATTTTTACATATGAAAGAACCAACTATTCATTGAGGGAAGAAGTAAAGTCAAAAAGGTTCCTACATTATAGGCCTCTTCGATCATAGACAAATGCCAACCTTAGCAACACAGCTGTGTGTGTTCACTGTACGTCCTTGAAGAAGAAGTATTTCTCCCTGTTTGTGTCCATGGTCTACACAATGTCTATTCAACAGCAGTTTAAAATTCAGATATTTTCGCTCACTGCCCATGTGAGCCTGTCCCACTCAAATCCTCTCCTAAAGGCTGTGATTATTTGGGCTCTGACTGCTGTCAGCCTGAGGCTTTGGAGTTACAGAACGTGAATTCGGTAGCAGGAAACCTTCTGACATGAAAGATCTTGAAGAAAGAAAAGGGAAAACCAAGAAGGAAAGAAACTCTTGGGACCAAGCGACTGTTTCTTCTCGGGGCCTCCCAGGACCAGGTCCTATATATTCCACACCCTCTGCCCGCGACCTTCCAGCAGCCCGCCAGGGAACGTAGCCACAGTCCCACGTGGCTGCCTGCCTTCTGCCAGACAGGCAGGACCGCCTTGCTCACCAGCATAGTCCAAGAGAGACCAGCCTCAAAGGCAAGACCACGACACTTGCCAATTGACCATCTGTATTACACACGTACACATTATTTTGGTTGAAAACCTTCTCTTCTGCCATCAAATTGACAAGACCAAATTGGAGGTTAAAGGAAAGCCTCTCGCCAAGGCTTTTACCGTCTAAAATCTAATATCCAGGTGATTTGTTATTTCATCTCTCCTTGTCTCACCCTAGTTCCCACTGCAGGTAGATGATGGAGTCTTCAGATACTTCCCTCACTGTTATTTGAGCTTAAAACTTGTACGTATTAAAGCATCCTGGTCATTAGTAGGCAGGATGTTGTGAAGTACATCTTTTCTCTACAGTATCTATATTGTAGCTTCAGTGAGCCAGTTAGTAGCCCAGACGGTTGTCTAATCTCGGTCATATTTCTCGTATAATCCCTTGGTGCCTCAATTTCTTCATCTAAAAAATGGGATACTGCTAGTATCTATCTCACACAATTATGAGTTTCCACATGTAAATTATTATTTCTGCTTTTTGTAATGGTGCATTCATAAGGGATAGAAATATCTTAACATAAGCCCATAGAGGTTTACATAACGATAGGAAACAATAACAGGAAGTTTGTTATTATAGATACTTATATGCCTACCTTCCTACCCACATATCTCATACAGATACTTGAAAACAACCTTTTTTTTCACATTTGCTATTATTATAAGTGAAAACGTGAGCAGCTCTGCTGTAATTTTGCTAATACTTCCAAAGGACATTTGTTTTATGCTTTAGCTTCGCACAGTTTGTCAACATTAGTTTGAGCTAGGTCCTAGTAATACACTTAAAAGAGTTTAAGACAGAGAGAGAGACAGAGAGAGAGAGTCTCTCTAGACTTCTAGATCATTAGTTAGCTCCTGGGGGTCCTAGTTATCTGCTAATGCTTTCTAGCCATAAGGGAAATAGTCACTACACCTAATTCATTACTTACCATGTGCATCTTAGTGCCTGAAAATAATCAGAGATTTTCATTTCCAAAGTACCAGAGACTATCACATGGTTTTTGCTACTTTACTTCTTTTCTTCAGAGATATTTTTTTCCTTAGAGCATGTTTATATTTTTTAATGCCACTATTTATTAAACTAACTGCTCTTATACCCCAATCTAATTTATTTAGCTATTTTAAAAATAACATAATAAATTCAGAGCCTTGCCTACCCCAAACAAATGGTAGGATCTCCATGGTTTCCCCCAGCCCTACTCAGTCCTCTGCTCTTCTCCCCAAAGGTAGTCATGTTGCTGAACCCCATATTTTTTATTCAACTTGCTTTCCTTCTATAGGAAATGATATTTTAGTTCTAGTTGTTTTAACTTTTTAAAAAGATATCATGCTGTGTTATTTTCAGGACTTCCTTTTTAATTTAGTATTATGATGCCCATATTTATTTATGTTACCAAGTATGGCTATAATTCGCTTATTTTGACAATAGTATAATATTCCATTGTGAGTATATATATGCATCTCATTTAAGGGTAGCAACCTCTGAAATTGGTGTTGGGGTCCTGATTTTGGAGATATGGAAAGAGGCACATGAAAGTTAAGTTTTATATGTCCAACGTCACTTACAATGAGTGACAGAGTTAGGTTTTAAACTCAGGGCTGTTTGACTCTAAAGCCCATTCAATGAAATACTAGGCAAAATTAATAGTTATTAATATTTATTGAATGCCCTTCCATGCAGGGTGACTCAAAAGGAATAGCAGGACAAAACTAAATGGCATTGTTTTTTTCTGGTAGTTTTATCAGCCATAATCATCAGCAATTTAGCCAGAATTGTAAATAGCCTTAGCTATTGAAGATGTTGGGAGTTGCAAATATTTGTGTTTTGTTTTGCACTTTTGTACTATATCAGTGTAAATTTCTTCACCATGTGTCACTTTTTAAAACTGAAACTTTTCAAACTTTCTTTGAGATTATGGAGCTCTCATGATTTTTCTTTATGATCAGAAACTGTAGTCCCTTCTAAAATTTGACCTTGAGGAGTTTGATCAGATAATCTAAGTGGATCTAATGTGATAACATTTCTTTTTAAAGACAGCTGTATGCATGTGTGTTAGAATAAATGTCTTCTCTAGCCAGAATTTTAAATATTCTGAGCTGTTTACTCTATAGCACTTAGTGTATGATTAACCAAGTGTTCTGTATATTACCACATTCATTGGAAGAATGAAACCAAATGTTTGTAATTCAATAATAATGAAATGCTTATAACCTGTCAAAATCATAATTGGTAAGCATATGTAGAGTAAAAACTTTTTACTCACTACAAATTCAAAGAACAGATACCCTCTGCCTTTCCTAGTGATGAAGCCTCTCAGATAGGAGAGTTATTAAAGAACCTTTACATGTGGAAATTGTTGCCATGTGCCACCTCTTCTCGAAGGTTCCCAAATGTTTCCTCCTGTCTTTGGTCACACGGAAGACGGGCTTTATCTACAGGGTTTACTTAGCTTTGTGACTCTTAATTCTCAAAAATCTTAGGTTGTTGTAGTAGATAAGCCACAGCCCACTACCCAGGAGAGCAGGGAGGAAGAGTGCTAAATATAAAAAGGGAAACCCATTGTTTTGTAGACACAACTGTTTCCTTCTCAGCTCACTTCGGGATGAGAGAAAGGATCTGGACCTTAAGTGTAAAGAAAAAGAGGAAAAGCAATTGTGGAATGTATTCTTTCCCTTTAAGGGAGTAAGTGTGATAAGTGTGGAATTAGACACAAGGCAAAGGCCCACCTAAGAAAGAAAGTCAAGCCAAGCACAAGGAAAGACACAGAGGTGCAAACCTAGGAGACTTAGGACAAAAGTGCAAAACTGTCCAGGAGAGAGCACACCATGACAGCAAAATGGGGAGGGCACGTGGGAGATTCAATGAGGAGCTGGCAAAGGGCGCCTTAGAGCTGTGTGCGCGGCGTCAGTGCCATTGGCTGGAAGGCACTACCTTTTAATGGTGGCCATTCGGAGAGAAAATAAAATAATTACTTAATCATATGCTCCTTGTATCCTATAACAAATTCATTATTTTAAAGACTCAAATTGGAAGAACTTATTCATTACCAGCTAAGGGAAGCAGAAGCACTGGCCTGGGCCCAGACCATCCAGGGAAGGGCAAGGCTACACCTTCCGAGAAGCTTTGTCATCAGGAAGGTAAATGAGTGGAATAGGTTTGGTAACCTTGTCAATGGTTAATGCCCCATATTTGCTTAGCAATTTAAATTTGACCAAGAACTTTTATGCATGTTGTTATACTTAAATCTTACACTGATTATGTAAGTTGAAAATTATGGGCACCTTATGTGTATTTTTCATTTATTTTTATGAATGAAGAACTTGAGATGTAGAAAGTTAATGGGATTTGTTTGAATCCACAGAGAAACCAGCAGCAAAGACAGAATGGAAGCACTGGTCTTCGGTTTCAAAGTCCAGTATTCCCCACCCGGGCATTCACTGAGCCTTCAAAAGTAAACACTGAAACCTCGTTTTACTCTGAATCAAGTGTCAGCAAACATAGTCTGTAAAAGGCCGGAGAATACAACCTCTGTTGCAGTGGCTCAACTCTGCTGTTGTAGTGCGCAAGCACCTACAGACCATATGTAAATGAATAAATATAGTGTGTTTACTAAAACTAATTTACAAAGCTATTTACAAAAGCAGGCAGCGGGCAGGACTTGGTTCACAGGCCTTAGTTTGCTGACCCTGCTCTGAGTTACAGAAACATCATAAACAGGAGGATGGTCTGCATTGCCTTTGAGGAAAGGAGGTTATACTAGAATTGCATCAGGAGGAACAGAATGTTCTTTCAATGCATTTAACAATGAAAACTAATACTTATAGAGTGCTCCCAAGACGTAAGTCACAGTTTCAAAATGATTTACCTGCATTTGCTTCTTTAATCCTCATCATCTCCTGAGGCAGGCCTGAAGACCAGAAAACTGAGGCAGGGAAAATGGAAGAAAGTGATTCGAGGTCATTCAGTTAGTGATTGAGTGCATAGACCTAGAAAGTCTGTTCCAGAATCTGCCACACTCTGTGGGCCCGGTAGTCCCCAGGTCGAAGATCTGTTTCTGAAAAGAGCAAACACATTACAGCAGTCATCCCCGTCCACGGTTTTGCTTTCCGCAGGGCTGGCTACCCACCAAAGCTGTCTAGTGGGAATGTGTAAGTTTGAAACAATTCAGAAGTTTCAAACTGTGCACTGTTTGGGGGATCCTGAGGAGATCTCGTGCCATCACTCTCTGTCCTGCCCAGGATGTGAATCGTGCCTTTGTCCGGTGTACCCACACTCTATAAGCTACTGTCCCAGTATCACTGAGCAGCTGTCTGTGTTATCAAGTCGATTGTCATGGTATCACAGTGCTTGTCATCCGCATTTTACTTAATAAGAGCCTCAAAGTGAGAGAGTAGTGATGCTGGCAACTCAGACATTCCAAAGAGAAGCACTTTAAGTAAAAAGGTGAGTACAGTACAATAAGATATTTTGAGAGATAGACCACATTCCTATAACTTTTATTATAATATATTGTTATAATTGTTCTATTTTATTATTAGTTATTGTTGTTACTCTCTTTTGTACCTAATGTATAAGTTAAACTTTATCAAAGGTATGGATAGGAAAACACATAGTTTATATAGGGTTTGAGCTATCCATGGTTTCAGATATCCACTGGGGTTCATGGACCATACCCCCCACAGGTAAGAGGGTGCTACTGTAACTGGTAGTTTACTCTATTGCTCCTCATCTCATTTCTGAACTCTCTACAGCTGGAGGAAGTTAGCAAGTCAATGCTTAAAATCTTGGAAATTAAAAAGTTTAGAGTAGGGTCTTTAAAATGATTTCAAATTAACTATGAAATGTGGAACATTACTAGTCATTCTGCAAAGGAACATCACTAATGTATTTTTACAAAATAAAGAGGTAAATAAAAGAGCTAAACACAATCCAGGTGTTTTAACAAATATTTTCCAAATGTGTAATTCCCAGAAACAAAAATAGGACCAATCTAGTCAAGACATTTGGAGGGAACAGCCACTATAACCAATCTCAAATGGCACTGAAAATAAACACACTTCCTGTGTCCCCCAAGACCCACATTTTTAAGGAGATTAGTTTGAAAGACGGAAGAAAATATTTGGTAAGTTTTGAGCTATGAGAAAGGGGGCTATGGTCTCTGCAGGCCCGGGCCACACCTGCGGCTGTGTCCCAGAGCCGCCACAGCCTTTGCAATGGTGCTGTTGGCAAAGCTGCAGCAAAGAGCGACAGGAACACACCTTGGCCGTAATGAAAGCATGCAAAATGCTTTCAGAATCAACAGACGTCAGACAGGATAATCCTTTCTATGTGTCTTAGATAATTTTTAAAAAACACTACTATATGAGCCATGTATGTTTATCAAAAGGATATACTGAATTCAGCTTTTATCAGTTATTTTTCCATACCATATATAAAAAACCCATCACCTAACACTTCTTTGGAAGTAATTTAAGTAATTGGATACAATCCAGAACTGCCTTGTAAAAATAATTGGCTGGGTTAAGGTTGAAATTCAAAGATAGATTTAAATAAATGTTATTCACACTACCATCTGCAGGGGTGGGGCGTAGAGGTGGGAGGGATGGGAAGATCCCCAGGAAATTTTTATAGGCAGTCCCAGTACAGGCTTCTAAAGTAAAAGAAAATTGAACAACAAAGCCCTCATTCTTTCTGAGAACACCTTTTACTAGACGATGCTGCTGAAGGATTCCTATCAAGTGAGGGGTTCTGCCCTGAGTTGAGGATGCAAAGATGTACTTCCTACGTGGTGTTTGTATTACTGTTGCAGGTGAACCAGACTCGTGGAAGTACGTACTGCAGTGCTGGTCTGGAAGGACGCGGGGCGGGGGGGGGGGGGGGGGGGGGGGGGGGGGGGCGCTCTCACCCTCCGGCCTAGAAAACCAGGCGGAAGGGCACTTAGACTCTGGAACCTCTGTGATGAGGTTTCTATTCTTAACTGATTTGTTAACCCTACTTAAGTGTTGTTTTCACTGTTAATAAGTTCAAGTCTGGAAGAATCTGGGACAACATAATTGCGAAGGTGTCTTCAGGTTCTCCCCTTAGGTTAGCGTAGGATTAGAGCAGTGAGTCCGCTTCACCATAGTGCAGAGGTGTAAGCATGTGGGTTCAAGATGCTTGAGTTGGTCCTGGCTCCACCTGTTTATAATCCATGATTTCCTTAACACTTCAGGTTTCTCATCCTAAAAACAGAGATAATAATAGCACTTACCTTAGAGAGTGGTTATGAGTGTTAAATGAGATGTATATGAAAGCCGCTTAAAATGGAGCCTGCCTAAGAAGAACTCTCTAGATTGTAGCCGTTAGCATTATAATCACTGTAGCATAAACCCCTTCTCTTTAAGCATTTATTTTTAACACAGCAGGGTAAATAGATAAAGTAAACAGATAAAAATCCATGCATGGGGGTTTCAGTTTCTTTAGGTGCACTGTTTGACCTATAGGAATTGGATTATCTATTAGTCGGATAATTGACCTATTATCATCCAGGTAAAACAAGGAGAGAATTGTTTTCCTCTCAAAACGGAATAAAAGAAGTTAGTCACACATTTCCCAAGTTTGCCTTTTTACCTCTACACAGGGGGTTGCAGAAAACCAGGTCTCCGATTCGCAAAGGGGAGGTCTCCACATTAGGCTTCTTTGCAGCTTTTGAGCAAAGTGAAGAATAGTTACTCAGAGTCCATTTGCTTCCTCACTTTCTGTTCCCTCACCTTCTTTTGTAAACGCTTCTTTTGTATCTTCTTCACATTTATCCCAGACTAGTCCACACATGCGCACACACACAAAATTAGACCTTCGAATGAGTTGTGTTCACATTGAATTGTCAATCATCTTCTGTAGCTTTACTACCTTGTCATTTTTTATAATTTACTAATTGATAGTGTTAGTTAAGTACTCTTGCGAGGTTCTATTAGTTGGCAACATTATGATCAAGGATTTTCAGTTGTGTAGTGTCGTTGAATAATTTCTCTTTGCCTGATAGTTTTCTATTTGTAAATTTAGGGTTTTGGATTGAAAGGATTCCCTTCAACTTTAGCTTTCTGTGATTCTGTAATAGCCACCTTTTTCCATTGGTAAATTTATTCTACTATAGACACCATTTAATTCCTCTAAACAACTTTTTTTGTTTGGCACGAATCCTGGTTATATAACCAGTTCTGAATACCAGGATTTATGTTTACTTCTTTGAAAATGATGCTTCAGAAGGACAAAGGGACCTTTGGAACCAGATTTGCAATGTGGTTGCACCTCTGGCACCACGGTAGCCAACTAACTCTTTGTACCCATCCCCTTTCTAACATGATGATATCCTTATAATTGTAATAGAAGTGCTGACCTAAATTGGGAAAGAAAAGGTCTTCCTAGTAATGAATTTCAGTGAAGATGATGGCAAAGGTAACATGAATATATATGTTTTTGATTTGATAAATCATCTAGACCTGGTTGATTTAAAAGTAGAACGAAATATGCCAATAATTTGCCGGTACAGTAATGACAAGCAAATGCACTGGTCTGTAAGAAAGGAAGAGGGAAAACTCTTGGTAAAAGTAACAACCAGGTTGAAGAGATGGAGGATTTGAACCTAACAGTGCTAACCAGAGACCCTGCCATCAGAGGCCTCGACTTACTCCTTTCTCCTCTTTTAGGTGCCTTGAAGTCCTTCGCACTATATCTCTAGGCTCACTATACCCTTGCCAGTCCTTTTGTTATAAATTTTTAGCATATTATTTTAAGTGAATTTCTTATAAATTGCATTCTAATCAGATCAGAAAATCTGTATCTTTTAATAAGAACATTAAACCCATCCACATTTATTTTCCTTTATACACATATATATGTTTTCATTAAATTTATTGGGGTGACACTGATTAATAAGATTTATTGGTTTCAGGTGTACATTTCTATGATACATCATCTGTACGTTGCATTGTGGGTCCACCACCAAATACAAGGTGTGTCAAATCTTCCGTCGCCATATATTTGACCCCCTTTACCCTTTACCGTTCCACTCCCCTTCCTTCCCTCTGGCAACAGCCATACTGTTGTCTATGAACTTTTGTTTGCCTTCTTTGTTCATTTGTTGCTTTCAGTCTTATATTCCACGTATGGGTGAAATCATATGGTTCTTAACTTTTTCTGTTTGACTTATTTCACTTAGCATGATACCATCAAGATCCATCCGTGTTCTCATAAATGGCAGCATTTCGCCTTTTCTTATGGCTGATAGTGTTCCATTGCGTGTGTGTGTGTCCTCTTCTTATCCAATCATCTACTTCAGGGCACTTCAGCAGCGTCTATGCGTTGCCACTGTGAATAATGCTTCAATGAACATAGGAGTTCATATGTTTTTGTGAATGAATGCTTTTAATGTTTTTGTGTGTAGATACCTAGAAAAGGGATTGCTGGATCATATGGTAACTCTATTCTGGATCTTTTGAGGAGCCTTTATGCTGTTTCCCAGAGTGGCTGCACCAGTCTATGCTCCCCCCAGCAGTGAGTGAGGGTCCACACATACATTTTCCTGGTTAAGATCGCTGCACTTTAATCTCATCACATTCACTCCTTTCGTCATTCAATAAATATTTACTGGACACCTAGCACGTGGCAGGTGCTGGCCTGTGTGTTGGCAATGCATAAACACTGCACTATGGTCTTTTAAAAATATTTTACTATAAGGTATGTTGTTGTTCATTTTTACTCTAGTAAATTGGAAGGATTTTTAAAAAAATATTTTCTTTACTTCCAATATCAAGAATAAATCAGCTTCTCACCAATGCCACTTTTAAAATGAGAAATGACTTGATTTTTTCTGCATTCTGTACTCTATTTTTCCGTTTTTGTTGGCATCACCTTGAATTTAATTATTAGCTAATAATATTATTTTACTAATAAGATTGCATTCCTTCTCATACTTTCAAAATTTCTCTTGATGTTTGTACTATATTTTAAAATAATATGAAAAACAATTCAGAATTAATTCTTTATAATACTTGTTTTCTTGCTCAATATCAGTTTTTTATGTATCGTATTTTTTCTTTTTAAAATACAATTATTATATTGTCTACTGGATTGCCTTGTAATAATTTTTATAGGAAAAGTATATTCTTACTATCTTTCACAACCCCCTGCATGACTGAAATCTATTTTACTTGACTTTACATAAAAACAATAGCTAGGCTGAATATAAAAATCTTATTATGGGAAGTATAATCTTCTTGCATCACAACTGCTGTTGGCATTTATGGTCCTAGAGGAGAAGTGTGATTTTTGTGCCCACACGGTAACTTTGTTTTTCATTTGCCTGTGACTGGGCGTTGGTCTCTTTTCATTTGTTTTGCTGGTAACTTGGTGAGTCCTAATTGATTTTGAAAATTTAAATCCTGTTCTACATGGGAAAGTTTTACCTACTATTTGATTATCACAAGTTCCCCGTGTGTTCGGTTTTCTCCTTGTGGAAGTCCTATTCTGTATATTGGGTGCCTGGGTCTTCCCTTCACTTAAGGAAATCAATTCTTATTTTCACTGAGTCTTTATGTGGGACTTCTGGTACAATTCTCAAGGTTGTTTCGTGTTTGTGCAGTACCTAATTTTGCAGTTTATTGTCTTCATTGGAGGTTTTAATTCAACAAAAGTTGTTTTCATCTTTGTACAGTCTTTACTGATCTTAATTTGTCCCATCCTCAAAAGTGCCTACCTCAGTGCCGTGGATGCAATGTCCTTGCATGCATTTTCAAGAAATGGATGGACATTTTCTAAGGTTTTCTTTTTTCTCTTATCAATTCTATTTCAAAAAGAGTCTATTAGTCTATTTTGCTTTGAGTCCTGAAATTAGGCCCCCCTTTGAACTACAATTTCTGTTAGTATGTGTTGGTTTTCTATCTCTGTTTGTTTTTAAGGAGGGAGTTTTTGTTTTCCATGACTGGTTGTTGAGATAGGTTGTCTGAGAGATTCTGTAAGTGGCTCCCTGTATAAATATTTCAGGTCTAGACAAAATCTAAATGGAAAATTCAGATTTCCTTCAGTTTTATTAAAATTCAGGGATGAGAAAGTCTAGACCATATACATGAGATAATGAATTGTTGACACAGAAGCACAGAGGCACCTACGTGTGTAATGTTGGGTGAGGCTGAGTACAAGCCAAGGAGCCTACATGCTCGTCATCCATCAGGGGCAGCCTCAGTGCCCCAGAGCAGGAGAGTGGTCTTGCAGAGCTGTGTCCATCCGCTGGGAGGGAGAAAGCCCCATAAGGTGGCAGCTATTTGCAATTTAGGTGCTACATCCTGGGGGCTTGGAATAGTGTGCTTACAGTGGAAGAGAGGGAGCTGGATTTAAGAGAGACCACAGGGTCAGAGATGACAGCATTTGGGAACTGCTTTTCTCGTAAGGGTGAGGGACAGGGAGGAGCCTGAGGCCGTCTCAGGCTGCACTCCCCCCAACAGCCCCACTCCCCGGAATGCTGCTATCTCTGCACTGGCTCACAGGCCCCCTTTAAATGAAGAAAAGCTTCAACAAAAGGGATTGAATGTAATAGAACTTATATAAGTATGGAGAGGTTCTGGTACCTAAAAAAGAGAAGCCAGCTCAAAATTATTTTGAGAGTGCAGATAGAGACACTGTTAATTCATTCAACACCATTCTCTTAATGAAACACCGATGTCAGGTGCTATGCTGGGCACTATGGATACTGTGGTGAATCATCCATTGTCCTCTCCCAAGGAGTCCAAAGGGAGATATAGGCAAACCAACAGGTAAGTGGGGTAGAATGTGGAGTGTACTTTGACGGTGTGCTGTGGAATTCCCTGGGACCTTCCTGGGGAGGACAGGTTCTTGTGGGGAGAGGCAAGGAAGTTCCAAGCGTGCATAATTCTAAACAGATCTGACGTGAAGGAGGGGGAGGATGGAGAGAATAGTACGTACATGTATGGAAACAATTGATTGAAGAAATTCCCGTGTTGTTTTGTGGTTTTATGTGCTTTTTAAAAATTTTATTCAAGTGTGTATAGGTATGAATCTCTGTCTCTTGTTAATAAACTAGAGTGTATCCCTGGCTGATGTGGCTTAGTGGACTGAATGCCGGCCTGCAAAGCAAAGGGTCAAGGGTCACTAGTTTGATTCCCAGTTAGGGCACATACCTGGGTTGTGGGCCAGGTCCCCAATATGGGGCATGTGAGAGGCAACCACACACTGATGTTTCTTTCCCTCTCTTTCTCCCTCCATTCCCCTCTGTCTAAAAATAAATAAAATCTTTAAAAGAATAAAGTAGAGTGTAAACTTTTTAAGATTTTATTTTTTTAGAGCAGTTTTAGGTTCAGAGCACAGTTGAGTGGAAGACAGAGTGATTTATCACACACTCCCTGCTCCCACACATACAGTCTCCCGCACTACTAACGTCCCCCACCAGAGTGGGACGTTTGTTACAACTGGTGAAGCTATGTTGACACATCGTAGCCACATAAAGTCCATGGTTTATATTATGGTTCACTCTTAGTGCTGTGCAGTAAACTCTATGGGTTTAGACAAATGTATGACATATATCCATCATAATGGCATCATGCTGATTATTTTCACTGCCCTAGAAATCTTCTGTGCTCCACCTATTCATTCCTCTCCCCTCTCCTGCACCCAACCTCTGACACCACCACTGATCCTTCTACTCTCCATAGTTTTGCCTTTTCTAGAACGTTGTATGATTGAAATCATAAAGTATTTTCAGCTTCCTTTACTTAGTAACAAGCATTTAAGATCTCTGCATGTCCTTTCATGGCTTGATATCTCATTTCCTTTCAGCACTAGATAATAGTCCATTGTGTGGAGGGAGCATAGTTTATTAAGCCAGTCACCTACTGAAGGACATCTTGGTTGCTTCCAAGTTTCGGGAATTATGAATAAAGCTGCTATAAACATTCATGTGCAGATTCTTGTATGAATGTAAGTTTTCAGCTTCTTTAGGTAAATACCAAGGAGCACATTTGCTGGATCTTATGGTAGGAGGATGTTTATACTATAAGAAATGACCAAACTGTCTTTAGAAGTACCAGTACCGTTTCGCATTTCCACTACCGGTGAATGAAAGGTTCTGTTCTTCCACATTCTTGCTAGCACTGGTATTATCAGTGCTCCAAATTTTGGCCATTCTAACAGGTATGTGGTGGTATTTCATTGGTGTTTTAACAGTATAAAATTTTCTTTAAGCAGGAGTTATCTTGAAGTTGTATTTGTTTTGCATGCCCTTCATACTACCATAGGCAATGCCTTAGAGTCACTAGGTACTCATGAAGTACTTAGCAGGTTGTAAAATTTCATCATGAGATGAGACCTGAGATCATTTAGCTAGCTCAGCCTCGTATTCCAAAGAAGAGAAAGCCAAGTCTCTGATAAATTAAATGGCTCACCCAGGGCAGACCCAGAGCCAGATGGCAGCCTGCATCTACTGAACCCTAATCCAGGCTACATTCCAATAATACTGGACCAGTGATTTCACGTGAGTCATCACTGATGCCTTTGCAATCGGCACATCTCAATTTTTCCTCTAGAAAAGGAGATAATAAGTCTATCTCATTTGATGAATAGGAATAAAAATGATTATCACAAGGGACATTGTGATTAATAGGAAATGTAGGAATGCTTATTAATACTATGGAGTACTATTTTATTTATTTATTTTTATTTTTAATTTTTATTGTTATTCAATTATAGTTGTCTGCCTTTTCTTCCCATCTGTACTATTTTTTAAAATTTTGTATTGTTATTCAATTACAGCTGTCTGCATTTTCTCCCCATCCCTCCACCCCACCCTAGCCAAACCCACCTCCCTCTCCCACCTCCACCCTCCCCCTTGATTTTGTCCATGTGTCCTTTATAGTAGTTCCTGTAATCCCCTCTCTTCACTGTCCCCTCCCCACTCCCCCCTGGCTATTGTTAGATTGTTCTTGTACCCATCTGTACTATTTTAAACAGTATTATAAGGACATGTAACAACAAACCAAGGCTTCTCTGGCATTGAAACTCAGAAACTTGCCATCTTTTCTGTAACAGCTTCTCATTTCCACGGTCTTTACTCTGAGGAGTTCAACTCAGTATAGAGTTTCGTATCATTTTTCACTTGTGTTTATGTTGCACCTTCATATGAGAAGCTTAAAGAGCTTTATAGACATTAGCTTCTTAATCCTCCCAAAACCCCTCTAAGATAGGGCAGGAGCATAAATCATTATTCCCATGTGGAAAAAAATAGCCTTACTTACCTCTCTTAATTTCACTGATGCTCTAAACTGTTGATTAAATCCTAATTCATACTAAATTCGTGCATTTAGAATATCAAATTCTCTTCCCTAAGGATACTTTTCTTTCCTTTTGAATTTAGTGTCACAAGGACAAGTGTAACTATAGATGGACAGGTCTGGTGTTAGAAGCACCTTGGAGAAGCGTAGAATAGATGTTGAGCCAGCTCCTCTGATGCTCTATCTTTTATCAACATGCTCTCTATGGCCCTTCAGTCACGAGAGTAGAAACAACTTTTAGGAATTAGAGGGATGTTTCAAGACTCACTCCTTACCTTAGCTGTTAGCCAAGACCAACCAGCAAGAGAACCAATGGATATTCATTCAGCCACGCCAGTCTAACTTTCAGTAAAACGTTGGCGCAACAGACTTCAAAGCTTTACAAAAACAACAAAGGAAGTTCGAGTTTCAGTCTCGTGTGCTTTGCTTAGGCATGCGGTTCTCCCTATGAAGATATTTGGCATTAGACTTTGAAGATTTAGAACACGATCAAGACAGGAGCAGAATCTGAGACCAAGTAAGGTTGATTCATGCGAACGATCGCAACACACACTTGTCCAGTTAAAGTGGCTGCCTGCAGTTCAGGTCAGTGAAAAGGAAAACAAACAAAAATGATAAAGACAAAATAAAATTAACATTTTATCACTTCTAAAAATTTATCAGAGGAGATGAGAATCAACTTGCAACTGAGATATATTCCAGGTTGTATTTTATTATTTTTTAAAAGTCCATCTCAAACCACCATATGGTATTTTTCCTGTCTCATAACAGAATAAGGTTATGTAGTAATCTGATGTCAGAAGATAGTAAAGGCTAAAGGGACAATGTGTTTTATAAAAGTTACATGGTTTACTTGAGATCACACAACTAGTTATCACCAAACTAGGAGAACACTAAATTGTGGTTTTTTGCTTAATCTAAGTTGCCTCTCAAATGTTTAAATAAAACCCCTTTATGCTCAGCTGACTTACATTCTGTCTTGCTATCAAAATATTAGATGGGACAAATGAGAGGACTACCCCCTCCCCCACATAGTCAGTGTTCTTTTGGGAAACAAGCTGGAGAAAGATGTGGTGCCTCTTCTCAGAAGAAAAAATATAGCCCTGGCTGGTATGGCTCAGTGGATTGAGTGCTGGCCTGCGAATCAAAGGGTCACAGGTTTGATTCCCAGGCAGGGCAAAAGCCTTGGTTACAGGCCAGGTCTCCAGTAAGGGGCACTCAAGAGGCAACCATGCATTGATGTTTCCCTTTCTTTCTCCCTCCCTTCCCCTGTCTCTAAAAATAAATAAATATAATCTTTAAAAACAGAGCTTAAAAAAGAAAAAAAATATATATTCCTCTAAAAGGAAAATTATCTTTATTCAAAAGTATTCTAAAAAAATTCTCCTCACCTCTGCTTTGTTTTAGCTATGGGAGTGTTTAAAGAAAGAATATTACATTTCCTTTTCAAAGGGTCCAGAATATTGTTTTGAGCTAAATAATCATTATGACAATTTACCAGTAGGCTAATAGTTAGTCAAATAATATAATAGTTGAAGAGTGTTTTGCTGTTATGTATTAGTTAAACTTCTAAATGACCCTGAGGCTGTGGTTAGTATTAGTGCACATCTGGGAATACTGCAAACTGGTGAAAAAGAGTTCAGTTGCCCTGGGCTTCCCAAACCAACACAAAGGAAAGAGCAAAAACAAAGAAAAAAAGAAGCAAATTCCCAGGGGTCCAAACTCACAGGAAAATGTCCTATTTATTTTAGATGCCATGAAAATAAAATCAGAAATATGAAGTTTATAGAGCTGTCTATACCGCAGCTTCCTCTAGCTTAGGGAGGAGTAAATGAATGAACAGAAGGGTCTTTCTAATGTTGACTTTTTGTCCCTGGTATCATTTCCCTCCTTTTTAAGTGGTGTTATTCCCCATAGCCTAACTCTCTTCCTGCATTCTTATTATGTCCCTAGAGTTCTTGAATTCATTTATTTCCCATCTGTAGGATTCTGGAATTACAGGAATACTTCCCCAAAATACCAGTTCCTAGCTGTTATCCTTGAAATAACACTCTGAGCTTTGTGATGAGTTCCAGGAATGGCTTCGTAGGAAATAAAGAGTAAGTTAGCCAGAGAGAAGTCTGGAAAAATAGGGGTTTTTTTAGAAGAGTGGGGTGAAGAATAGCCAACTGTGTATGGATGAGAGGACTAGAGAAATACCATGCATCAGAGTGGAGTGAGTCATGGAACTAGTCTAATAGTCTGTCCTTTCCTGCCTGTTTCACATTATCCCTGGGAATTCCTCTTGGGTCAGCCTTGCCCTCGTGTTCTCTGGCTTTCCTTCGTAATTGCCTTTCATTCCCCAGGTGTAGGCTTCATGATGATCCTTCTTTCAAAGATTTAGCCTTACAGGTGGATTGCGCTATACCTTGTTGTAAAGAATTCTTTTCTTCCTCTCCTCAACACTGTACTGTATATTCCTGTGACCTGGTCAGTGAATATGCAAAACCCATTAAAAGCACAGATGAGTTCAGGTACTGGGACTGACAGATAACCTAGAGAAGAAAATCACCTTCATCCATTGTCCAGAATTACATTGAAATGATTCCCATGGAACCAATCAAAGAAAAAAACACATGGTAGGTATTGTAAATAGATTTCAAAATATAATAATGTAAAAATAAATGGCAATTAATGCCTTATCTGCTTCTAAAAGGAGTGATTGTAGGATTTTAAGAAAAGGTATTTTGTAGTATAATGGCTAAGTTGCATTTATATCCAGTAGCCTTTCCCCTTTTTTGCTAAAAGTACCTTTCTATAATTGCAGACTGGTTTAGCATCTTAACAATAATGGACACGTTTTTAAAAGATTATTGCCAAAAGTGCATTCTTTATCCCGGGGAGACTCTGTAATAGATACCAGCATTTTAGTAATGATACAAGCAATCTGTAAGCGATTACAGTTTTCTTTAGAGTAACTTAATCTTCATATTGTTTTGTATGTCTGGAATTTTAATAGTGTTTTTAATTTAGAAAAGGAAATATATAACATATTACTAATTACATGTGACTAGGAACTAAGCACATGACCACTGAGCCTGATTCTTAAAAAGAAACATATTTAAAAGTACTTCAGCTAGTGCAGGGAGAGTCACAAAGAAATGAAGAATGCACACGGGAACATCAGCCGTTTTCATGGAATAATACAGTGAGGGTCTGCAGTTTTAGGATGGTTATTATATTTTGGTCCACAGCTAAAAAATAACTAAGGGGAATAGCAATACTCCTTTCAAAATATAATTATATTTTTTCAACACATGAAGGTACACACAATTAAAACAAAAGTGTTTGTAAAATAACAATCACCTTTCTCCTTGATGACACCATTTGCCCAAGGGTCTTCAAGCATTTGTAGTATTAAAGACTCCTGGTGGCCCTTAATGGTGCAGCTAAATTGGTGAGGATACCAGATTGCAAGAAGTGAGCTTTTTCCTAGGTCAAAGGTCAGGCTCATTAGGCCATGGATGTAAAGGTGGCGATCTTTGGAGCTCACTGCTACCTAGAAGAACAGAAGGGGGATGATTTTTCTTAAAAATGAAAGTATTCACTGAAAACATTTTTATTTCAAATGGTTATAAGAAATCATTTGGTGTTGGAATCCAGACTTCGGTTGTCATGTACTGTTTAAAAACTATTTTGACACACAACCTAGACCCTAATCTTTAAGGAGCCAATAGAGATGTCCTTGATGAGCCAATTTAGGGGCTTTAATGCTACTTTTAAAATCTAGTTTTTACATTAAATAAACCAGTTTGTTATCTTGAAAGAAGTTACAATCTACTTACAACTGTCATTCTCTGTTTCTGACTTGCAATTAGATGGTATTTCCAAAATGTCACACCTAGATTCTGCTTCTACCATGACAATAATAAAATGTGACAGCCAAGATATCATATCAATACCTTTTCCATAATTAGCAATAAGGATCCTGCCAAGGGTTAACTAGAAAAGTTTCATAAACATTTTTCTACAAATGGTCCTGACGGCAGTATGATGCTTTTAAAGTCTGCTAATGTAGCAACAACTTGTGACAACCAGAAGACAAATCTATGAGCAAAACTGTTCGGAGAGAATAGTTTTGTAGTGTATGATGTATGTTATGTAAATGAGCTTATTAGGACTCTCATCTATTTTATTATTGGTGACCAATTTAATAGAGGCATTTAAAGAATAATATTTCTGCCTGACTCCTAGAAATGAAGAAGATACATTGATATAATTGAGAGCAAATGATTGCATGTCATGCCATTTAATCATGTCATTTTTCAATTACTATTTTTGCACTTCATTGCATGCCTATAGAATTTTTAGTTTCAATATAGATTAAGTCTCAGGGTCTGAAACTGAGCTAAATTCCTATATTGTCTGACATTGTCTTTTAAGTTTGGAATCAGTTAATATACCCGGATGTTATTTACCCACATTTTCTTTAAAATATGCAAGTCATCATTAATAGTTCATTTAGGTATTTTAATTTTTTGTTGTTTTGAAGAATTACTCCTTTACAATTTCAGGATGAAAATTTTTATTTGCAACATTTATACATTAGGTATTGTTAAGTTAAGCACATAATTAGCTCAAGAATAGAGCTATCAGGACCAAAAGATCTGCTGACCCCTTGTTAAAAACTTTGATAATCATTTGCCTAATTAATGTTTCCTACTTTTGTTCAATCTCTTTTTTGTTATTTATATAAATTATAGCTTTCTCAGAAAAGAGATTGTTTCCCACTGTCTGCTATAATAAGAAGTTCTTGAGGGCAGAAAATTTTGTCTGTTTTGTTCACTGATGTGTCACAAACACTCAGCATATTATAATAGGTGTTTAATAAATATTTGTTCATGATTTCTATTTCTGAAGGTTGATCACCAACTTACACCATACACAAAAATAAATTCAAGGTGGATAAAAGACTAAAATATAAGTTGCGATTTCACCAATAATCACCATTATTTCACTGATATTTTCACTAATATGTGCCTCAGAGCAAGGGAAATAAAGGAAAGAATAACAAATGGGATCTCATCAAAATAAAAAGCTTCTGCACAGCTAAAGAAAACAGCATTAAAATACAAAGAGAACCAACTGTATGGGAAAACGTATTTGCTAATGATACCTCAGACAAGGGTTTGATCTCCAAAATATATAAATAACTCACACAACTCCACTCCAGGAAGATAAACACCCCCCAAAAAATGGGCAAAGGACTTAAAGAGACACTTCTCCAAGGAGGACATACAGAGGGTCCAGAGACATATGAAAGGATGCTCAGCATCACTAGCCATCAGAGAGATGCAAATTAAAACCACAATGAGATACCACTTCACACTGGAGAGAATGGCCATCATAAACAAATCAACAAACAACAAATGCTGGAGACAATGTGGAGAAAAGGGAACCCTAGTGCACTGTTGGTGGGAATGCAGACTGGTGCGGCCACTGTGGAAAACAATATGGAATTTCCTCAGAAAACTAAAAATGGAACTGCCTTTTGACTCAGCAATTCCACTGCTGGGATCATACACTAAGAATCCTGAATCAAAAGATCCTAAGCACCCCAATGTTCATAGCAGCACAATTTACAACAGCCACCTGGAAGCAACCTGAGTGCCCATCAGTAAATGAATGGATCAAAAAACTGTGGTACATTTACAGGATGGAATATTGTGTAGCAGAAAGAAAGAAGGAACTCCTATCCTTCGCGGAAGCATGGATGGAACTGGAGAGCATTATGCTAAGTGAAATAAGCCAGGCAGTGAGGGACAAATACCATATGATCTCACCTTTAACTGGATCATAATCAACAGAAGAAAAAAGCAAACAAATTATAACCAGAGACATTGAAATTAAGAACAAACTGACAATAACCAGGGGGGAGGTGGGAGGAGAAAATGGGGAGAAAAGAGCACAGGGTTTTCAGGAACATGTATGAAGGACACATGGGCAAAACCAAAGAGGGGTAGGATCAAGGGTGGGGAGTGGGGATGGCTGGGGTTGGTGAGAGTGGTGGGTGGAAAATGGAGGCAACTGTACTTGAACAACAATAAAAAAATAAAAAATATTTGTTGAATGAATGGATTAGGATTTTTTCCATCTCTGCTATCATAACCACTCTTCAGAGTTGCATAGATCACTAATTATTAATATGTTTGCAGGCCGAGGAAAGGGTAGAGGATAGACCCCTGAATGGTGTACAAAAGTTGTCTGTCCTAACAACAATGATTTTATGGCTATGGCCACTTCTGATTAGAAGTCAGGGGCAGAGAGAGTCTGGTGTGAAAATAGTAATTTTGTAAGTTTTTTTAGTTTTCTTATGAAAGGCAGTGTAGCACAGTGTTTTTGTGAATTGGGTCTGTATTCAGGTTGCATGGCTTAAAATTCTACTTTTGCAGCTTATTGGCTGTGTTACAGCTGGTCAGTTATTTAACCTCTGTGGGCGTCCATTTCCTCATTTGTAAAGTAGGTGGATGACAGTAGTATATATTGAGTTGGCCAAAAAGTCAGTGAGAGGTTGTTTCTGTAAAATAAAAGGCATATTTTTCATTTTCACCCATAACTTTATTGATTTGGATATTTTGAGTATGTCAGCTCTCTCCTGCGTGGTGTAACACTGATTATTCTCAGTTAATGTCTTGATTTGATTGCTACCAACTTCAACTGGTCTACCTGACTGTAGAGCATCATCCAGTGAGAAATGTGAAGCACAAAACTTCACAAACCACATCTGCCATGTTCTACCACTCACAGCACCTTCTCCATACACTGCACAAATCTTTATTTTTTTTGCATTTCAGGTGTGGCTTTTACCTTTCTTGAAATAACAAAGCACAATATGCCTAAAATGTTGTGTATTTTCTTCCATCTTCAATATTAAAATGGCTACACAAAAATTAACCAATTTTGATAAGCTTTTTTAATTCATGCTGATATGACAGGGGTCACAGTACAATCTAACAAAGTTGTTTGAGTGAAGTTAAAGACAGCTAAGCTCTACTAAAGTCACATTATGGAAAAACCAAATGAACTTTTTGGCCAACCCAATGTTTCATAGTACTGTTGTGAGAATTCAGTGAGTCAATGCATGTAAAATACTTCAAAAATGCATAGCACACAGAAATACAAAAAGTGTTTGTCATTGGTATAGGAGATTAGTGAAAAATAGCCAATAAAAGAGCTAAGAATAGTACTCTAGCAATTAATAAGATTCAATGTTATTGGTTATTATTTTGCATTCAAGTTAATCTTGATTGAATATTTAAAGAGAACATAATATTACTTTGATTTTGTATTTATTCAGATACATATAGTTGACTGAGAATGGTCTTTGGTAAAGTACATGATGTATATTTGATATGTCAGGCCTCTCATTTTTGTACTGATATCAACAACACAATAGATGAAAATTTCATAAGAAGTATATATTATGTATGAAACTCATCATTGCAATAATTAAACATAACTAAATTTTTAAATTTTCACATTTTTTAACTCCTTTTTTAGATCCATGGTCTCCTATGTATACTTTTGTTTGTTTTATATTTCTAGAAGTATAACAGCCATATTTGAAAAGGCAACTGCATTATTTTTATGATATAGAAGAATGTCTTATCTGAGATTTATAGGTTTGCAGTTATGACTCTATCCCAGGAAATTATATAGCCATTACTTTTTTAAAAAATAAGTAAAAGCTCTAAGTTTGCATTTGTAAGTGTACTAATCATACAAGTATTGACCGATGGTTGCAAAACCATGGTGACTGGATGGTATTAGTAATATTATAGCATTGTTGTTGTGACGTATTCTGAAGGAATGGTAAATTCTCTGATCATATAATCAGTTATGTGGCTCATATTATATACATGGACTTACCAAGTGAGTTTTTTAAATAGCTGCTTCATTGAGATGTAATCCACCTATCGTAAGGTCTAATTTTAGAATGTTCCTCCCTGCCCCCACCAAAGAAACCTCTTACGCATTGGCAGTCATTCCCTATTGTCCCTGGACTGCGATCTCTGGTAATCACTAATATACTTTTTGTTTCTACGTACTTGCCTGTTGTGGACATTTTATATAAGTGGAATCATACCATATGTGGCCTTTTGTGACTGGCTTCTTTCACTTAGCATGTTTTCAAGGTTCATTCATGTTGTAGTATGTATCAGTACTTCATTCATTTTTATTACCAAATAATACTCTGTTGTATGGATACACTACATTTTTTAAACTCCATTTATCCATTGATGGGTGTTTGGATTGTTTCCGCTTTTGGCTATTATGAATAGTGCAGTTATGAATATTTGTCTACAGGATTTTATGTGTCTTTTATATGTTTTCAATTTTTTGAGCATATACCTTAGGAGAGAAATTATTGGGTCATGTGGTAGGTCTATTAATGTGTTTAACTTTTTGAAGAAATATCATACTGGTTTCAAAATGAGTGCACCATTTTGCAATCTCATAAGTAATGCATGACAGTTTTAATTTCCCTACATCTCACCAACATTATTTCTGGGGTTGTGTGTGTGTGTGTGTGTGTGTGTGTGTGTGTGTGTGTGGTGGGGATATCCTGGTGACTAAAGATGTTGAATGCCTTTTCATGTGTTTATGAGCCATTTGTATGTCTTTGGAGAAATGTCTATTCAAATATTTTGCCCATTTTAAAAATGGAGTTACTTCTTTATATTGTTGAGTTTTAAGATTTCTTTTAGTATTCTGGATACAAGTCCTTTATCAGATACATATTTTTTCAGATATTTTCTTCCATTCTGTGAGTTTTAGTTGTAGCTCTTACGTTTAGGTCCATGATCCGTTTCGAGCTAGCTTTGCCTATGCTGAGAGGTGGAAGTCCAATTCATTCTTTTGCATGTGGATATCCAGTTGTCCCAGCACCATTTGTTGAAAAGACTATTTTTCCTGACTTAATTGTACCAAGAGCTTTTTAAATTCCATTTACTTTTTGGTATGCATTCAATCTTTAATCAACCTATACTTATCGTAAGTACGCCTTTTATGGCATAAATTAGCTTTGATTTTATGGACATTATCTTGTCTAACTTATTACAATGTAAGTTATATTTTGTTTGTACATCTGAACTTGACATTACATGATGTCACCTCAGAGAAGCTCTACTGATGACCCAATTTAAAGTAGCTCCCCCCTCCGCCACTTTCTCTCATATCATCATATTTTTTTATAGCTGTTACCATTCTTTGATATTTTCTTGTATATTTGTTTCATTTCCAATCTGTCACCACACTCCCCGATGCCCACAAGTTTGAATGTAGGTTTTATGAAAGAAGAATCTTGTTGCTCACTGTTATATTCCCACCACTGAGAACAGTGCACGTAAGAGTCAACTCAGGAAGTACATTTGGGTGAGTGGATGGATGGTGGAGTTATGATTATCATCAGATTCCACTTGAACTTCCATTCTGCTTTAAAATGTTACAAAGTTTGTCATTTCTTTACCTTTTCTTGTCAGTCCCCCAAATATGATGCCTGTCCTCCCTTTCCTTCCTTCACTTTTTTGATTTTCAGCAACTTAGACGGCCTAGCTCTAATCCCATGAATCTTAATCTGTCTTCTCCAGCTAGTAATGTTCTTTCTTAATCCCCAAACCAGCGCCCATCATTTAGTATGTATATCAATCCCACCTTACATTTGGGTCACACCCTCTGTATTCACAAAGCACATTCACCTTTCTTACCTCATGTAAAACCTACAACAACCCGATGGGTTAGGTGTTATCAAAAACCTTTGCTTTGTATTGATTCCTCTCACTTTGGGGAGCCAGTGTCTTCTCTTTACAGACAAATTACAAGCGCTGAAGAATAGGTACCACATCTTATATGCCTCTTATCTATCAATGACAATCCTGTAGTGAAAAGTACAGTGTTTGGCACATAATTGATACCCAATAAATGTTTATTGCTACAAGAAATATTATTCATGCAATTTTTGCCAACCCTGCCCCAAAATAATGATCCCAAACCAATCAGTCAAAAGAATCTTCTGAAAAATCATAGAGGTAGCAGTTATAGCCTCTCATATTTCCAACATGCTCTACATTCTTATTAGGCCATGGCTGCAGGCATTAACATTACCTGTATCCGGTGTATTATACTTTTCAAACAATCCTTGTGGTTCTGTCTTACTATGTAACCTTTCTGAGGGCAATGTTTCTAATAATTCAGCACAATGCCGTGTGTGTTAGAGTCATTCATTACTAAATGACTCCTTTGATAAAAATGACAAAAAGAGCAAAATCCCCAAATATGGTATTCGAACAACCTAACATAACAGCATTCTTAATATTTCTATTGCAAATTCTGGAGATCATCATATAAATACTAATAATATAAAGATATCACTGGTTGAAAAGATCTATTCATTGATTGATTTAATATTTTTTTCAGTCATTTGGTAACAACAACTAAATTGATCATCAATGGCTATGGTTCCTTGGTTCTTGGCTACCAGTGTGACTCCAAAATTAGAACTTGTAACTTCTATACTTCTAAAAAAGTATCTAGTCTCCCTAGATTGATCCTCTTATCTGAAAAGCTAAACTCCTGTTTCCTGTTGACCAGTGCTCTCAAAATGTAGCACACATTGTCATCATCCCGGAGTTGCTGATTGAAAAGATGTGGAGTAATGCCAGAGAATTTGCATTTCCAAGTTCACAGGTGTTACTAATGCAGCTTGGCCTGGGGAACACACTCTAAGAGACTTTGATCTAGAAAATTTGGTCACAGGTAGCAGATCAAGAGAAGACGGTTACTCACCTCATGAAATTAAAATGGTAAAATACAGAAAATGCAAAAAAAAATGCATGAAAAAGTGCAGCTGACCCTTGCAACAGAGAAATGGAGCTAACCACGTGACAATACTTAAACTAGAAGAACTCACCTGTGTTTTCCCACTTTTCCCTTCTCTTCATATGTTTGCATCCTCCAACTAGGTTGAAGGGAGGTCCATATCAAACATGATGATCTAAACTTCTTTACTGTTTTTGCAACACAGAAGCCATACTCAATAGGTATCATTAAACAGTTGATCAACCTAAACGGTAAAGCCATAATTGACGTTATAAGTGGAATTGCTTTATCAATAGTTTTTTTCTCTTTGACAGATCACTTAAAGTCGCACCACTTTATTCATATAAACTTACCTAATGATGTTACATTAACCTGCTGAATAAAATTATGTAAGAAATACAGAGATAAATTGCTTTGGAGTTTCTCAGCTAGAGTTATTTTTTTCTCTTTTTAACATATGCTTGGTTTGGGTATGTTTAAAATATTATTTTCCCCATTTCTCTTTTTTCCTTATTTGGTTCTTACATTTAACTTACTACACATTTTGATTCTTAGTCTAATTATAGGTTTTTTATTGTAAGCTTACGTATATACTTTTGTAAGAGATGACACTATTGTTTAATGTCAAGAATATGGCTATACAAGCAAATATACTCATTCTATGCAATATGCATTATACATACATTTAATATACAATGAAAAAAGTACTAATACTGGATGTCTTACCTTTAGTGATGATAAACTAAAGCCAGTGTCAAGAATGATGTTACATCACATTTGGCTTGATAATATGAGTGATTAAGACAGTAAAACAAGTTGACAGAAGAAGTCTGGAGAGGAAAAAAATAGAAAACATCACTTCGCACCACCAGTGGTGAATTACAAATGAAATTTGCAGTCTCTAAGTGTAAAAGAAAAACCTTCAGCCTGTCGGCAAGTTTCTCGTCAGCATGTCCAAAAAGATGTGTTCAGAGCATTGGAGATGATCACTATAAAGAAAAAAGCAATTTAGAAATTTTGATTTTTCTTTTCTACATTGCTCATTTTTATAGCAAAATTGCCTGTTTAGTAATGTGAGGAAACTGAATAGAAATCCCAAATAAGTAAATAAAGTAGGTTGTTAGAAATTTAAAAGTAGCACATCAAACTATATCCCAACAATTGGATTCTGATATAGTACTAAGACAATTACCTCCATACTAACTGAGGTAGTCTTATAGGAAGAAATTGCCTAAAGATGACCAAATAATAAGGATAACTAAATACAAAAGCACCTGGAATCTCTTTCCTAGGAATATTAATAATTAATTGGTTTTTTCCCTTTTAAATTTTCTTTTCTTCTTTTGTTTTTTACTTTTTCTGGGAAGGCAATGTGACCATGCTTGGGAACCAACATGATTTCATTAGTTATCTAGGAAAATGCTTCAAAATTGGCAATAATGAGAAGCATTCCAAAATTTTCTGTCCCTTACTTCCTTTTCCAGCTGCTTCACTCTCTTTCCCCGGCCCCAATGTACTAGGTGCTCTTACTGCCCCAGGTTACCTGCTTCTGGACCTTCTAACCACCACCACCCCACTTGGATAATCTGGCTCACACCAAAGATTTTACCAACTCCTCCAATAGCACAGACTCCTGTTAGTGCCTCCCTTTCTGCATTATTCTTGGTATCGTACATATGTGTATAATCCACCTCAAGTAGACTCTCACCTCCTTGAGAGAAGGAGCAGTAATTTGTTCCTTTTTGAAGCCTCCATGCCTGAAACAGTGCCCAGTAGATGTAAGGTACAATATACATTTGAGGAGGCCCCGGAGACGGGGATAAATTAGTCTTATTACTGTGCCTTGTTTAGATTGCTTAGCTTAGGTTTCTCTTTAAAAGCACTTTTCCCTGAAAATGTAAGCCAAAATAGTAGGACTATTTGTTCCTATGTAGTTATATTTAACATTTCTTCATGCATAGTTTTTCATGGAAATAATGTAAACTACTAATTCTAAGAAATACCAATTGTATTTAGTATGTATTTGTGATTATAAATAAATATGTATATTTATACTTGTCATGGAAAAATATTTATGTAGAAGAATGTAACTTTATCAATTATATCTCCTAAATATAAAAAAGTACTAAAAAATAAGTTGGTTGTGTAAAATTCCCAATTTTCCCCTCCTTTTTAAAGTACTGTTATTTTCCAAGTGTGCATGTAGGATAAATTGTTAATCCAGAATATAGACTAACTTCTTTGGAGACTAAAAAACACTTGCACAATTGGAAAGATCCAAAAATCAAATATTGAATGTGAACGGATTTTTAAAACAAATTTCAGAGAGAGAGAGAGAGAGAGAATGCATGTGGGGGGCGCAGTCCGCAGGTCTGGAACAAAAGGACACAGGGGCTGCTGCTGTGGTTGGTCTCAAGTTTTATCTTTGAGTGTCTGGGGGTGTCTCCTCATTCAGCACAGAGCTAATGAATAGCATCAGCAAAGAAATTTGTCAGACCTGGTGGTTATATCAGGAGTTATATAGGAAAATAGTAATGAACCCTAGGAAAAGGAATAAGGGAAAGTTCAGGAAACCTAACTAAAAATGCTGCATTGGTGTAAATTGAATAATAAAATCCCTAGTCATATTTTGCCATAAATAGAGGTTTGGGAAATTGTCATTCACCTTATTTAAAATTCATAAATATTAAGGGTACAGTGTTCTCTCATTACTGAAATAATAGAATTCCAGCTATTACCCAGTTAGGGTCATTTCGATGGCTATAGCCTGTACTATATCAGTAAGGGGAACATCTGTATGAAATGCCCACCTGCTGATCGACTACCACTCCATGCACATTTCAGCGAGCCCCACTTCATCATTTTAAGGCTTTTAATGAAGCCTTATCTAGATTAACATTTTAAGCACAAATACTTTTAGGCATTAAAACTCTCACACTAAATGAAATTGCATTGTCTTGTTTACCCTTGTTGATTAATAAGCAATCTGTTAACTGTTAGAACAGTCCAATTGTGGCAGTAGCAGGAGATTAGTAATGCAGTGATGTTTGTGGATATAATCATTTCTCCTGAAGGCTTTGAATTAGACTATCACTTACACACTGTCCGTAGGCAACGGAAAGATATAATATTTTGACATATGTATCCACTATTTTGCTTGAATCGTTCAGCTGAGGGTCACTGCAGCAGTACAAATGCTTCTGGGGCAAAATGCCATTTTGATGCATGCATATCCTTCTTAAATAGTGTGAGCAGCTATTAAAAGGCACACAACAACAAATAGTGCAGTAATAATCCAGTATCCTAATTTCTGTTTTCAGAACATTACTGCTTTGTTAATCAAGCTTCGGAAGGGAAATGTTACTAATCCTTTTTTTTTTTTTTGGTCAAGTAATAGACGTTGTATATTAAAATTCTTTACAATCTTATTTAACTTATTATTCCCAGCCAGTAGAAAACTAAACTTTTGGCTCCGAAATATCTGAGAGTAAATTTGGAAAAAAATTTCTTTTTGGAGAACTGTGTTTTGTGTTTCCTGAGACTTTGAATCAAAGTATATAATCTGGTTGGCATTCATATGACCTAATGATTTATTTCATTAAGTTATAAATTGTTCAAACCTAGGTGTTAAGGTGAGAGCTGACATTTTAGATGACAAAATCAGTGAAAAAGGGAAGAGGGTTGGGGGTGGCTAAATTCTCTGGCCTTAGTTGGTATCTATGGGTAAGAGACCTCCCACCTAAAGGCGACTGCAGAGTCTTTCTTGTTCAATTCTCCATAGCTGAGCATATCGCTGCACCGTCAAGTTTGCGTGGAAGAGTGTGTTTCGCGTCCTAGGGAATCTGCCCTGTAAAGGCTCACGGCTTGGTCCTGCTCTGTGTTGCAGTCGCTGTGTGGAGAAATCAAGCAGCGGCGCCGTGGAGTGGCCTCCATCCTGCGGCTGTGCCAGCACCTGCTGGACGAGGGGGAGACCTGCGATCTGAGCGCAGACCACCAGCCCATGCAGCTGATCATCGTGAACCTTGAGAGGAGGTGGGAGGCCATTGTCCTGCATGCTGTCCAGTGGCAAACGAGGCTTCAGAAGAAGATGGGAAAGGACTCTGTGAGTGGTTTTGTTTTGAAAGTGTTTCGTCCTCTCGTTTTTCTCAGGCAGAAAATTCTTTCGGGGCTTGTATTGATCTTACAGGTGGTTTTGCGAACTAAAGGGACGGCAATCTCCAAGCCCTAAAGGAAACTCCATTTGTCATAACACAGAGATTTGTTTGCCTACTAATAAGATGCATTTAAGTGTATCTCATAGTCTTTTTTTAAAAAAATCGCATGGATATTTTGCTTAATCTTACCAAATGAAGCCATTAATTCTTTCCATCATTTCTTCATCAGTGGTATGTATTAATCATACGGCACCCCAGGAAGACTTTGCTGGGAGGTAGCTTGCCATTCTCAGAGCACGTGCAGCAGTGCGTGCGTTCTGCTGATAAGGCGGTGCAGGAAAGTGCACTGTTCACTGTTTGGTTACATGATGTGAGTTAACATTTGTACAACAGTCTCCGTTCCTGCTTGGAGCTCCTTCTGACGGAGTCGTGTTGCTGACAATTGGCAAGTTTCCTCATAAGGGTTTTACGGCAGTGCTAAAGGTAGGGGTAGGGATCTCTTTTAAGAATTTTCCAAATTTACTGTGATTCAAGCTGTTGCTAGATGAAGAAAATACATGTGACTAGAATTGTTTTATTATAACATAGAATAGGTACTTGTCCAGAAAACTTTCATATCCTTAAGGGAAAGGGTTTCTTTAATAAAAAGATTGCATTCCCCAAATGACCCTGAAGTCAGTATCTATTACTCGAAGGCCTAATTCTTATGTTTGACTCACGTAAGTGAAACACAAACATGCGTGCCCTCATACACATGTACATACACACATAGCATGGAAAGTGTTTCTTATGTTTTTATCATCAGTTCTATGTTTATGGAAAGATCAAGATTCAAAATTGAAAAATCAAATATAATAATCTTGCCTTAAAAACAGCCTTCTCTTATGAATTATAATTTTAACAAAGGCTTAATACTTGCCATCTGATGTGTCTGGCGTTGGGACTGGGAGCAGAAGAGACAACGCATCAGAAAGCCTTCTCACTCCCTTTGCATCTGTAGCTCCTATGTTGAATCTAGGAGGTGATTTTATCACCAGTCCCATTTAATTGTTTTGAGCTGAAGTTGTTAAATTTCTTAAGATTTCCAAGTTATTACCAGTAATTAGAGTCTATATAATTGGGTGCCTTTTTTGAAATGAGTTGTGTGTTGTGAAGCTATTTACCTGGAATGTTTTCTTTTTTGTGTTTGGAAGGACTGAAGAGGTTATTTTTATTCTATAGTTTGAAGCCTATAAGCATGGTAGTAGCCCCAATAAAACTTGCACAAAAACCTGCTGCAACTGGAAAACTCTGACATTTTGGAAGTATTTAAACTGCTTTGAGGAGACAAAACCAGGTTTCTTTGGGGATTTACTTGAAATCATATGACCAGGGATGCTGGGCTAGATCTTTTCAGACTAGACATTGACATTTTTACCCTACTTCTGTGGTAAAGGTAAGCTTTAGCTCTGAGACCCTGGCTCAAGCGACTATATAGGAATAGATATAAATCGCAAGTAGAGAAAAGTCTTCCTTTCCTTTAGGTTGGCTGCTGATAGTGTCAGTTGTTTGGAATGACGAAGGAAGCAAATAAGGTTCACTGTGCTAAACAGGATTGGAAATCATTGTCAAGAAAGGGCTAGAAGAGTAGAGAGTGGCACCGATGCAATACCACAGGGAACACGGGGTACCTCATTAAGTTGGAGATAGTTCTTGCTTCTGATCTCTGTGGGTTGGGTAAAGATTCTAAGCTGCTTTGATGGGCAGAGTACTATTTCACAGCTATGGGAGGCTGCCTGTGCAGAGAATCAGAAGTCTCTAAGTGAGTGGTCTTCTGTTTGTTCACTACATGTTTCTACCCCTGCGCTGTCCCCTTCGTGTACACAGGGGCATTCACGACTGTATTACTAGGGCCTGGGACATACTTGCACATAATAGATATTTGATAGATACTTGCTAAATGAATGAGCATATGCTTTCATTTAACATATTTTGTTTCACTCTATTATTTGTTTTTTTATTTATAACTTTTATTTTACATGTTTATGACACTATTTTTTTATTGTTGTTCAGGTACAGTTGTCTCCATTTTCCTGCTACCACTTTCCCCTGCCCCGCCCACCCCCACCTCCCTCCCTCAATCCTTCCCCCCTTGGCTTTGTCCATGGGTCCTTTATTCATTCTAGTATTTGATTTGGAGTTACTATATATTAATTCTCAGTATTTATATTTTCACAAAATGCCTTTGATTATTATGTTTCTATAGGACTATTTCATCTTCATGAGACACCATGAAGATGTCTTTCAACCTTTCTTCTTGTCCAATAGGGTCAGTGACCCAAGTTCTAAAACACATTGTGAAGTATCCCATAGTATACTTTCTGTTCTTCAAAAGTTACTTCTGAAGGAAATTCTGTCTGGGGTATTGGATAAAGTAGTTCCAAAAGTGTGGGCTAGGTTAGATCAGAGGCTTTGATTCTCTCTTTGTTATAGGATTCTCTTCATTAATCACTTTGGAAATAGCTTATATAAGAAATGTCACCTAATCATCCATCCAGCACTCTTCATTGTTCAATTTACATCTGTTTGTGATGATTTGATTCCTGTTGGTCTTCTCCACTGGTCTAAAGAAAGCATCCACACAGCCACTTTCTACTCATCTTTGCATTCCTAAAACCCTGTATAGTACCTACGACTTAATAGGTACTCCATAATATTTGTTATATGAATGAATTTTTTTCTAAGTAATGCACTATAGTAGTCAATGTTAGAGATTCAGAGGTAAATAAGAAATCCTCCCTCTTCTCAAAAAGTGAACTTAGAAAGATAATACTAATATACAAACTACTATAATACTAAGTGATATTCATAATTACTGTTAATACTGACAAAAATATGGAAAACCTTTTAATACAGATTCAGAAAAAGTCCTATAAATGTTTAAATGTCAATTAAACAAATGTCAATTTCTTTATTACTCCTAAGTAGGTAAATAATGAATATATTTATCTCTTTTTAAAAAATTGCAAGAAAACAAGAGATCTTACATTAAATTTTGTAGGTCAAAACAGACAGAGCCCCAAAGCATCTGTGTCCTTTATCATCAAGATTTGAAATTGCATAATTATTTGACACAATGCTTTGTTCTTCCTACACTCAAGCTCTTTGCCCAGACTTACTTTTGTTTATGTTGTGTTACCTGTAAAAATTGATCTCTTGAATTTTGTTCCTTTGATGCCTTTCTCTGAAACAAATGATCAATAACAGAAATAAGGGAGAGATCCCTAAAGCATTCTATAAATGTTAAAAGAAAATAAAGGGAATATTGTGAATAATAAAGATCAGAACAGAAATTATTGAAATTGAAGACAGAAAGACAATAGAAAAAAATCAATTATGTTAAGCTGTTTTAACATATCTATGTTAAAAAGATCAGTGAAGTTGATATATCTCTAGCAAGATTGATCAGAAAACTACAGACGAATATCCCTCATGAATACGGATAAAAAGATTCTTAACAAAATTTTATCAAATCAAATCAGCAATATATAAAATATATATTATGATCATGTAAGGTTTATCCAAAAAATGCACAGTTAGTTTAACATTTGAAATAAAAAGCCAATGTAATTCACTAAATTTACAGACTAAGAAAGGAAAACTATGTGATTATCCCAGTGCATTCAGATACATTTGTCAAAATCCAACACCTTTCCTGATAAAAACTGGGAAACCTAAGAATAAAGTCAGAACTTCCTCAACTTAATAAAGGGCATATACAAATAATCAACTGATTGCTTTACTTGTAGTATCAGAAAAATGGCAAAGATGTCCATTTTTAGCCTTTCTATTGAACATTGTACTGGAAGTTTTAACCAGTGCAATAAAGCAAGAAAAAGGAATTAAAGATATGTTACTTGGAAGTTAATAAGCAAAATTATCTTTACTCACAGACTCTATGACATTCTATGTAGAAAATGCTATAAAATCTCCAAAAAAAGATTGTAGAGCTAAAAAAAAGGAATTGAACAAGGCTACAGGATGCAAGATTAATATACAAACACCAATTGTATTTTTATGTACTATCAGAGAACAATCAAAAATTAAAATAAGAACCAATATCATTTATTGCATAATAGCTTCAAAAATATGAAATACTTAAGGATATATTTAACAAAAATATGTGAGATCTATTTTCTGAAAACTACAAAACATTGCTTAGAAAAACCAAATAACTAAATGAGTGATGAACTATATTGTGTTCATGAATTACAAGGCATGTTGTTAAGATATCAGTTATTCCCAGATTTATCTGTAGAGTTAATGTAATCCAAATGAAAATCTCAGTGATGCTTTTGCTACAAATTTATAAGCTGATTTTAAAATTCATATTGAAATGCAAAGGAGCTAAAATAGACAAGATGATTTTAGAAAAGATGAATAAAGCTGGAGTACTTACAGCTCCTGACTTTGAGACTTACCATAAAGCTATAGTAGTCAACAGAGTATGGCATTGATATCAAGCCAGAAATAGATTAATAGAATAGGAGATAGAGCTGTACCTAAATGGGCAATTGATTTTTGACAAAGGTGCAAAGGCAATTCCAAGGATAGTCTTTCAACAAATGACACTGGAGCAAATGGATATACATAGATACAAATATGAAATTGAACTATATACAAAAATGAAGTTAAAATGGATCATAGACCAAAATGTAAAATGTAGAAACCATTTAGGAAAAAAATTATAGAGTAGAATCTTTGTGACCACTAGAGGAGTTATAAGGGGTGATAAGGAAGCTTTTGGGGGTGATTATATACTCATGATCTTAATTATAGTGATGGTTTTGTGAGTATATTCATATGTCAAAACATCTAAAATTGTGCATTTTAAGTTGTGAAGTTTATTTTATGTCAATTATATCTCAGTAAAATTGCTTAAAAAAACACATGGGCATATGCAGAATTTTACATAATTACAGATGGGTTGACTACCCTGAAGCCTGGCAGTAAAAATGGGTACTGCTTTGTGAAGGAAATAATAATAATAGCTAACACATAGCATTTAACATGTGTCAGGCACTGTTCTAAGTAATTTACATGTTAGGTCACTTACGACTTTTAACAACTATATGGTATATATGTACTATTATCCTCTCAATTTTATAGAAGAAAAACATGAGGCAAAGAAAAGTTTCAACAACTTGTCCAGAGCATGCAGCTAATTTGTAACTGATCTGCTATTCAAACCTAAGCATTTTGTCCCCAGAGTCAGTGTCCTGAATCAGCATCCTAAATTGCCTAAGATGAAGCCTTCTTTAATGACAGGAATGGCGCATCTGAAACCACTTAAAAAAAAATCAGGTAGATTAACAGATGTTTTGTAAATGCAAATAGCCTGTTGTATTTTGAAAATATGAATAGGTCATCTAATTTTTCCAGTACCACTTAGAAAATTCTGGATTAAATTTCTTCATTGCCACAGGTAAATTAGCCAAACCTAAGTGGGCTAGGAAAGCAGTGATTTCTTATGAGAACCTTAACAAAGAGGAGTAAGCAAACATTTTACCTTTTAAAGTATTAGAAACAATCGAGAAGAGAGAATTTGGGCTGCCATGTGAATTGGTTGATAGTTTATTGACACTTAAGGATTTTCTCTAAGTACTTGGGCCTTCTTATTAAATTTACACATGCTTCGCAGAAACTCCTGACATTCGTGGAATTTGTATTAAAAAGACCAATTTTCCAGCAGTGATTTGTTTATATTACAAATTAGATTTCTTTTTTCAAGTGCCATCTCAAAAAACTGTTCTCTATTGGATAGGTTCAGGCTAATATAGTCCAGTTTCCTCAGAGGAATCAGTTTATTTTGTTTACTTGTGTTAATTTTATTTGTTTGATTGTCTGGCCAAGATTCCTCTAGAGGCAAGTGGTACATGTGTGAGAGAATGGGGCTGTTGTGTTACTAGCTAGCAGGAGTGAACATGTACAATATCTCAAGTCACTGGGTTACCATTTTTCATATATCATCTCAGTTAATCTTCATACCAACTGTAGATGAAGAAGTTAAATCTTTAAAATATTAATTACCCAAGATCATAAAGCAAGTGAGTAGAAGAAGACTATCTGGATCCATTTATATCCGACTCCAGGACTTTAAGCTCCTACAGTGATTAATGGGTTTATTCATGGTTTCCCTTCAAGACTACATTGGTTGGTTACCATATCCTGCGATTTATAGACTTATTTTTTCTTTGTATTGGAAACTGCCTGGAATTCTTTTTTGAGATGAATAAAAGAAGAATCATGAACAACTGACAGCACAGTAATTTCTGTTAATATACCATTTTCTATTAGTTGATCCATCCTAAGAATTTTTGCATAATGTGTTGAAGAGTAAAGACTCAAGCTAAATTGGATTTAGTTAGAAAATTCCATCTAATCCAGTGCTTCCCTCCATCCTTATCCTTGGCTCTTCTGTGAAGAAAGACTTGGATTCACTGGGGGAAATGCATGGGTGGAATTAAGTATTGTGATTATTTGGAAAAAATAAACACACCAAACAATGGGAAATCACTGAATTAAAAAAAAAAAAAACTTGAGAGAGAAAAAGGTTTCCTTTGAAAATCGAAAAGTTTGACTAATAAAGTTTAGATTCTAGTATGTATTCTTACGAATGAATGAAATGCTTTGGATAAGGTCATCACATATCATCACTCAGTAGTTTTTACTTCAGAAGTATTTCTAAAAGTAATAAGATGAGTTCTGTGTAAACCTTGCTTGACAAAAATGAAGGGTAAAAAATGACCTGACAGTCAATATATGTGTGAAGCTTAGATGGAAAGGTACTTTCAAAGCGTTGCAAATATAAGGCTTTTGGGGTGTTGACATGGACATAAAGTCTAGGATTCCACCACCAGCATCCCTGCTCTGCCAGACGTTACACGATCTTTGTACATTACAACTCTTCCTTTCTCTCACAACTTTCCCAATTCAGTTTCTTCTGTCAGCTGCAGCATATGAACGAATGCTGCACCTATTTGGAAATACTCAAACTAAATCAAGATCTAAACACATAGGTAAAAGGACAGAAAATTTTTATACTTTTCAGAAATCTGTGAATGTGATTTAAAAAAAAAAAATAAAACCTGGTTGAAGACACAGGGATCATACTCAGAAAATGAAACTGGCTTGACAAAATGTCTTATATTTATCAATGATGTCCCTAAATAATGTCCTAATCCACACCTAGATTTTTGTGGAGAAACGTCCAGAAGTCATTCATAATAACTGAGGACACCACTAGCACTGAATGGACAGGTGGGGGTGAGAACAACAATGCACAGAATAATTAATCTATGGCTTGTTTCCCACAGACACCAGTAGTGTGGCCCTTGGAAACACGATGTGGTGACCATTTCAGAGTACTGTTATCCTCACATTCATGCCGGGCACAGGGCTCTGGGTGGTACTACTTTGCTCATACTATTTTGCTCATCCTGTAAAGTACTCAGTTCAGCTCTGCTTAGCCCTTTTGAAACCCAAACCTTCACCTAGAGAGAAAGGAAACTTTTGTCTTTCTATCTCAGTTTCCTCACCTGTCTAACTCATCCTATAAGGCCTCTGACTTGGTACTTTTTTTCAAACAAACATTTTAAACATTCCTTTGAAATGCCTTTATTTCAGCACATGTGCCTTTGAATCCTCAGCAAATTTAGGGTTTAAGATTTTATTCTTCACAAAAGTATATATTTTTCCTTTTCCCCTGCCACTCCGGAGCTCTAGCATTGAAAACAGAACCTTGTGTTCAGAAAATCTCTGCACATTTATTGGCCTTGAAAGTATGCAACACATCTAACCACATAATTGAAAATAATAAGGGCACGATAAATGGGATGGCCCCAGGGTAAAACACCCAAGGGATTCAATTGGTGTCACTTTGCATCAATGTCCATGCATCATGGTAATTGAGGTAACATAACCAATTACCACATTTTAATTAGAGTTCTAAGAACTTGAGAACATTTGCAATGATGAGACAGCTCACTTTTAAAAAGAAAAAAAGAGAAAAGGTAGAAAGAATGAAAGAAAATGGTAAAAAAAAAAACCCCACACATTACATTACCTAGGCTTGTTTCTCACAAGCAGAGCATACATACGAAAAAAATGATGTTTTGTGAATCTTCTTTATTTTTATATCTCCCGATCTTATTATTTGATGATGCATTTTGAGATACCAAGTATTTTAAAATGCTAGTTTGTGACTAGAGTAATAGCATTCTCATCCTAATATGACTGATGATTTTATAAATTTATGACTAAAAATATTCTCTAGATTATGGCCCTCACTTATGATTTCATTTTGCATAGAAGTGTTTCTCGCTACCCTAACTTGGGTCTTCACTCTAACTTTTAAGTCAGTGTCTGAACGCCGTGACATATTATTAAATTACTTATTTCTCTGGCTCTAGTTGCTAAACAAAAATAGATCTAGGTTCCACCCCCCTTCAAAAAAAATTAAGAGCAGAATTACTGCATTTAGAAAATAATTTTGACTTGTAGCAATTATTTTTATAAGGCTTGAGTTTAAGTGAAAAACCTCCTGTAAAATTTTAGTGCTGCTACATAATCAAGTAATTATGTAATTACTTGTACTTAATTACTTACAAGAGAGATGGTTGTTAAAAAATCTTTATACATGTCAAAAACAGCTTCCTTCTTTAGAGTATTTCTAGCCAAGCTTCAAATAGAAAAAAGCTCTTTTAAAAGTAATTTTCAATAAATTTAATTTTCTTTCACAAATCTGTTACCATTTTCTTTACATATATGAAAGTGCATTATATACAGGTCTACATGCCCTATCTCCAGTCAAAACAGCCAAAAAAGAAAGCACGAAAAGAATAAAGGGAAGGAAGAAGGGAGGGAGGGAGGGAGAAGGATAGAAAGAAATGATTTTAAATCACAGTGGAAGGGCTTGATTTTAAATATAAGATATGTGTCCTTAATGTGAAGATTTCCAATAGACAGAGTAGATTTTCAAGGGAAGTCGAGAAATTTCCTTTCCTTGATGTTGGAATAGAATGTGGTGACTAAGAGCTTGGGCCAGGCTGTGCCGTGCCATTTAGTAGTCATGTGGTTGTGACAAATTACTTAATTCTTCTATGGCTCAATCTCTTCATCGGTAAGATGGAGATAACAGTAACGCCCACCTCAGGCTGTGTGAGGTGCAAATGAAAAGTTCCTTGAACGACTGCTGCTCCAGAGTCAGTTAGTGCTAGCTGCTACTGTTTATGCTATTGCGGGGACCAAGTCTTATTTATCTTTGTTAATTATCTAGAAATTAATGCATTGCTGTCATGCTAGGCAATTAATATAGTTTTTAGGTAATAAACACATGAGCAAATCATAGAGAAGTGGATAGTGGAGGAAATCTTTCTTAAGTGATAGATTTCATGGTTGACAGAACCCCCCATCCTTACCCTCCTCTCCTTTCCAGCCACACTTGGCGAAAACTGAACCTGTTGAATTAACTCTAGACACAACCTTCTCAGTACTGGTTGATTTTCTTTATTGTTCTCCAATTTTCAATTTTATTAACTTTTATTCTAGTTTTAATTATTTCTTTTGTTTATTTTAGGTTTAAATTGCTCCCTTAAAGTAGGAGGTTAGGTTACTGACTTTTTAAATCTGTCTTCATTTCTAATATATGCATTTTATGCTATAAATTTTCCTCTACTACTTTTGCTGCATCAAACAAACCTTTATAAATTTTATTTTCATTTTTAGTTAGTTTAAAATATTTAATAATTTATCTTGGTACTTTCTCGTTAACCTAGGTATAATTTGGAGATATGCTACTTATTCTCCAAATATTTTGTTATTTTTAAGCTTTCTTTTTGTGAATGATTTCTGGTTTAATTCCATAATGATCTGATATCATACATTGTATGATTTCTATTATTTTAAAAATTTTAAGGTATGTTTTGTGGCTCAGAAGGTGGTCTTGGTGAATGTTCCATGTGAGTTTGAGAAGAATATGCATTATTCTGTTGTTGAATGAAATATTCTATAAATGTCAATTAGATCCAATTGATTGATAGTGCTGTTCAGGTCAACTATATTCTTAGTAGTCTTTTGCCTGATTGATATATCAATTACTGACAGAATAGAGCTAAAATCCTAAGTCCTCAGTACTGATTGAAATCCAGCTACAATAATGGATTTTTCTCTTCCTTCTTGCAATTCTATTCATTTTTGCCTCACTATTTTGATATCTTCTTGTTAGATTGATACACATTTAGGATTGTTATATCTTCTTGGAGAATTGACCCCTTTATTATTAATGCTCCTCTTTATCCCTGATAATTTTCTTTGTTTTTGAGTCTGCTTTGCCTGAAATTTCTATAGCTACTCTGCTTTCTTTTGATTAATGTCAGTATGATGTATCTTTCTCCATTCTTTCAACCTTTCTGAGTGTTTGTGTTTAAAGTGGGATTCTGTAGACAACATGTAGTTGGTTCTTCTTTTTTCTATTCTGGAAATATTGATCTTTAATGGCAGTACTTAGACCATCTACATGTAAAGAGATTATTAATATAGTTGGAATAGTATCTATTATGTTTATGACTATTTTCTATTCATTGCATGTTTCCTGGTTTATTTTCCCCCTTCTTTAATTTTAATGAAGCATTTCATATGATTCCATTTTGTCTTTTTTAGCATATCAATTCTATATCTTCCTGGAAAATTTTTAGCGGTTCTCCTAGATCTTGCAATATATACATTTTAAACTAAGCCTGCCTTCAAATAACACTACTATTTCACGTGTATAATGCTGATAACTTGTAATAAAATTTTCTCAGTCTCTCCCTCCCATCTCTTAGGACATTGCTGTCATTTATTTCCTAAAACATGGTTACCATTACTACTTTAAATGAACAGTGTCTTTTAGATCAATTAAGAATAATAAAGATACAATATTTTATTTTGCTTTTATTTATTTCTTCTTTCATGCTTTCTCCTTTAGACAGATGTAAGATTCTGACCTATTGTAACTCCTTCTTGAAGAACGTCTGTTAACATTTCTTACAGGGAAGATCTGCTGACAATGAATTCCTTCAGTTTTTGTTTTTCTGAGAAACTTTTTATTCTCTGTTTTGAAGGAGAGTTTTCTGAATTACAGGTCAGTGTTGTTTTTTCTTTCAATTATTTAAATATTTCACTCTAATCTCTTCTTGTTTGCATAGTTTCTGATAAGAAGTCCACTGTAATTGTTGTCATTATTCCTCTATAGGTGAGGGTTTTTTCCCTCTAGCTTCTTTCAAGATTTTTTTCTTTGTCTTTGGTTTTCTGTGGTTTGTATATAGTATGCCTATGTATAGAATTTTGGGGGGTGTTTATCCTGTTTCCTGGCTCAGTGGTTTCATGTCTGTCATTAGGTTTGGAATATTCTGAGCCATTCCACTTCAAATAGATCTTGTCCTGCATTCTTTCTTTGTTCTCTTTCTGGTACCCCAATAACATCCACAGGGTCTGGCAGAAGTAAGGCTTGCTTGACTGTGGTTGGTAGGCTAATAATATAGGTGTAATAATTTATACCTTTAATTTGAACATTTCACCTAAAATGTCATATGGTGTGCTTGAGTGTGATATTGGTATGTTACAGAATTACATGCTTATAATTTTATAATAAAAAAGAGGTGTTATTTGTGCCAGACCCTGTATATTGGATCCTTTGAAATTGTCTCAAACTTCTTGGATGTTTCCTCCTTTTTATCACTTTTTTATCTGCATTTTATTTTGGAATTTTTTATTGACCTAGTTTCAGGTTCATCAGTTATTTCCTTGGCCATGTCCAGTCTACTGATCAGTCTATCAAAGGGGTTCTTCACTTCTCTTATAGATTTTTAAACACTTCTAACATTTCCTCTTATATCATTCTTGGAGTTTTCATCTCTCTGCTTACATTCCCCATTTATTCTTGCATGTTATCTACTTTTCTCATTAGAGTCCTTAATATATTAATTATAGTTACTTAAATTTTTCTGTCTATTAATCCCCAAATTTGTGTCATTTCTGAGTCTGATTCTGCTGATTGCTTTGTCTCTTTAGACTGTGTTTTATTCTTGCCCTTTAGCATGTCTTGTAATTTTTTTGTTGAAAGCTAGACCTGATGTACCACTTAATCAGAATTGAGGTAAATAAGACATTAGTGTGAGGTTTTATGTTAATCAGACAAGTTGCATTTAATGTTTGCCATAGCTCTAATTCTTTTATGCTGAAGTTCAAATTCCTTTAGTGTCCTTGTTTTTGTCCCCTCTGTTACTTTTGAAATCTCCTAAGAATTCTCCCTCAGATACCTCTAAGTTATCTTTTCGCTTAAATCCACTGTTACTATACTGGAACCCTGCTGGTAATAAGTGAGGAAGGATAAGTGTCCTATATTTTAAGGTTGACTCTTAGTTTTCATAGGCCTGTGCCCTTGGGCTTTGACCTTCATAAATATTTCTCAGCTTCTCCAGCTGCTTAGATGAGATAGAAAGGCTGGAAGGAGTGATGTCAGAGAAGTGCCCTTCCCCCAGGTGGGATAGGCTCTCCCTAAGATTTTTGTCCCTGCGAAGTAGGCCTGTGTTATGCAGTGTTTGGATGTATTCCACAATAGTTACTCTTCCCATCCCACATCAGAATCACAATGAAATCTTTCTTAGCATTTTACTGTGAGAACATGCTGGGGTTCTGGGAAGTAAAACTGTGAAAATGTGGGGTCCCCCTAATGTTATGACCACTAGCATGTTTTTACTCTCAAACTGTCCACACACAGCCTTCAGCAATTCATTAAAATTTCCTATGTAAGTATTTCACAGATATAGAACAAACATTTCAGAAATTTATATGGAATCATAAATGACCCCGAATAGCTGCAGCAATTTTGAGAAAGAAGAACAAAGCAGGAGGGATCACAATACCTGATATCAAACTGTATTACAAGGCCACTGTAATCAAAACAGCCTGGTACTGGCATAAAAACAGGCACATAGGCCAATGGAACAGAACAGAGAGCCCAGAAATAAACTCAAGTCTTTACGGTCAATTAATATTTGACAAAGGAGGCAGGAGCATAAAATGGAGCAAAAACAGCCTCTTCAACAGATGGTGTTGGGAGATCTGGACAGCTACGTGCAAAAAAATGAAACTCGATCACCAACTTACGCCATACACAAAAATAAACTCAAGATGGATAAAAGACTTAAATATAAGTCGTAACACCATAAAAGTCCTAGAGGAAAACATTGGCAGGAAAATCTCAGACATTCCACACAGCAACATCCTCACAAACATGTCCCCTAAAGCAAGGGACATAAAGGGAAGAATAAACAAATGCGACCTCATCAAAATTAAAAGCTTCTGCATGGCTAAAGAAAGCAGCACTAAATTACAAAGAGAACCAACAGTATGGGAAAACATATTTGCCAATGATACCTCAGACAAGGGCCTGATCTCCAAAATATATAAAGAACTCACACGACTCCACTACAGGAAGACAAACAACCCAATTAAAAAATGGGCAAAGGACTTGAACAGACACTTCTCCAAGGAAGACATACAGAGGGTCCAGAGACATGAAAAGATGCTCAGCATCACTAGCCATCAGAGAGATGCAAATTAAAACCACAATGAGGTACCATCTCACACCAGTCAGAGTGGCCAACATAAACAAATCCATAAACAAATGTTGGAGAGGATGCGGAGAAAAGGGAACCCTAGTGCACTGTTGGTGGGAATGCAGACTGGTGAGGCCACTATGGAAAACAGTATGGAATTTCCTCAGAAAACTAAAAATGGAACTGCCCTTTGACCCAGCAATTCCGCTGCTGGGATTATAACCTAAGAACCCTGAAACACCAATCCAAAAGAACCTGTGCACCCCAATGTTCATAGCAGCACAATTTACAATAGCTAAGTACTGGAAGCAACCTAAGTGCCCATCAGCAAATGAGTAGATCCAAAAACTATGGTACATTTACACCATGGAATTCTATGCAGAAGAGAGAAAGAAGGAGCTTATACCCTTTGCAACAGCATGGATGGAACTGGAGAGCATTATGTTAAGTGAAATAAGCCAGATGGTGAGGGACAAATACCATATGATCTCACCTTTAACTGGAACATAATAAATAGAAGAAAAAAGGAAACAAAATATAACCAGAGACATTGAAGTTAATAAGAACAATCTAACAATGGTCAGGGGGGAGTGGGGAGGGGACAGTGAGGAGAGGGGATTACAGGAACTACTATAAAGGACACATGGACAAAATCAAGGGGAAGGGTGAGGTGGGGGAGGGAGGAGGGTTCAGCTGGGGTGGGGTGGAGGGATAGGGAGAAAAGGCACACAACTGTAATTGAATAACAATAAAAAATTGAAATAAAAAAATTCCTATGTAAGAATTGCTACCTATTTATGGCTTCTCCTTCAGGTAAGTAGATCTCATCCATGATTCTCTAGAGTCACTGGTGTCTACAGACTTCAGGGTAGCAGTGTGCCCTGCAACCTTAGTCCTCTGATGTATCCAAGCAAAGTCATAGATTTTCAATTTGGTTAGCTTTTTCTTCTTCTGAAAACAAGAGCAACAACTTCCAAAGCTCTTTACCTATCACAGCTAAAATCAGAAGTCCTTATAGCTGGTTGAAATGAAGGACTCTAACACAAGCAAGGGGTCCAGAGCTTAGTGCAGAAGAAGGGCAAAACTTATCCAAAAATGGAGCATATAAATGCAGGAAAAAGCTGACATACAGGATCCAGGTCAAGTAGGGATACGAATCCCATTTTTAGGAAGCATCAGTCCAAATGAGCCTGGGCAAGAGGTTGAAACTGAGTCTGAACCAGAAGGGCTGCAAGCACAGAGAGCCCAAGGGAATGATAGTGATGCCTGAAGGAGTGAAGTCCTTTTACTGCAGAATTGAAGCAATGGTACAGGTTAATGGTACAGGTGAGTTTGGGCTGGAACATAGTGTCCCATTTCCCTTAGTAATTTTTGTGTGAAAAATTGATGAAATCACACTCTCTTCTTTTTCTGTTCCCACTATCCTAATTCTAGTCTACTAGCATCACAGCCAAATAGCTAGAGTAGACATTTTGCTAGTGTGGTTATTTCCAGGTAGCCCCTTCAGTCAGCTCAGCATAGCACTCCCTGTCAGAGCTGAAATGCTGTTGTAATGGTATTATCCCTCTGAACAAGGATATGCTGTAGCTCCATTTTGCTGATAAATCAAAGTTGATAACCCCCCAGCGTCTATAGACTGTCTCCACTCTGACTACTGTCCACCTAAATAAGGACGTAAACTGGGGCAAGCTCAAATTACCAGAAATTGAGTTTATTTGGAAATAGTAGAGGAATTGCAATTTGGAAATGCATGCTATAGCAAGCTACATACGTTTGTTGAAGGTTTCGGATGGACTGTATTTATGAACATGGAGTGTAAAGAGGAGGAAGTTCATTCAGAATCCAAGCAGTAAGTTCACTGGCTTGAGGAAGGACAGGGATTTGTGACAAATGGTCATTGGTCAGAAGGTAAGTCTTGGTTTTCTGTAAGTCAGGCACTTACAGGAAATCAGCGTTTCAGTTCTTAACTTCTCTTCTTCTGAGGGAGCATGGTTCTCTATTCATATCCTTCAGTTCCACGTTAGATTAAAATTTTCACAAAACATAGCCTTTTGCCCCAATGATTGTTTTTTTTATTTTTTCTTTGTTTTTAATTACATTTTTCCAATCACCATTTATCCCTCCTTATTCCCCTCCCCCCCTCAGTCACCACACTGTTGCCCATGGCCATGAGTCCCTTTTCCTTTATGCTTGATCCTTCCACCCCCCAACCTCCCCACCAACTCCAGCTGTCATCTTGCTCTCCATCTATGAGTCTGTCTCTAATTCGCTTGTTAGTTCAGTTTGTTCATTAGATTCTACATATGAGTGAAATCACATACTAATTGTCTTTCTCTGACTGGCTTATTTCATTTTGCATAATACTCTCCAAGTACATCCATGCTGTCACAAAGGGTAAAATTATCTTCTTTTTTATGGCTGAGTAGTATTCCATTGTGTAAATGTCCCATAGTTGTTTTATCCACTCATCTACTGATGGACACTTGGGCTGCTTCCATACCTTGACAGTTATAAATAACACTGCAATGAACATAGGGGTGTTTATGTTTTTTCAGATTAGTGTTTTGGGTTCCTTTGGATGTATTCCCAGAAATGGGATCACTGGGTCAAAAGGCAGATGCATTTTTAATTTTTTGAGCTATCTCCATACTGCTTTCCACAATGGCTGTACCACTCTATGTTCCTACCAACAGTGCAAAGGGATTCCCCTTTCTCCACATCCTCGCCAGCACTTGTTTGTTGATTTATTGACGATAGCCATTCTTAGAGAGAGGTATGAGATTGTATCTCATTGTGGTTTTAATTTGCATTTCTCTGATGATTCAAGCAATGTTGTGCTTCTTTTCATGTCTATTGGCCATTTGTATGTCCTTTCTAGAGAAGTGTCTATTCAGATCCTTTGCCCATTTTTTTAATTGGTTTGTTTGTTTTTTGGGTGTTCAGTTTTATAAGTTATTTTTAAGTTTTTGATATTAACCCCTTGTCAGATATATCTCGCATTCCATGGGTTGTCTTTTTATTTTGTTGATTTTTTCCCTTGCCATACAAAACTTTTTAGTTTTATGTAGTCCCCTTTGCTTATTTTTTCTTTTGTTTCTCTTGCCTAAGGAGGTGTATCCAATAAAACATTGCTACGAGCATTGTCCGAGATTTTACTGCCTATGTTTTCTTCTAAGATTTTTACGATTTTGCATCAAATATTTAAGTCTTTAATCCATTTTGAATTCATTCTTTTGTGTGGTTTAAGAATGTGGTCTAGTTTTATTTTTCTGCATGTATCTGTCCAATTTTCCCAACACCATTTGTTAAATAAACTATCTTTAGACCATTGCATTTTCTTGCTTCCTCTGTCAAATATTAATTCACTATAAAGGTATGAGTTTACTTCTGAGCTCTCTGTGCTGTTCCATTGATCTATGTGTCTGTTTTTATGCTAGTACCATGCTGTTTTGATTACTATGGCCTTATAGTATAGTTTGATATTAAAGCGCATGATTCCTCCAACTTTGTTCTTTCTCAGGATCACGGTTGCTATGCAGGGCCTTTTGTGGTTCCATATAAATTTTTGAAATTTTTGTTCAAGTTCTGTGAAATATGTCATTGGAATCTTGATTGGAATTGCGTTGAATCTATAGACTGCTTTGGGTAGCATGGACATTTTAATGATGTTAATGCTTCCTATCCATGAACATGGTATGTGCTTCCACTTATTTGCACTTTTTTCCATTTCTTTCTTTAGTGTCCTATAATTTTCCAAGTACAGGTCTTTTACATCCTTGTTTAAATTTATTCCTAGATATTGTATTCTTTTTGAAGCAATCATGAATGGGACTGTTTTCTTAATTTCCCTTTCTGAGAGTTCATTATTGGCATATATAAATGCAACTGATTTCTGGATATTAATTTTGAATCCTGCTGCTTTGCTGAACTCATTTATCAGTTTTAGGAGTTTCTTGGTGGAATCGTTAGGAGTTTCTATGTACCATATCATGTCATCTGCAAATAAAGACAGTTTTACATTTTCCTTTCCAATTTGGATGCCTTTTATTTCTTCTTCTTTGAAATGGTTTGAGAAGGAGAGGTGTTAGTTCTTCTCAGAATGCTTGGTAAAATTAACCTGTGAAGCTATCCAGTAAAGCGGTTTTCTTTTGGGGGTGTTTTTTTTTTTATTACTGCTTCAGTTTCACTAGGTGTACTCTGTCTATTCTGATTCTCTGATTCTTCTTGATTTAGTTTTGGAAGACTGGATGTTTCTAGGAATGTATCCATTTCATCTAGGCTGTCCAATTGGTTGGCATATAGTTGTTCATAATAATTTCTTGAAATCCTTTGTATTTCTTTGGTGTCAGTACTTATTTCTCCTCTTCTATTTCTGATTTTAATTATTTGGGTCCTCTCTTCTTCTCTAGATGAGTCTGGTTCAAGGTTTGTTAATCTTGTTTATCTTTTCAAACAACCAGCTCTTGGATTCATTGATCTTTTGTATCTTTTTCTTAGAATCTATTTTGTTTATTGCTGCTCTTATCTTTATGATTTCCTTCCTTCCATTCACTTTGGGCTCTGTTTGTTGTTCTTTTTCAAGTTCTTTTATGTGTAAAGTTAGATTGTTTATTTGAGGTTTTTCTTGTTTCTTGACATAGGCCTGTAATGCTATGAATTTCCCTTTTAAGACTGCTTCCCCTTTGTCCCACAGATTTGTGATTGTTGTATTCTCATTTTTTCAAGGTATCTTTTGATTTCTTTCTTGGTCTCATTGTTGACCTATTTATCACTTAATACATGTTATATAGCTCCCATGTCTTTGTGTATTTTTCTGTTTCCTTCTTGTGATTGATTTCCAGTTTCATAGCATTTTGATCAGAGAAGATGCTTGTTATGATTTCAGTCTTCTTAAATTTACTGAGACTTCTTTTGTGTCCTACCATGTGGTCTATCCTAGAAAATGCTCCATTTGTACTTGAAAAGAATGTATACTCTGCTGCTTTGAGATTAAATGCTCTGTAGATATCAATTAAATTTACTGATTTTAGTGTGTCATTTAAGGCTGCTGTCTCCTTGTTAATTATCTGTCAGGGAGATCTATCCATTGAAGTCAATGCAGTGTTAAAGTCCCTCCTAGGGCTGTATTTTTGTCAATCTCTCCCTTTATGTCCATCAAGATTTGCTTTACATATTTAGGTGCTCCTATGTTGGGTGTATAAATGTTTATTAGGATTATATCCTCTTGTTGGATTGTTCCCTTTATTATCATGTAGTGTCATTCTCTGTCTCTAACTATAGTCTTCATTTTAAAGTGCATTTTGTCAGATATAAGTATTGCTACCCAAGCTTTTTTTCCCTTTCCATTTGCATGAAATATCTTTCTCCATGTCTTTACTTTCGTCTCTGTGTATCTTTCACTCTGAGGCGGGTCTCTTGGAGACAGCATATATATGGGTCTTGTTTTCTTATCCTTCAGCTACTCTATGTCTTCTGAATGGAATGTTTAAGCCAGTTACATTTCAGGTGATTATCGACAGATATGTATTTATTGCCTTTAAAAAATTTTTTTACTATTTTCCTCTCCTCCTCCTCTTCCTCCTCTGTGGTTGGCTTCTTCTTCTTCTCCTTCTTCTTCTTCTTCCTCTTCCTCTGCCTCTTGTTCTTCAAGCAAGCCTTTTAACATTTCTTGCAATACTGGTTTGATGTTAACAAACTCCATTAGCTTTTTCTTATTTGAGAAGCTCTTTATTTCTCCTTCAATTTTAAATTATAGCATTGTTGGGTAAAGTAGCCTTTGTTGTAGGCCCTTGCTTTTCATCACCTTGACTATTTCATGCCAGTATCTTCTGGCCTGAAATGTTTCTGTTGAGAAATCAGATGACAGTCTAATGGGAGCTCCCTTGTAGGTAACTAACTGCTTTTCTTTTGCAGTTTTAAGGTTCTCTCCTTGTCTTTAAGCTTTGCCATTTTAATTATGATGTGTCTCAATGTGGGCCTCTTTGAGTCCATCTTCTTTGGGACTCTCTGAGCTTCTTGCACTTGTATGCCTTTTCCTTCACCAGGTTAGGAAAGTTTTCAGTGATTATTTCTTCAAATAGGTTCTCAATCCCTTCTCCTCTTGTGGTATCCTCATTTTGTGGATGTTATTATGCTTCATGTTGCCCCAAAGGCTTCTTAAGCTCTCCTTATTTTTTTAAAATTCCTTTTTCTTTTTTGCTGCTCTCCTTGCATGTCATTTTCTACCTTCTCTTCCAAATTACTGCTTTTATATTCTGCTTCATCTAACCTACTGTTTATTCCTTCCAGTGTATTATTTATTTTAGATATTACATTCTTTATTTCTGACCAGTCCTTTTTTATAGCTTCTATGCCTTTTTTTATACTGTTGAGCATCCTTATAATCATTAAACTCTATATCTGATAAATTGCTTATCTTCATTTCATTTACATTGACCCACTTTTCTATCTTCTCATATGTTCATGGTTTTCCCAACCAAAGAAACCTCTAATTATATTTATGTTGTGTATAGCTGACCAGCCAGTTACCCTGAATCAATTAGAGGTGAGTTAAGATAGTGAAACCATTATCCCTCTTGGTGTGTGGGGAGAGGGGAAGGAGAATGAAGTGCAGGGTCTGCCAGGAGTCCATGCTACTTGCCTTCTGCAGTGAGAAGGAGGATGGGAACGCATCCTCCTTCCTTGCCAGTGTGCACATCGGTGTTAGTATTTCTTTTTTCCCAAAGTATCTTTTATTGATTATGCTATTACAGTTGTCCCAATTTTTTTATCCCCCCTCCACCCTGTACCTCCCCACCCTCTAGCATTCTTCCCCCTCTTAGTTCATGTCCATGGGTTATACATATAAGTTTTTTGGCTTCTCTATTTCTTATACTATTCTTAACCTACCCCTGTCTATTTTATGCCTACCAATTATGCTGCCTATTCCTTGTACTTTCCCCCCTCCCCCTCCCCATTGATAATCCTCCATGTGATCTTCACTTCTGTGATTCTGTTCCTGTTCTAGTTGTTTACACAGTTTTTGTTTTTTAAGTTCGGTTATTGATAGTTATCAGTTTGTTGTCTTTTTATTGTTCATAGTTTTTGATTTTCTTCTATTTCTTAGATAAGTCCCTTTAACACTTCATATAATAAGGGCTTGGTGATGATGAATTCCTTTAACTTGATCTTACCTGAGAAGCACTTCATCTGCTCTTCCATTCTAAATGATACCTTTGCTGGATAGAGTAATCTTGGATGTAGGTCCTTGCCTGTCATGACTTCAAATACTTCTTTCCATCCCCTTCTTGCCTGTAAGGTCTCTTTGGAGAAATCAGCTGACAGTCGTATGGGCACTCCTTTGTAGGTAACTCTCTCCTTTCCTCTTGCTGCTTTTAAGATTCTCTCTTTATCTTTAATCTTGGGTAAGGTAATTATGATGTGCCTTGGTGTGTGCTTCCTTGGGTCCAACTTCTTTGGGACTTCCTGAGCTGCCTGGACTTCCTGGAAGTCTATTTCCTTTGCCAGATTGGGGAAGTTTTCCTTCATTGTTTGTTCAAATAACTTTTCAATTTTTTGTTCTTGTTCTTCTCCTCCTGGCAGCCCTATGATTCAGATGTTGGAGTACTTAAAGTTCTCCTGAAGTACTTAAAGGTTCCAAAGTCTCACCTCATTGTTTTGAATTCTTGTTTCTTAATTCTATTTTGGTTGGATATTTATTCCTTCCTTTTGTTCCAAATCATTCATCTGAATCCCAGTTTCCTTCCCTTCACTGTTGGTTCCCTATATATTTTGTTTTATTTCACTTTACATACCTTTCCTTTCTTTCTTCATTTTGCGACAGAGTTCAATCAATTCTGTGAGCATCCTGATTACCAGTGTTTTGAATTCTGCATCAGACAGGTTGTCTATCTCCTTGTTGACTAGTTTTTTTCTGTTTTGATCTATTCTTTAATTTGGACCATTTTTGTTTGTCTTGACACACCTGTTATTGTAAGGGGGTGGAGCCTTAAGTATTCACCAGGGCAGGGCAACCCTCTTGGTGGCGTTCTTTGTCAGGGAAGGGTCAGAGAGGGAACAATGCCACTAGCTTGCTCTGCTCTGCCTCACTTTCCAATGACCTGTCCTGTGAGACTGGGAGTTTCTCCCACCTTCGCAAAACCCACAGTATTTCCATTGGAGGTTTTGATTCTTTAGTTTTCTGGTGAGTCAGCCAGTCCGCCAGCCAGCCAGGTCTGCTGCCTTGCTGTGGGTCCTCTCCACCCACCTGGCTGCCTGTCTCTGCTCCCTCCTACTAGTCTGGATGAATGTTTCTTTAACTCCTTGGTTGTCAGAGTTCCATGAAGTTTGCTATTCTGGCAGTTCTGGTTGTTTATTGTTTTTATATTGGGTGTTATCTTTCTTTTGGTTGTGTGAGGAAGTGAAATCTTTCTACCTATGCCTCCATCTTGGCCAGAACTCTCTGTGTTAGCATTTTCTATATGTCACTTGAAAGTGGCTGGGAATCACTGGTCTAGAAATAATAGGTATGAAGCCTTGAAACCAACCCCCTGATCATGAAGCAACAGTTACATTTAAGTTTTGATTGAAGAGAAAACATTTAAGTGGAAATGCCAATGGGGTCAAATAATTTTGTTTTCCTTTAGGAAGATATGATTAACTCTAATTTTCTTTTTCATTCAGGTCCAATACCTTAGGTCTATTGTTTCACTTCAATTATGTTTGTGATTTTTTAACATAAAAATGACTAAGTTTACTGAATGTCAAAGAAGGGATTCTATGTTTAGTCATGCAGGACGTTAAAAGTAAAATGCCAATATTGAAAAGGCTAATTTTTGCATAAAGGAATGTAGCATTGCAAAATAGTACAGGCAAGCCCATAGGTCTAAAGTCTAAAAAACTAAATCTGTTATAACTTAGGTTAAATATCCTTCCCATAAACATAATAGAATAGTATCAGTGTAATGCTGTTGGTTCTGCAAATATTGAATATTTAACCTATTTGCAAAGACAGTTTGTCGTCTGATTCGTATGGATCATGGAACTGGAAAGAACTGAAGTACCCCTGGAGAACCTGCTATATGCACAGCATTGTTCTGAGATTTGTCCATACAGAAGTATAATACATCATCATAATTCTCAAGGTATTTACAAACTGTAGAGTGACAGTAAGATAACTTTGACATAGATGAGACAATAATTATTTCAAACTGTGTTTGGGCTGAAAATGACAGCACCCATTACAAAACTAAATAAAAAGCTGCAAGATAATTGAGAGGTGAGTCTGTATACAATTTACCTTTATTTTGGACCGATGCCCGGGCACAATTATGTAGGAAGGAAGGAAGGAAGGAAGGAAGGAAGGCAGGCAGAATCAACAAATGTAAATACTAAATTGTGTGGTTCTATCACTAGTGTAAGAATCAAATGAGAGGGACATGACTGAGGGCTAAGTATCCAGACAAATTTTTGTAGAGGAGTTTAAGACAGAATTTTGAGAGATGTGGTGAGGGCAATAGAAACCAAATTTATTTATTAATTCAAAATATATTTATTGAATATCTACTATGAACAGAGAGACATGATGACGTAAGTGGGCAGGGAATATTTATGAGGCAGTTCCTGTAGTGAAAGTCAGCTTTGGGGGAGCATTCAATTAAATTTTAGTCATTTTTATATTACTAGATTATAGAATGCCTTAAAAGTCAGAATAATGTAGAAGAGTAAATGGCCACTGAGAGTTGTTTTTGTTGTTTATTTTGTTTAATGAGAGGAGTAATACAATGAAAGGATTTATTTTAGGAAGCTTGGTTTGAAAGTGGTGTGTAGGGTAATCCTGAACACATAGTAGACCCTTTAAAAAAAAAAAAGAGTCTAGGGATAGATTTTTTGTAAACCTTTATGGAGGTCTATGAGAATGTTTGGTTGCCATTTTCATAACAAATCTACTGGGTGTATGTTATCCACTTACATTGCTGCAATGTAATTTCACTTCTTGAATTTGTAGAAATAGAGAACTCTTTCATTATCCTAGTCATAATAACTTTCCAAATTCTGTAGAAAATAAGTCCCTTTATAGCCTTTTCCTCACCTGGTAAAATAACTCCAACTCCCTTGACCTTTTTCAGATGGTTTGTTTCTTCAATGTTAAAGAATATTCTTGACTATTAAACTTTAATGATATCTAACTAACTCGATTCTCCCACCTGGCCCTGATTCCTTCCTTTGTTTTTACACTTATGCAAGGGTAGGCCTACATAATGACAATTCTAAAGATTAAGTGCTAGAAGCTCCTAAGATAATTTCATTTCAGGAACAGTTTTGCATATAAAGAAAAGTCAACCTTGTCCAATGCAGAATAAAGAATTTTTAATTTGATGGAAGCTAAAATACCTTGCAATCTTTTTATTTCTCATCCTATCACCATCATCATTTGTTAAGTGTTACTTTCTTAGCTTTTCATATAGGTCTTGTCCCCAGGGACTAGAAAAGGAATTACAGCAATAAATATCCAGAGAGATGTCCCTTCCTCCCTAGGACACCTATACATCTAGCTACAGACAATAATCGATTTATTGCAGTTAGCATGTGCAGGAATAAGGCCAGAGGATAAGTTAGCTGAGGACTCTAGGCAAGTCCTACCACTGGATGGTATTTCCTGATGGAGCTTTAATGGGCTCAAATGGCCTACTGGGCCTCCTTCCCAAGGATCCCATTCATGGAACTTAGATTCTGAATTAAAGATCACAATTCTCAGCTAAAATTGCCAATGGTTTAGAAAGGACTACTTAGGATAGGAACTCAGGTGTCTTTGTATATCAAAGGTTATTCCTGTAAGATAGCTAACTCACCTCATCCAAGCTGATTCACATTAAGATTGGTTTAACTCACAAGACAAAAAGCACAGAATATTAAGGGATCCAAATAACCTATGCAATTTTGCTCTTTTTTTCTTGTTTTACAGTCTGAAAGAACCCACTTTAACGAAGGGGGCCCAATTTTCAAAAAGCAATTTCTCTATTTTTTTCTCTCTGAGTGGCACTCATACAGTAGCAGTGGTAAAATAAACAACAGTGTGTTGGATTTTGTTTCTCTTTGTCTCTATGACATTTGTGTCATCACCGTAGCTCTAATCCATATTCAGGTCTTCATGTTTGGTGTGCAGTAATATGTAAATTATCTCACCAGCTGCATGGAGCAGTGTTTGTTTATTCTATTTCTTTTGGCACTGCGCAGACCTGAATTCCTGCCAAAATGGGGCTGCTTCAGGGAGCACTAATGCTCCAGGAGGAAGTTTTGAAAGGAAACACACATCGTAAGTCCTCACTCTGTGAAGCAGCAAAATCAAAACAAACTTTCTGTTTACTAAAATATCGGTATTATGAATGTAAAATAATGTGTTTGTTAAAATATAATGAGCATGCTGCCCATCTCCAGGATGCTTGGTGTACATGGGTTTTGGAATTGAGGACACAATGCTGAAAAAGCTGGTGCATTTTTATTCTTGGAAAGAAAGTAGGTGAAATGAAACAGACAGAGACAATATCTAGAAGTTTAAGGGGAAAAGAAATGTTTTAACATGCATATTAGTCTCTGGAAACACATGGCATTTACATGCATTTAAATGTGGACAGCTGTGGCGTTTAAGTGTTAAAAAATTTCATTAATGATGCATAGAGCTATCTACTTCTGTTGGCAGGCCTTTCAGTCTTCAATCTGACACTTCCTTTTTTATCCAGCAAGCTAATTTCCCCTCTTTTGTGAGGAGTAACTGTTTTCACACTACTGCTTACCCAGCAAGCCTCCTTATTGTTTCATGGTTAATTATCTTCTTCAGCTTCACCTTCCCCAGTGAAGGGAGGGACTCTTCCTCCCCAGCACTAATGAAAGCTGAGTTTTTATGGGTATACTGTGTAAATAAACACAAGGTCTGATCAGTCAACATAATAAATGAGTTCCTAAAGTTTATGGAGTCACAGCTCATCTAGTGATTTTAGTGAATAATGAGGAAAAATGATTAATCTGGTGGGAGGGGGGGCTTTAATTTTGAAGGAAAAAATGAAGCCTTTGTTGTCTTAATATGGAACCTATCTGCAGATAAACATAAGGGATCTCTATTTATCCAAGTGTTTCTTGTGCTTCCTAACAGCAGCAGTAACATTGTCTGGAGAATGTCTTGCATAGACTAGGCTTGAAACATACTGTTGATAGGTAGGAGGGGGAGGTCACTTGGCATTGTATTTCCTTGATTGTTGCTATTTATTAAGAAAAAGAAACAGCCATGCTGTATGTAGTGAAACTATGCTATACTCTGCAGTGACTGCTTGAAAAGCAGAGATAAGTCACATGCTACCGTGATCCAGTGCCCAGAGTGGTAAAGTAAGCAGCTTTGGCGCAGGTAGTCAGCTCTGCTGGCTGTCGATGTCTGCCTCCCTGGGCTATAAACTCAGCATATTCTCTTAGTTGCCAACTCAAGGACCCATGTTGAAAGAGTTTGGAGCAATTAGTTATCTTTTATTATTTTTTGCATTGCAAAAGGGTTTTAAAGGATTACAGTGATTCTAAGCCTCTAATATTGCTTTTTAAAATTTAAAATGAATTCACATTTTGAGATCATCTTTCTTTTAGAATGAAATTTATGTTTCTTTGATTTGGGAATCTTTGATTGGGGTTACAGTTTGAATTAAGGTCCTGACATTTAATACTCTTCCTTCATTAGAGCCCAGGACCAGAGCTTCTATTCCAACAAAGATTGAGTATTTAAATCAAATCAGATCTCAGGATCCTTAGTATTTTTACCTTTAGATCTCAGTAAGAAAATCGTCCAGGGATTCTGTATTTTTAACATGTCTAAGGACTCTAGGAATCAGAAATATAAAATCTCTTGGAAACTTACATCAAAGATGTTTATTAACCTTATATGAAATTACCTTGAAATTTCAAGAAACTTTTTGAGCACCAAGCATACCTTGTATTCTCTCCAGTTATTATTTTTTTGGAGACAACAGTGACAACTCAAGGGACATGTTATAACAATTTTGAGACTTACCAGTCCTCCTTAAGTCTAAAAGTAGTTATTGTTACACTATCCTCATTTTGAAGCATTCCAGCATTTGCATCATAGGGGTTCCAGAAGGAAAAAAGAAAGAACAAGAAGTTGGAAATCTATTTGAAAAAATAATGAAAGAAAACTTAATTTCGTAAAGGAAGTAGACATGCAGCTCCAGGAAACACAGAGAGTCCCAAACAAGAAGGATGCAAAGAGGCCTGCTCCAAGAGTTAAACTACCTCTCCATCATATTTAAACTACCTCTAATCATAGTTAAACTACCAAAGGTTAAAGATAAAAAGAGAATCTTAAAAGCAGCAATAGAAAATAAGTTAGTTACCAACAGGGGAGTCCCCACAAGACTGCCAGTTGATTTCTCTAAAGGAACTTTGCAGGCTAGAAGGGATTGGCAAGAAATATTCAAAGTCATGAAAAGCAGGGACCTATAGCCAAGACTGTTCTTCCTAGCAAAGCTATCATTTGGAATCAAAAGGCAAATAAAGAACTTCCCAGAGAAGAAAAATCTAAAGGAGTTCATCATCACCAAACCATTATTATATGAAATGTTAAAGGGACTTATTTAAGAAAAAGAAGATCAAAACTATGAACAATAAAGTGGTAATAAATACATATCTATCAACAACTGAATCTAAAAAACAAGCTAAGCAAGCAAGAAGAACAGAGGCAGAATCATGGCTATGGAAAGTGTTTTGAGGGTTGCCAGATAGGAGGAGGGTGTAGGGGAATGGGTGGAGAGGTGAGGGGATTAAGAAGTACAAATGGATAGTTGCAGAATAGCCATGGGGATGTAAAGTACAATATAGGAAATGGACTAACCAAAGAATTTATACGCATGACCCATGGACATGAACCATGGTGTGGGGATTGACTGAGGGAGTGGGGGGTGCTGCATGGAGGGGGGAAAGGGGGAAATTGGGATAACTGTAATAGCATAATCAATAAAATATAATTAAAATAAAAAATAAAAGTAGTTATCATTAAAGGACACTATTAAAACAAAGACATAAGTCAAATGAAATTAAATCAGATGTAGAAATAATGGTTAAGTCATCCTAAGGAAACAAATCATGGCTGGCTTGCCTGTTAACCATCTTAAACCTTGGGTCAATTAGATGACAAACTGAGAAAAGCAAGACAAGATTGGTTGACTGGTGTGGATGAGATGGAAAAGAGATTAAAATGACACCTACCATTTTTGGTATTTCTTAATTTACTTATCCAAATTGGCCTATGTTTCATTCTTAGTTGTGTTGTAGTTTTTGGGGTTTTTTTGTCCAAATGGTGAGTTAGAATCATGTTCTTAGAATTAAAAACAAAAAGCAAAAGTCCCTCACCCCATTTATCTGAGAGGAGCAAACAATTATGATAAGTAATAACATAATGTTGGCTCTTAATGTGTACCTTGTTAAAAGTGAAAAGATAGCAACTTCTCTCTAGTAATATATACTTTTTGAAGGGCATCGATTCTGAATATGGGTGAACTGTCTTACCTGATACTTGGCTTTTCAGGCAGACCTCAGAGTGCCGGCAAAGCTGTTCTTGTGCGTCAGTCTACCCCAGGGCCATGCCACAAACTTGTGTCCATAAAATTCAGTCTGACAATTAGGAACCCAAATCTGTGTCACAGAGAAGCCCAGGCATTAGTAAACTTCTCTTGTTTATAGGACCATTTACTTCCTCTTTACTATGAATATACTTTGTAGGTTTTAAAATAGTAGGTTTTTCTTAGCAGAAAATTCTTATCATAAAGCAGGGACAATAGTGTACTTTTCCCTAAGGCAAAGGTGAGGCAAATATTATATCCTGAGGCCCAAAACTCAAATGTTATGTCAACTCCTGACAGTCAAAAGGCAAACACCAAACAGAATAATGACAGAAAAGCTGGACCAGCTGTTATTATTAGGGGGAACACCATTTATATAACTTGGCTTGAGGGTCTGTTACTATTATCCAAACAAGTTTGCCATAGGGTGGAATGTGGGAAATGCCACTATTCCATTGTAGCTGGGTCTTTACAACTTCATTGAGGTTAATTTTTTGTACTTACCTTTTTTTTCTGTTTTAGTTCCACACAATACTGAAGAGGTCAGATATAGAAATTCCTTTTATTTAAAAATCCTTTCAAAGTTTTTAAAATTCATTTTTAAACAATCCTAACATTTAGGTACTTTCTTGAAACTACAGGGAAATTTTTCAGGGAAACAGAATAGTGACTAAGAAGAGAAAACTAAACCAATTCAGTCTATTCTGAGGATAATACAAATTTCAATATGTTTGCATATAAAGCAGTAGTCCAGATAAAATAATTTATTCACCAACAGAAGTAGGTTACTTTTCTAGTTACTTCTAGTAAAACATTCAGAATTGGTTGAGGAAGTCAATTTTCCTACAGTGGATGCTTAACAAATATGAATAGCAATGTCTGCAATAATTAACTCGGTTAAGAAAAACATAGCTTGATTCAAGGCATTCATCTGTTGCCACCTAGCTGTTCTACTACCAACACTGAGATTAATACACCCAAGAGTCATTTAGAAAGCATGGCAGTATCTAACTTCATTTAATTTATTGTCACAAACATATTGCCTCTTAATCAAAATATCACTTTTTGGGGCAGACCTCCAGCAAAAGTGAAGTTATAAAAAGGGAAGAAAGAAGTGCTTATATTTTGTGTATCCTTTTTTTCTTCTACAAATTTCTTCTTACAGTTTCACAATCACCCTGTTTATAGAACTTTAAAGTTCTTGGCAAACTTTTCTTCACACACAAAATCAAATGTAAAAGTATTAAAAAGGTTTTTTTCGTTTGTTTTAAAAGACACAGAGTCAGGATGGACTACAGTGTCTGGGGGTGAAAGCAGAAGTGTTAGAACAGTTGAAGAGTTTCCTGTAGATTCTGTAGCCCCCAAAGTTTCTTCACTTCTGTTCTTCCGGCACTGGTGCCAGAGGATAACAGAGGTGGACAATAGCACCTGCCAGGGCTAGGCTCACAACTTCAACAGCGGCTCTTGGCTCTACCGTGGAACCTGATCCCTTCGGGCTGCTCCCTAGCCTGCTCCTTTCCTCCCCCACCAGCCTCTCTAGCACCTGCCCTCTCCATGGTCACAAATGACTTTCTTCTTGCTAGTTCAGTGGCTTCCCCTCATCCCCCACCCCTTCTTCTTATCTTCTCTGACTGTAATACTTACTCTTCACCACCCAGTACTTGAAAAGTCTCCATCTTTCAGCTTCCAAAATATTATGCCAGTAGTTCTACCTGGATCTTCCTGTTTCCTTTGCTGGTTGCTCCTTTCTCCTTTGAAGGCATCCACAAGGCTCTGTTTCACCTTTGCTTCTTACTGTTCCCTCTTCTTGCAATGTCCCCCTCCCTCAACATTTTCTCTGAATTTCTTTCTCCTCAACGTTGCCTATATACCTTCAAAATAATAGTCCATCAGACCTCATGTGGCTAAACCATGGCAGGGATGTCTGTAGGTGAAAAGAAGCAAGTGGAACTGTGGGCCGTACTGTCATTTAAGAGTCAACTGAAGTGGGTTTCATGAGGAGGTCTGGAATCAAGGTACTCAAAGACAGAGAGAATGCCAACAAAAGGGGGGGGGTCAAATGGGCAGAGGAATCAACTAAAATAAGACTAAAGTGTGTGTGGCCGGCATGGACCATCACAAGGCTACTGGTGACCCTGACAGAGGGTTCAGCAAATGAGGGCTCTCTCAGTCACAATCCTTGTTTCTCCTCAGGAGACTGTTGCATCAAAATGAGTGAAGTTGAACTAAGAGAAGCACTATACTTCCTCTTCAGCATTTCTGAGACTGTGAGCATGCGTGCAGGTCAGAGAAGCCTGTAATAAGGAAATTATCTTTTTTTTTAAAATACATTTATTGATTATGCTATTACGGTTGTCCCATTCCCCCCCCCAACTCCACTCCATCCTGCCCACCCCCTCCCTCCCACATTCCCCCACTATAGTTCATGTCCATGAGTCATGTATATAAGTTCTTTGGCTTCTACATTTCCTACATTATTCTTACCCTCCCCCTGTCTATTTTCTACCTACCATTTATGCTACTTATTCTCTGTACCTTTCCCCCCTCTCCCCCACCCACTCCCCTATTGACAACCCTCCATGTGATCTCCATTTCTGTGGTTCTGTTTCTGTTCTAGTTGTTTGCTTAGTTTTCTTTTGTTTTGGTTTTAGGTGTGTTCGTTAATAACTGTGAGTTTGCTGTCATTTTTACTGTTCATATTTTTGATCTTTTTCTTAGGTAACTCCCTTTAACATTTCATATAATAAGGGCTTGGTGATGATGAACTCCTTTAACTTGACCTTATCTGAGAAGCACTTTATCTTCCCTTCCATTCTAAATGATAGCTTGGCTGGATACAGTAATCTTGGATGTAGGTCCTTGCGTTTGTTTAATCTTGGGTAATGTAATTATGATGTGCCTTGGTGTGTTCCTCCTTGGGTCTAGCTTCTTTGGGACTCTCTGAGCTTCCTGGACTTCCTGGAAGTCTGTTTCCTTTGCCAGATTAGGGAAGTTCTCCTTCATTATTTGTTCAAATAAGTTTTCAATTTTTTGTTCTTCCTCTTCTCCTGGCACCCCTATAATTCAGATGTTGGAACGTTTCAAGATGTCCTGGAGGTTCCTAAGCCTCTCCTCATTTTTCCGAATTCTTGTTTCTTCATTCTTTTCTGGCTGGATGTTTGTTTCTTCCTTCTGGTCTTCACCATTGATTTGAGTCTCAGTTTCCTTCACATCACTATTGGTTCCCTGTACATTTTCCTTTGTTTCTCTTAGCATAGGCTTCATTTTTTCATCTACTTTTCGAACAGATTCAACCAATTCTGTGAGCATCTTGATAACCAGTGCTTTGAACTGTGCATCCGATAGGTTAGCTATCTCTTCCTCGATTAGTTGTATTTTTTCTGGAGCTTTGAAGTGTTCTGTCATTTGGGCCATTTTTTTTTTTTTTTTGTCTTGGTGCGTCTGTTACTTTAAGGGGCGGAGCCTTAGGTGTTCACTGGGGCGGGGTAACACTGGTTGCTGTGCTGTGACTCTTTACGTGGGGGAGGGGCCCAGAGGGAGCAATGGCGCCTGCTTCACTCTCCTCCAGATTTCAATCTTTCACTCCGATACCTACAATCAAACTGGGCCCCTCTGGTGCTGGTTCCCAAGTGGGTGGGCTTGTGCACACTCTAGGCCCCTGTGGGTCTCTCCAATGACCTCTCCTGTGAGGCTGGGAGTCTCTCCTGCTGCCGCCCCAACCCTCACAGGCATTTTCAATCAGAGGTTTGAGGCTTTATTGCCCTGAGCTCGAGCCCTGGGTTACGCGGTCTGCTTTGCTCCCCGCCGTTTGTCCCGGTTTATCTGTGGGAGAATGTGGTACCGCGGGGTGCTACCCGCATTCTGCCTGCCCTGCTCTCTGCCACTCTGAGTCCGGCCCTCTCGGTTTATCTGCGCAAATGTGTGGCCGCAGGGTCTGCTAGTGCTCGGACTGCCTGCCCTAGTCGTCCCACACTCCGCCAGTCTCTGTCCTGCCACAGCTACGGGAGTCCTCTCCACCCCGGTGCCCGTCTCCACCCCTCCTACCGGTCTAGATGAATGTTTATTTTGTATTTCCTTGGTGTCGGACCCCCTTGCCGTTCGATTCTCTGTCAGTTCTGGTTGTGCGAGGAGGCGCAGTGTGTCTACCTACACCACCATCTTGGTTCTCAAGAAATTATCTTTATTGATAATATATCTGCAAGGATATAAATAAATTCAGAAACATTACCTATTGAAATGTTTGCATTAAGCCAAGTCCTCAGCAGAGTGATGAAGTCCTGTTATGTTTGATGGTGTCACTGGCTCTGAACCTCAACAGGACTGAGGACTCCTGTTACATTTTTTAAAATTGATTTGAAATTTACATAACATAAAATTAATCATTTTAAAGTGAGCAATTTAATGGCATTTAATACATTCAGAAAGTTACCTCTCTCTAGTTCCAAAACGTTTTCATCACTGAAAAAGGAAACTCCACACCTACTAAGTAATTACTCCCTACTCTCCCCTTGCCCAAGCCCCTGGTGACCAATAATTTTATTGTTTCTGAATTATCCAGTCTGGATAGTTCATATAAATGGAAGCATACAATAAGCAAAGCTGACCTTTGAACAAAGCAGATTTGAATTGCATGGATCCACTCCTACTTTTTAGTGTACACTTTTTTAATAAATACAGTAAATGCATTTTCTCTCTATGATTTTCTTAAAAACATTTTCTTTCCTCCAGCTTACTTTATAGTAAGAAAAAAGTACATAATACATACATAAAATGTGTTAATTCACTGTATATGTTACCAGTGAGGCCTCCTGTTGACAGTGGGCTATTATAGTTAAGTTTTGGGGGAGTAAAAAGTTCCATGGATTTTTAACTGCACGTGGGGGTTAGTGCCCCTAACGCCTATATTGTTTAAGAGTCCGCTGTATATGAGTTTCGTGTCTGACTTCTTTCACTGAGCACAGTGTTTTCGAGGCTTATCTGAGAGCTGGCACCAGTTAGGAGGTCAGAAATTCTCCAGGTGGTTTTGCCGTGGCAGAGTTTTACCTTGGGACCTTTCCCCAGAGCCCTTCAACAGTTCCTGAGACCATGGACAAGTCTTTATTCCTTCAGTCCACTCTGTTTGTATTTTTTTGAGAACCAGCTCTCTGCCAGGCACTGCTTTTGGTGCTGGGGTCTAGTGGAGATGGGACAGAAGGAGCCCCACGGAGGACAGATCTGGGAGGAAAACCCCTGCTTCCCCATAGTGTGCTGCCTTTGTCTCTGGTCCCTGTTGAGAAGTAAGGCAATTTTGCTATTGTAAAACTTACTTTTAAAACATCTAATGGATTTTTATTTTCAACTATTTCAGAAATGTCTTTGTAATCAGGACTAGGAAACATGTCCATGCTGGTAATCATTCTAGTGATATCTGTGAGATTCGTTGGGGTTTTATTTGTCCATTTTGAGTTTCCGATCAGCTTCATTATTGAAAAAGAGCATTCACTGAAGCAGTTTTTGTTCATTAATGTGAGATAGACTTTCAAAGGGTTTTCTGAGCTGAGGCAAGTTACTTTAATATTATTGTCAATCTGATAGATAGTGAGCAGTAGTTGATTGTTGTAATGTGTCAGTTGTGATAGAATTTCACAGACAGTGGGCTTGCGTTTTTTTAGAAGTTATTTTCAGGAAATAGGAAGTCCTTCTGCTGTAGGCCTCACTGAAGGTCGGGCAGGTGTCCTTTCTCATCTGGTTATTCCTGAGGGATGAGCCCAGTTGAAACATGCAAAGACAAACCGACACCCCATTTACAGTGCAAGGGGAGTGAATACAGGACCTAACTGGTGTTTATTGCATTGAATTCCATGCATGGAGTTGTATTAAAGAGATTAGTCAACCTACCACCAGTTTGAATGCAAACACTGTTATGATTATTTAACAGTTAGCCATACTATTATGCTACCATCCTCTCATTCCAGCACAGGGAGTACATGCTGAGAGCTGCCATCATTGCGCCCGTGCTGTGTGCCAGGGCCTCCCTTCAGGACTTGCAAAGATTTTCTCATTTCCAGCTCCCAGCAATCTCTAATGTAGACACAATGACCTGTGATTATCTTGGAAAAACAAATGATGGAACTGAGGCGTGTAGATGTTTAATAACTCATCCGGGAACACAGAACTAACGTGGGAAGGAGGATCCAGGATTCAAACTCAGATCTGTTTGAGTTTCTGGCCCAAGTCCCAGGATAGTTGTTAGTGAACATCATACTTTTACCCTATTTTTTTTTTCATCTATCTTTTTTCCTTGGTAACTCTGATTCGGTTCTCTGCCCAATAAGAGGCAGAGTAATAAAAACTCTGTTTTCATAAAATTTGTCATTCCATTGAAAACTGGCTGTTTGTTGTCATCGTTGATGTGTTTTGTCTTTTTCTTTTAAAAAAAAATTCTACCTGAGTCTAATTTAGGAACATAAATATGCAGCTAATGCTCAGACACTTTGGTTTTAGATTTGGAGGTGGGTTCTAGGGACATTATTGCATCAAAAAATCAGAGTGAGTATATGAAGGTTGGAATTTCCCCTCACTTCAATTGATTCCCCCACTTCGATATATATATGATTTTTTCCCTCCTCTGCATGGCCCCCTCACACTGGATCTGCTTTTTGCTTTAGGGTGAATATATATATCTTTATTCAGTTATAATTAAAGCTGTTTATGCTTTTAATATTTTTACTTATTTGTATGTTTTTGTTGTATCCTGCTTTTCAACAGATAAATCTCCTCTGCCAGGGCTTTGCAAGTGGTATCACTCAATAAACTCCTGGATCTAGAATTAAACAGGGGAACACAAATTGCAAGTCCTCCTAATGGTTTTTCCATTCTGAACACCAAAAGTTTGAGTGGAATCACAAAAAGAATATTCTGCTATTTTTGAGATTCTTTAGATTTTAAAAAGATGCAACATTTTAAAGGAAATTAAAGGAATCCAGAGATAGCTATATCAAATCCCTGTTGAGTTGTTTTATAGAATGCCAGTTTCCTTCATCTCTCCTCTTTAGCTGATAATGTATTTCTTATCGCTTATAAAAATTCACACTTTAACCTTCAATTTTAAGAAAATCCCAGAAATGCAGTTCTGGGCGACCTTGCTCAATTAAAGACATGTAAGTACAGAAGGAAGTTAATTGGGTTGGTATTACTTACTGAGGTTGGAATCTTGCTTCTTTCCTCCTCCTCTTCCTCTTCCTCCTCCTTATCATTTCTCCAGCCATTTTTAGTTACCTTATATATTGTGCTAATATAAATAACCTGCTTCCAAGAATAAAAGTAATCCAACACCAATTAATTCTACTTGTTTCTTGGGCATGTCTGTAAAGATGTGTGTTTCTGTATAAGTATTTATCTAAAGCCCTTGGGTTCGGCCACAATTCTGTACCAGTGAAACAGGTTTATGAATAAGAGACTCCTGCACAAATTAACTTAATTCAGAATTTTCTCTGGAGTTGCAGACTCTCTATTGGAACCACATATACTACTCACCAGTCTTTTGGTTTCAGATGTTCTTAAATTGTGTTAACATCATCAATTTTTGTCCACATGAGGACAAGAGATGGGAGCCGAGTTACTCCCCCAACCCCAATCCCTTGGGAACCCAAGGGCTCTGATTACACAGCTCATCAGCTCATCCATTTTTGATTTATCACTTTATCAAAGACAGGAACACTTATATTTTTTAAAAGTATCAGACAATTCCTCTAGAAAAGTGATAACAACAAATAATTTTCCTATCAACTATATTACTCTATGCATATACCTTTCCTTCAAAGATAACTTTCGAGTTATATAAACATGCTAATGTCCTTTCTCTTGGAAACTTTCCCCATGTTCTTGCCCCCAGGGTATGTTTTATGTATGAGGGTAAATCTTGAGAAAATGGAGATTTTATCGAAAACATTGATAGAATTTAGCCCATGACAGAAGAGAGGTAGGGCAAGTAGTACTTTCTTAATATATAAAGTTTAAAGTCTAAAGTGAATTATTTATCAATGGATCTTGTCAGATATCCCTGGAATTGACATACAAAAGTATCTCAGAAATTACAATAAATTTAGAGATATATTGGAGAGATTTAAGAAGGGGAAAAGATAATATTATATCCAAAAGTTTAATCATTTTCTGTGGAAATTTTCCACTCCAACCACTTTACTGAACAAAGGATTTGCTCTTTTAGGTACTGCTGTAAGTTTTATACTTTGTTAGGCTTGTGTTTGGAAAGCTGATAAGGCGGCATTTGGTCAGAAAATGACTCTGTCATGGAAGACGAGTCCGAGATACCGGCATCACTTGGGCTAAGCTCCCGGCACGCAGCCAGATGGCGCGGCTCCTGCATCCAATGTGAGCCCCACGTTTGGGGCTCTCGTCGAGAATCTGTGCTGCTCAATGTTAGCGTCAACCAGACAATGACAAGGAGAGCTCCTTTGAAAGGCTGGTTCAATTATTTATTAGCGCTCTCAGAGTATATTGTCAGCCAAGATAGTATTTGAAATTAATATACTATTTGATTAGACTGATTGATCGTTCCTGCAGCTGAAGATTTTAACATTCATTAGCCATACTAAGCAGTCATTAGTATTGCCTTTATCAGCAAGCAAAGAATAAACAGAAATTCTAATAAAAATTCATCACAGTGTATGCACTCCATACCTAAGCACGTGTGATGAGTGCCGGTGTACTAAATTAACTGCTGTAACGTTGGCAGCAGGAAAGATTTCTGTTATAAAATTTAAAAATATCCCTTAATTAATGTTTACTTTGTAACTGGACTCTTTTAAATTTAAGTAGGCCATACAGATAATCTCTTATATATCCAGTATAATAAAGTGCTAATGGGTATTTTATACTTAATGTGTCCAGTGGTATCCTTTAACTATTAGTTTCAGAAAGGATTGAGGACTTAAGAAAGTTCTGCTAATGTTTTGCACTACCAAGGAATAAAGCATTAGACTGGGTTTTCAACCAGACTATTAAAGGAAATCTGAATTGTACTGCAAATATGCTGACCTGTTACACTGCATGGCACCTCTCTGTACCTACCCCGTCATGAATCCCTTGTGGTTTTAAGAGCAAATTGAAAGGAATGATGTGAAGGAGAGAATGAGGTGGGCAGGGAGAACCCTTTATGAGTTGGCTCAAGGCCACTCTAGGCAATTCTACGTGCATTAAGAATTATAGCTACCTCGAACCAACTGCCTCCTCAGCCCTCTGCATGCATACATAGCTCACTTAGTGCTCAGAATTATCCTGAAAGATACCACGTTTTGCCGTGTATAATGTGCACTGTTTTTTTGCCCAAATTTTTGAGGGAAAAATAAGGATGCACATTATACATGGATAGTACTAATTCTGTATCTATATAAACGTTTTTAATTCTTTTATTTATGCTTCTGCATTAAAAGTGTAACTGTAGAAAGTAATAGTGATATCCATATGAAAAATAATACCCTGGAATACAATAATTGGTTTTGTTTCTAAATATAAATAAATAAGTAATTGAATTAAAAAGTTAAAATGAAAGATTTTTTTCCCTGAATGTTTCGGCCAAAAACTTGGGTGCGTATCATACATGGAAACGCATTATACATGGCAAAATACAGTAGCACTAGCCCCTCTTAACAAGTGATGTGAGGAGACTGGTGCTCAGATAACAGGTTGAGCACCTTGCCCAAGGCCGTGCAGATCAGCAGCAAAACCGGCACTTCACTCACTCTGCATGTGTAGTTCTGTAGTCATGCTCCTGTGCCCGGCTGCCCTGCCCAAGCACAGGCTGAACTGCAGAGTTCTGTTTGTGTTTCTGTCTGTCCTTGACCCTGACAGGGTCTGCAGTACCTGTATTACCTCTCTTGGCTCTCTCATGAATCCACACAACAGCTGGACAGCAAATAAGGATGGTGAAGGAGTCTGGACAGAATCCAAGAGCCAGTTCAACTACTACTGTGCCCCAGAATATGTCAAGTCCTACCTCAACAGGGTTAAAACCAGAAGGTCCACACAAATATCTAGGGTCTCAGTTGTGCAGGCAGAGAGCAGCATCATTACAAGAATCTGGGCCACTGTATCCTTGGGAGCCCGGGAAGTCTTCAGGTGGTTGTTATTCTAGGGCTGGAGGTGGGCTAAAGAAGGAGGTTCCTGCCTGTAAGAAATAGGAGTAGGACTGAAAATAGTGAAACAATTTAACCAGGACCAAAGTGGAATCTCTGTCAGAGAGAGAAAGGGGTCAAGGAAGAGAGGGACTGAGAGAAGTGTGATTAAGGGACTGCCCTGGAGTGCTGGTCCCCAGACTCAGGGTCCAGGAAGATGCAGGTGAGGAAACCAGTCCAGTGTTGCTCATCTTGGGTCTGATTGGGAACAGGGCAAATTCTAAAGAGGCACTGTTCTGAAAGGGAAGGCAAAGAAAGACATGGCTCCACAGGTGGCTGCACCTTTGTTCCATTTCCTCAGTCAAGGACTGCTTCAAGTGCAAAACCCAGGAATGGAGGCGTGAGGGGCTTCACCGCAGGTGGCTGCAGACAGTGTTCTGCTGTGGCCTCCAGAAGTAAGACAGCGTCAGAGTGAATGTATCTTAAGAGATATGATAGGCTATATATTTTCTCTTCACCTGGCAGCTTTATCTTCACTCAATCCAAGGTTAAAAATGTAGAAGAATCAATAGGAAATGGTTAATTCTATAAATTACAATTTGACTATAATATTATATTTTAATCTATGTTATTACTTTCAGTGACAAATTACTATTGATAGAACAGCCTGTTTCAATAATTTTGGATGTTATCCCATAGAGGAATGGAGCTAATAATTATGCTATTTTTCAAATCTACTCTTGGAGCAAATTTCTTTCCTGACTCTTCCAAGAGATTTTGAATGGATAAAATTTTCATGCTTATATTCCCTAATACTTCTTTTTTCCTCCCCCTACACAGGAGACTTTGAATGTCATTGATCCTGGCTTGATGGACCTAAATGGGACCAGTGAGGATGCTCTGGAATGGGATGAAACTGATATAAGTAACAAGTTAATTAGTTTGAATGAAGAATCAAATGACCTTGATCAAGAACCCCAATCTACCATGCCTTCCTTAAAACTTGAAGAGACAGGTTGTGAGGGACCTGGTTATGAAGAAAAGGCAGGTGACTGTGGTGGATCTCAGTACACCTCAAGTGTTACTGCCCCCTCCAGTCCACACGTTTACCAAGTATACAGCCTCCACAATGTGGAGCTCTATGAGGACAACCACATGCCGTTCCTCAAGAACAGTCCAAAGCTCACCAGCACCACACAGCCAAGTATTTTAACTAAGAGTCTCAGTAAAGACTCTTCCTTTTCATCTACCAAATCTCTGCCGGATCTTCTAGGGAGCTCCAGTTTGGTGAAGCCCTGCCCATGCCATGGAGGAGACGCGAGCCAGAATTCAGGCAGTGAGAGTGGAATCGTCAGTGAGGGAGACACCGACACCACTACCAATTCTGAAGCATGCTTGCTCAATGTGGTAGATGGGTCCCCAAGTAACCCTGACACTGATCATCTGGACCTGCAAATGGAAGATGCTGTTAATGTGCTAGAGCAAAAATTTAAAGATAAGGAGGAAGCCATTAAGCTTCCAAATAGTGCTCAGTCATCCATTTCACCAGTGGGTTGTGTAAATGGAAAAGTTGGAGACTTAAACAGTGTTATCAAACATACCCCTGACTGTTTGGAGGAAGAATTACAAGGAAAACATGATGTGTTTACATTTTACGATTACTCATACCTTCAAGGCTCAAAACTCAAATTACCAATGATAATGAAACAGTCACAAAATGAAAAAGCACATGTAGAAGATCCCTTGCTTCATGGCTTTTATTTTGATAAAAAATCCTGCAAATCTAAACATCAAGCTACAGAGTTACAACCGGATGCACCTCCCCATGAAAGGATTTTGGCAAGTGCGTCCCATGAAATGGATCACAGTTCACATAAAAGCGGTGACGTAGAGAAGACACTCACTGGCATGCAGAGTGCCAAACAGCTCTCCCTTTTATCTCATAGTTCGTCTATTGAGTCCCTTTCTCCAGGGGGTGATTTATTTGGATTGGGCATCTTTAAAAATGGCAGTGACAGCCTCCAGCGAAGCACTTCTTTAGAAAGTTGGTTGACATCCTATAAAAGCAATGAAGATCTTTTCAGTTGTCACAGCTCTGGGGACATAAGTGTGAGCAGTGGCTCAGTTGGTGAACTGAGTAAAAGGACATTAGATCTCCTGAATCGTTTGGAGAATATCCAGAGCCCCTCAGAGCAAAAGATAAAGCGAAGCATTTCCGATATCACTCTTCAAAGCGGTTCCCAAAAGATGTCCTTGACTGGCCAGCTGTCGTTGGACATAGCATCTTCTATCAATGAAGACTCGCCGACATCTCTTACAGAACTTAGCAGCAGTGATGAGCTCTCTCTTTGCTCAGAGGATATTGTGTTACACAAGAACAAGATCCCAGAATCAAATGCTTCCTTCAGGAAGCGCCTGACTCGTTCAGTGGCTGATGAAAGTGATGTCAATGTCAGCATGATCGTGAATGTCTCTTGCACCTCTGCTTGCACTGATGATGAAGATGACAGTGACCTCCTCTCCAGCTCTACCCTCACCTTGACAGAAGAAGAGCTGTGCATCAAAGATGAGGATGATGACTCCAGTATTGCAACAGACGATGAAATTTATGAAGACTGCAACTTGATGTCAGGGCTGGACTATATAAAGAATGAACTGCACACCTGGATTAGACCAAAGCTTTCCTTGGTTAGAGATAAGAGAAGGTGTAATCTCAGTGACGAGATAAGGGGCAGTAAGGATATAAGTAGCGATGAGGTGACCGATCCCTCTGATACACTGAGCATTGAGGCCCTGCTAAATGGCTCCACAAAACATCTCTCTGAAAACAATGGAAATGGTAAGGATGTGCCCGACATGCATGAGTTAGGGACAAAGGGTGAAAACAAAAAAAATGTTTTCAAAGTTAATAAAGATCCATATGTGGCTGACATGGAAAATGGCAATATTGAAAGTACTCCAGAAAGACAGAAGGACGAACTTCATGGGATTTCAAAGGAGTCAGAAACTCTTGGCTCAGGCAGGAAGAGGGTTTCAGAGAGTGAACACTGTAAGTGTAAAGCATTTATGGGTAGCTCAGGTGACTCAAACACTGCTGGAAAGGAGTTTGTCCCCCAAACTGTTAGACATCTTCCCCCAAAGTGTCAAAACCACCACCATTTTGAAAATCAAAGGGCTGCTTCTATTCCCACTGAGCAGTCTTGCCCCAAACTGCCCTCAGAAACCAGAGTTGTTGATAGACAGGACTCTGACATACTGAAATCTTCATCTAATGGTGCACCAAGTATGGCTGGAAAATCTGAGGGCTGCTGCCTAGCAGCTGAACAAAATGAAATTGAGGAAAATGCCTCTATCAGTGACAACATTTCCTGTTGTGACTGTGAGCCAGTTGTTTTCCATCCAAAAGATGCTGAAGATTGTTCAGTACACGACTTTGTTAAGGAAATCATTGACATGGCTTCAACTGCCCTGAAGAGTAAATCTCAACCTGAAAATGAGGCAGCTGCTCCTACTTCACTGACTCAAATCAAGGAGAAAGTGTTAGAACATTCTCACCGGCCCATCCAGCTGAGAAAAGGAGACTTTTATTCCTACTTATCTCTCTCATCTCATGACAGTGACTGTGGGGAGGTCACCACTTACGTAGAGGAGAAGAGTAACACTCCTTTGCCGCTGGACATCACTGACTCTGGCCTAGAAGACAAGGAAGACATTGAATGCTTCTTTGAGGCCTGTGCTGAGGATGACCCTGAGGAAGATGAGCCCTGTTTCTCCAGCGCTCCTCCGAATGAACCTGCAGGTCCCAGTGAGGCCGAAATGCCATTACAAGCAGCCACAGGCTCTTCTGGGTTTGATGATATTTCTCTCTTAACTGATGATGCAGACATGGCGGCTCTTTCCAATCCTCCCCCTCTGGAAGGATCTGACATTAGAAAGGAAGTGGATGGCCTACCCCAGTCTTCCAATGTCTGTGGAGAAAGCTCCGAGTCAACTCCTCCTTCAAGGCTGGCCAGTGAAAAAGAAAGTTCAGAACACCCAGGTGAGTCTGGAATGCCAGAGGAACATAACGCTGCTTCCGCCAAATCTGGAGTTCCAGGACTATCGTCAATGGCAGCACAGCCCAAAGACAAAGCCGCATCACATCCCAACTCCAAAACTTTAACCTGTGAAGAAAATCCTCTAAACCTTGGTGAAGAACGACATAGAAATATGCATAGGTAGAATGTAACCCTCTCCAAGCATGAAAATCATCTCATTGAAAGGTATGTATGGTTCTCATGTTTTAAATATACATTCAATAAATTTTTATCATACATGTTTTATATGTATTTGAGTGAACAGAGCCATGACAGCAAACAAGAGTAGTCAGAATGACTAGTCATGGCACATACTTATATGAAGAAGACATTTAGGTGGAAGACATACTCCCAACAATGCAAATAACTGTGAAGCAAAAGGGGGAAAAACAGTACAAATGACATTTTTAGTGACATTATTTTATTACATCATTCTGGCAAGAAGAATACAAAATTTCAGGAAGTAACTGAATAATTTAGGGCCTCAAAATCTTCCACTGAGGTAGGAAAACAGGGTCTTCCAAATTGCAATTATACTCTCCGATCAAATGCATGCACAACGAGCACGCTCCCCATTTCAGTTTCCTGCGCACAGAGCTGCCCGCTGCCTTTGTTGCCTGAAGATGAACACTGATTAGGTTAAAGGCTGTGTCTTCTGATCTGGGCCTTCCTTTTATGCTTCTGTCTCAAGTAACTATCATCACATTTGCTTCCCCAGTGGAAGGCTGTGCTGTCACAACTCCTAATCACAGCCACGTCTGAGGAATCAAACAGAGGGGGAAAGTGGATGTTAAAGAAGAGGCTCTTATTTATCCACACAGAGAGACTGAGAACAGGCGCAGAAAGCAAACACAGAAAGAATATAGGACAAGTTAATGGCATTTTGATAAAAACAGAATTTTTGAATTTTGCCTGAAGTTGACAGGCTGATTTCCATCAAGTTTTTTAAGTCACTTCACCCTTCATATTTAATCAGACAGCTATTGATTGATAATTCGGAGATGATGATATAGTTCTAAAAGTGACACAAAAATTCTGTTATTTCCCATTTCTAAGCCCCAGTGCTGAATATACTGTCTCAATCAAGTTTAAGGAAAATTTGAGCTTTTGAATGTGAGAGTTGTGTTTTACCAAAGTGCAAGGTGCCAAGTGCCATCACCACCCCCCGCTCCAGAAGCTTCATGCCACAGCCTAAACTTGTGCTATAGGAAATGAATTACAGAAGCAATCTACCCTAATTTGTTAACTTATTCAAATAACAGTTATTATACTTAACTATGCTAAAGATTATCTTTTTTGTGGCAGATTGTTTATTTTTTGATGAGCCTAATTACTGATTTTCTAAAAGTAATTTACATTTATTACAAATACATCTTTTAAAATGTGACAGATAAATGTTGTTCCCATAATGTATTATGAAAAAAGTTACTATTTAAAAACACATTATTTAATTTGAAAGATGAATGGCAAACATCATTATTTTTTTTTCCTGCAACACCTGTGCCCTAGGCTCATTAAAATGTGTGATTCTGTGTAGAGCTGCTAGAAATGAGGAGGGGGGAATCTATACCATATATATGTGTGTGTATACACACACACACACACACACACACATATATCCTAAAAATAAACTCAGAATGCAAAATTGAAGAAAGGCATCCTACTTACTAATATAGCTCAACTAATTTTCTATATTTCAGAGTCTTTACAATTGGCTGCAAATGAGAACAAAGGTGGGAGAGAGAGAAATGTATTTTCTGTGAAAGATGGCCACCCTGTAATCGCATTCTCCATCAGCACGCAGTAAAAGTGACCATTAAGGGAGAGTAACTGCATTTCCATGAGCTACTTCAAAACAAGTTCTGTGAGAACCAGTTGTACCGCTGGCTCTGCCAACCTCCGCAGAAGGGCTGGTAGAGCCTGGCTGATTTTTGTTCTCTGAGAGCGGATGCAGGCTGGAAAGCAGCACCACTTTCAGCATGACATCATGTGACCGTGACCCTCAAGTCACCAGTCATGCTGATCCGGAGCTCAAGAAGCTCTGGCACTGGAGACACCTCCAGGGTGCACGCCTCCCTTTCTGATCTTCTGGGCGTTTCTTCTCTCCCTTACACAGACCAGTACTGATGTGAAATGTAAATGATGAGCAGCTCCATCTTTAGACTTGGGGAAGTGAATGTGCTGATGGGTCTGTGTGACCCTCACATTTTACAGGCAGGGATAGTATAGAACTATCAGCGAGCTTGCCTGCCAGTCAGCAGTATTTTAGTGAGCCCCCCAGAATGCACAGCCTGGCCCTGTCCCAGGCTATGGGAGAAGCAGATAGATTTTACTTCTGCAGAACTCACATCGCCCCCAAGTGACTCGTTACCGTCTAGGCCACTTGAATAGCTGCATTTACTGGCCCTATTCAGTTTTTTTTAGCAACATGGACACAAAACACCTGGATACCTAAATTTTTTGCCAGTCATCAACGTGGGTACCTGGGTGTAAAGATTTACATACTGTTAAATACTACCAATCATGACAAATTATTTAATCTCAAAATGTTGAAATGTCTTCAGTGTTAAATGTCAGGAACACATAGTTTTTACTATTTACTAAAATAGTTTTTATATTTAGTATTTTTACTAAAAATTACTATACTTTTTTTATTTGGTAAATATGAGTTTCCATGCCTATTAGAGCTTAATTGGCATCATTGTTCTTTGTACAAAATTTAAAAGAGCAAAAGAAAAAGCTTACTTTTTAATCCATTTGAAAACTATCAGTTGGTGTGCTCTTTTTATCAGGATAATAAAATTCACTAAATTCAACTTGCTGGGTATTTTAAGAAGTAAGTTCTTAGATGATGGAATTACATCATCTAGAAGAGCTGTAACTTAGAGTAATAGCAAAAAAGTTTGCAAGAGTAACATTTTTTTCAAAAATTATTGAGAAGGTTTTTCCATTGACTGTGTTCTAGTTAAAAACGCACTGAAACTGTGTGAGAGGCTTTAACATGGTCCATGCAATATGCGTGTGTGCCAGTTTGCAGGCACACTGCTCTGCTTTTCACTGTTTTCATCTCTATGCCGTGTTGCTGTAAAAATAGAGAGGTCAGTCACAGCAAATCACATCAAAGGAAAGGTAACTGAATGGATCAGATATTTCTGCCTAATTTGGAGGAAGCGCATAATGTATGTCTGGAGTGCCTCCTAGGACCTGCCTAAGAGATGTACTTTGCACTAATCTTTTTGCTGTATTCTGACAGTTATTTCTTCATAATCCTCATCATAAGCCTCTGATCTTTGGTGAATGATTTAACCCTCAACTTCATGCAGGATAAATCCTGTGGTACAAAAATTTAACTCATCACATGCAGCCTGTGTGTACTTTTTATTTTTGCCTCTTTGCTCTGGTTTTCAGCTTTATTTTACTCCGTGTGGGGGTGTATTGGGGAGGGGCTGTTTTTACTTAGGATGCATATTATTTCCTTTAGAAGTTTTTAGCCTTTCCTGCTTTACTGGTCTGCTGCTGTGATAGTTGGATGCCCATAGATTTTAGCTTTTAGGCAATTACTTATATTTACCCGCGCTTGAGTACATGCATGCACAGCGCAAAGTGCTGCTGCTCGGTTTTTGCAAACTGAGAGCGCTGTCAACGCAAACACTTCTCCTGGGCACACCGCAAGTTTTCATTCTGCTTATTGGATTGACACTGAGTGTTTAATATGACCCAATGCTGGCCAAGCTCGTTTAAGAAACTACTCTTGGTGACAGTGTATTTATTTCTCACTAAGCAACACAGGTGTAATTTTATCAAATATACCTTTAAAATCATTTCAACAAATCAAGGGCCTGGTGGATGTGATGTATTTTTTAAATTACCCAGCACTTCTGAATAACTAGCTCTGTCATGATAAATAGTGAAGATTTTATTGGGCATCTTCCCACCACACACACACACACACACACACACACACACACACACACACACCAGATCTGTGTCTCAGCCAGTTTGGCCCGACCCTTTCCAAGTGAACCAAGTTGAAAGAATTGGTTATCCAGAGAGAATTTAAATACCAGCATTCAGTAAGATCAGGTTTGCCTCACCTAAAGATTCCCTACTTAGTGGACAGTTTTCAAATGAGTCATGTCCTCAGCATTCGAACAATGCATTGTGCCCTCTCTTGAGTTACTGCATGATGTTACTACACCAAATTTCATCCCATCTGTTCCTGTCTGTCTCTCCCTGTTCTTAAACTTGCCTTCTCTCCCCAACTTCCTGTGGCTCCAGCCAAACCATATTAGCTAAAGATTTTCTGGCTCCTAAACAGGTTGTAAGGTTGTTGAGAAAGAGCCAGACAGAGAATGAGAATGTTGACTTCTGAAAAGACAATAAAGCAAGCTGACATCAGAATTCAGAACCCAGACAAGCGAAAGCCTGCTCTATTTGAGAGCTGGTCAGAGGACCTTAAGTAATTGCATCCTGCATTGCCTAAACCTGGAATTCAGTTCTTCCTCACATTCGGCAGGTTGCTTTTAGATGCTTAAAAATAGGCAGAACTAATTGAGTTTGGTGGAAATGTGTATCTGAGCCACCAGATGTACAGAAATAATTGAATCATTCTCATTTGCCCAATGCTGTTTGTACCTTAAACGAAATGTGCTCGTACTTGAGCTAGAAGCCCCAGTTATATCCTTTTACAGGCAAGGGGCTGAAACATTTGGAATTATCACAATGTTATGAATATTTCCCCACTATATGATAGTGAAATTGTTCAATTCCATTGTCACACATACAGTCTCTTTGGAGGAAGGGTTAAACCTGCGGGCCTAGGTTCCTGGCCTGTGAATGACCTGATACTTGACTGATGCCCTTGGCACTGGCAGACTCACATTTTCGTGGTGAGTTGAGGCTGTCTTGAGTGCTTGAGACTGAGTTCACAGGCGGAAGAGTGGTGAGATCGAGAGGAAAAGTCAAACGATGATTTTTCTTGTTTTCCTTAAAACCAAGTCTCAAAAACAAGTCAATGTATTTTTTCACATGGTTTCTGAAACATTTTTAGTCAGTAATGTGAACCTTGGGCTATTAAAATCACTTTATATTGGATGTATCCTTTTATATCAGAACACATGGCAGCCTTCAGGGGTTCCTCAAAGGTCTGGGTTTTATAATTGAAACAGACATTTCTGAAACCTTTTTTTTTTTCCACTTTTTTGTTTCCTGTAGATAAGCCTGGCTGCAACTCAGGGGTGGCCTCAAACTCCCACCCCAGGCTGGTCTCTGTTCCATCACGTCACTGCCGTTTGTGACACTGACCTCCCCCAAGATGACCCTTCCAAATGCGGTTTGTCCACGTGACCTTGTGATCTGGATGTGTGCACTGGTTCTCTTTAGGTGACTGTCTCTGAAGTTCAGCAAAGCTGCTTGTCCTCCCACAGATTCCTGTCCCAAGCTACCTCTACCAACCCCGCCTCTCCAGCAAGACTTTCTGTTCGTTTCCTCCCCTCCCCATCTGCTCTATAAAGTTCTGCAGCTCACCAAATTGATGGTCCATTAAGTTCACCTGTCTGGAATGAGCCCTGCCAGTACCTGACCAATTTTATGTTTCAATATGAGTTTTTGGTAATGGTGTGATGCCTATGCTTATTGAAAGAGTTTTACCTAAAAGGGCAACATTTGATTTGATTGCAGCACAGAGGAGAAACACTGGTCTTTCTTTCTAAATTAAGCAACTTTTAAATGCACCATTTTATTTATTTTATTTTAATAATAATAATCTATGCAGCACTTCAAGAAACAACTATACGGTGTTGTGTATTATAAACTGATGACATTCTATTAAATTATGTACAACATTTTTGGTTTTCTTATGCTTCTTGAGGTGGTAATGCGAACAAAAGTTTTTAAAAAGTGTGCCTTGCTGTATTTCTTATACCATTTATTAAAAAGCTGCTTTCATGGTAAAATTAGGTTGGGTTGAAAGGAAGAAATAGCAAGGTTAAGATGTGTGAATAATTTCTGTATATATGTATAACCAAGTACAAACATTGATGTATAATGACAGTATAAAATGCTTTCATGTTTGTGATGTCTAGTGATGTGGAAAATATAAGCCTTAAATCCATTAGATTGCATGGTAATTAAAATTGGCATAATAAACATAGCTTATTAGGGGAAAAGGAAAATTAGTGATCTCTTCTACCTGTGTTCTTTACCAAATTGTTGCATCTGATTCTGGAAAAAAATATTATAGGTAGCAGTTTCCCAAATATCTATCTTGCATAAGAGGCTTAAAATTACCTAAACTAGAATCTACACATGAAGCCTTTACAATTTTCAGAATCTTTCCAATCACTATAAAGATCTTGGAACACAAATGGTTAAAGATAGTTCCCCTAAAGCAGTAAAAAAAAATTTAGATTTTTAAAATTTCTGTTTATCATTAATGGTTTTAATGTTGGATTTCAGGATACATCTTATATTTATTTTATATAATTCTTTTGAATGGGTTTGATAGAAAGATGGTAGAAAAGTATAGAAAATGTGACTACTATTTTGATTTAGAGTATAGATTTCAAATGTATTTATTTTGTGTAAAAGAAATCAGCTAAAAAATATTTGATTTGGTCTTCATTGCTCTTTTTAAATGCAGTTTCTAATTTTGTTCTAATGCCTACTAAAGTGCCTAACACAGTAGGTATGCAATACCAATTTGTTGAATTAAAATATTGAATTAGGTAAGATGGATAACATGTATCTTTTCATCTTGAGAGACCTACACCAAAACTTGTAAACAACTAGAAGAAGATGTAATGCAGTTAGAAAACTGCATGAAATACAGGGTCCAGCACAAATAATGCCCCTTTTTTATTACAAAATCTTTTATTACAAAATCATAAGCATGTAATTCTGTAACATAACATCATACTCAAGTACACCCTCTGACATTTTAGGTGAAATGTTCAAATTAAAACTATGAATTCTTACACCCATATCATTATACTACCAACCACACTCAAGCAGGTGTTGCTCTGCCAGACCCCGTGTTTAATCAATTTATACCAAATTTCAAAAAAAAAAATAATGTGTGGATTTATACCGTCACAAAAATGACAATCATTCGTTCAGCTGATAGTTCATTCACACATTTTATCTGCAAGGCACTGTTCGAGATGCAGGGGGTGCGGTGACAAGTGAACGAAGGCCCTGCCCTCAGCAGGCTCACCTGCATCACCGATGACATGAAAGGAGGGGCAGTCGTTGTCCTCAGGTGGTGAAAAGAGCAAGGTGGCAAAAGAGGCACAAAGACAGAAGCAGCAGTGAGAGACAAGGAGGAAGAAAAGGGTTAGAAGAGAGCAGGAAGTTAGACAGTAGAGAATTAGTGAGGCTCGTTGCAGGGGTAACAGGAGAAAAGGTAAGTTGGGAGACGTCATGGAGGGTCTCTTTAAAAAGTTCAGTTGGAGCTTCTGTATGCGATGTGCTAGGTAGTAAGGAAATTTTGTGAAGTCTTTGTTTTGCACTGGACATTATTTGTCATTAGGGCTTTATTAATAGTACTCCAAGAACATTTAAGAAAAACTAGTCTATAGTTCTACCATTTTAATAACTATTTATATTTTCATTCCCCTTCTAATCTTTTCCATACATATTTCAAAACTGATGAATCATTTTTAGGCTTTTGACCAGATAATAATTTAATCACAAGGCATTTTAGGCAGACATTTAGTTGCAGCGTTCGAGAGAATTAAAGGGGAAGATACTAGAGATAAATGTCTCATTAGGAGGTAGCTGTAGAAAATAAACTAGTCTTGAGAAGATAACAGACCATAACAGGGATAGTGGCCTGGGATATAGAGAAAGAAAAAGTCCTAGTGTCTTTGAAATACCTAAGAACATTCTGGATACCTGTTGAGGTGTATTATTATTTTATATACCAAGACAACCTGAATTTTCTTTGGGTACTAACTAATGCCAAGTCTACATCTATCAGTAAAACATTCAAAGAACAAACAGATCATGATATTCTGTTTACCTGTGATATACACACTGAAAATCTTGAGGTATTGAAAATGTTTATCAATAATCTATTTAGTGTTAACACCATATTTGTAGAATGACCTTCAGGTTTATTGTATTGATAGTATGCTTTTTCAGGTTGGAAGGGATGGAATAGCCTCAATCTCTTATTCTATGTAGATGCTACCTCTTTAGTTACCCAGGAAAATGGCCATGCCAGCTCTGCCTGCACACTTTCAGGGACACGGTTAAGGCAATCTGTCCCGCTGTGGGGCACGTCTCTGTTGGAAAGCCATTTCTTGGGTTGCTAAAATCTGCATAGTGCCCCCCTCACCCACCTTTAATTTTGCTTCCTGGTCCTAATTCTTTCCTGATAAGCGTCTCAGAGAATTTCTACCACTTCTTTTTCATGGTAACTCTGAAGATAATTGAGACCAGTTATTCATCTTCTCCCAGCTGTTATGATTTCTGTTTTTTAATTCCCTCAACAGCCCTTCACATGCCCTGATTTTCAGATCCATTTCAACCTGACTGAATGTTAACGGACAGAATCCTTGCAATTGAGGAACTGTCCTCATCATCATACATGTAGAAAAATATCTGAACATTTAAGTGGTAAGTTTTCTCTAAAAATATATTAAGATATATGTTTATTCTATTATTGTAAATTTCAATAAAAATAAATAAGCAAATAAATAAGAATCCATTACTTCCTTCAGTGGATCAGTCCAGTGCCAGAGTCATCTTGAATCTTTACCTTACATCAAATCGAAGCCTGACCTGTTTCCATATACAGCAGGTCCCCCCTTCCATTTATTGATTTATTCATTCCGTCATTCAGTAAACATTCATTGAGTGGCTACTTGGATGAGGTACTCGGTTTGGTGTCAGAGATACAAAGGCAACTAAAATGTGGTCTCCGCCTACAAAAGTTTACAGTTTTTTCTTGTGAAAGTGCCTTTCATGTCCTCAAATAGAATGATTTCTCCAAATTAAATGATGACCCATTAATTTTGTTTCCTATCTAGTTTCTCTACATTAAAAAAAAAATCTAGTGAGCAAAATGGTATGCAGAATTATGTGGATCGGACTACTAGAAGAAGTGAAGTGTTTTTTGTATTTGAAAGTTTTAATTACAGAAAAAACATATTTCAGATTTCTGGTCGCTGAAAATATGTGTCTTATGCAACAGCAGAACAATCTAAGTTCAGAGCTTTTGAGAAGCTAAGTTTGATGATTCTGGTTGTGCTTGGTTTACCCATGCTATAATTCCTGCAAATAAATTAGATGAAAATAACAAAACACACTGAAATGATTTAGCTCTTTCTTACAAGTTTAATTATTTTAACTTCCAAATGGAATTGGTATTTTAGAATTTTAATGAATACCTTATTTTTTAAACACTATAACTTTATATTTCAAATTTTTCTAACTTGAACCAACTAAATTTACAACTGTGTCTTTTTTCCTGTATATATTTTCCAATTTTCATTTTGAGTAATTTCCCACCTATGTAAAAGTTGAATGAGCAGTATAATATTTGCTTATTCATCAGTCAGATTTATTTATTGTTACTGTTCTACATTTGCTTCATCTCTCCATTCACACGCGCATGCACACACACGTACCTTTGTGACTGAAGCATTTGAAATTAAATTACTGATCATCGTACCTCATCTACAAACGCTTCAGCACATATCACCTAAGAACAAGGGCATTATTCTACAAGTCCACAATATCATCCTCATGCCCAAGAAAAGTAACAATGATACAATAACATTTGATAGCCCCTATTCACATCTTTCCAAATACCCTAGTGATGTCCTTTTACAGCTGTTTTGGTTTTAACCTATGATTCAATCAAAGACCATTCATTGCTTTTAGGTGTTGTCTTTTTATTCTTGAACAATTTCCCCACACCTGTTCTTTCCTTTGGTCCTTCCTAACTGACAGTTCTGAAGAGTCCAGGCCAGCTTTACAGAATACCCCACAACCTGGATGTGTCCAGTTTTTTTCTCATTATTCCACTCAGGGTAAACTTTTTTTGTCAAGTATATCACATAGGTGATGTTGTGTTCAATAGCTACTGTTTAATGAAGAATGAATGAGTCACTGACGTTCTTGATGTGTCCTCAAGTTTCTCTTACAGCTCATGCTTCGCTAGTCTAAGGTAGGGTCAGCAAACCACAGTTCGTGAGCCAAATCTGGCCCACTGCTTATTTTTGTTTGGGCTTTGAGCTAATGGTGGTTTTTATGTTTTTTAAATGATTGAAAAAAATCAAAAGAATATTTCGTGACATATAAAAATTATATAATATTCAAATTTCAGTGTCCATGAATAAAGTTTTATTGGAACACAGCCACACCTTTTTGTTTACATATTGTCTATGGCTGCTTTTGCACTGTAACCGCAAAGTTAAGCAGTACTGATGGAGACCATATGGCCTGCAAAGGCTACAATGTGTATACTTGGCCCATGACAGACAAAGTTTTCCCATCTCTGGTTTATGGTGTTCTAAATTCTGACACCATTTGCTTAGAGGTTGGTAGATTTCCATTTGCAAAATCAATGTAACATATTAGCACCTGCAATACTTATTTTTTACATTCTATATTTTGAGTTGGCATTTTCTGTTTCATGTTACCTTAGTCAAATAAAATGTCCTTTGTTTCATAAACTTAAAGATTCTTTCACATCCACAGTTGGTTTAGGATTTAAATTTAGTTTACTTGATGCAGCATGGCTTTGATTGATTTCAAGGGTGAATCAATTACAAACTAAGTCATTTGTTCAATCAAAACCGTCAGGAGAATTGATACAACTTAAACTCTCTTCAATTCACCAATAAACTGGAATCCTTTCTCTCAATGTTTTTCTAAAGCAGTCCAAGGAAATTTAAATTCAGGCCATTTCAGATCCAGTTTTTTCAAATGTATTTTTCAACCCAAACAAAGGTAAAGCCTTGGTCAAAGATTGTTTATGATATACTTTCATTCCCAAGTGCTAGTCACAAATAATCTGAATTTGCCAAGGAAATAAGTCATCTTCACAGACCCTGCTGCGGCCATAGGTGGGCCCTCTTATTGAATAGAAGATGTTCAAAAGGTAACAGGCTTCTACTTTCTTCCATAATTCATCTGTGATAGCACTACCACCTCCCACTGCCACACGCCTAGAGAGGGGACACCCAAGGAAGGCGCTTAGCCATGTCTGCCTCCTTAATAAATGACCACAACTTTCCATAAAACAACAGCCTATTAATATGAGACTTATGTTTTTGCATTTTCAGAGTAAAATAACAAAATCATGTGTGCAAGGCATTCCCACAACATTGATGTTTCTGTAGCAAAGGCATTTTGCCAATGCCTCGAGGTCATTATGATTCTTGACTCATGGGCCCTCGCCAAAGCAGACAATAGGCAAAGATTATTTGTACTTGGTTGTTGAAGTAAACCAGGGCCTGCATAAAGCAACTTTTCTCACTCTCTTTTCTGTTTCAACATACACAACTTGGAAGAGGGTCACATGTGTGAGACACTTGCAGGCTTTTGCCAGCAGTAACAATTACCAAGAGGGAAGACCCTACCTCATTTTCTCCCTCTCATGGAGGGAATCTTAATGGAGCTGAGTGGAGTGATAATATTCTGCAGATAACTCTGAAGCCAAACTAATTCATACTTAAACAACAAATTGTTCCTGAATATTGGTCCTTTATCATTGGTTACAAATCCCTTGTGACATCCTATTTGAGAACTACTGATGTTGAGGCTTGTACTCTCTTGACTGAAGTGCCGCCAAACCTGGGAAAGGTCTTCCAAAGAACATGGGAATCAACACCCCTGTGCGTGGAAGTGCAGCCCCAGATGCTCCACAGCCATGAAGAACTCGATCTTTCTGGTGAGTATGTTCTTCAGAAAAATACTAAGTTCAAGGGAGCAAATGTAAACTGCAACAGCATTTGTCTTGAGATTTGCAAGGGAGAAATGGCTGATTCTGATGATTTGGCCCAGGTAATGTCATCCCGCGTTGACTACAGAGACGTAAGCCATGGAACAGCAAGGTTTTCCAGACCAATACGGAACATTTTCATGTCTCCACCACATAAGCTGTTCATCAGCTGCTTAGACTGTGGCGCTGTTCTTTCCCCTTTGTCACTTATTTACGGGGAATTTGGAGTAGGGTCAACCAGATGTAAACTTGGTATTTTTCCCCGCCATCAAAACATGTATAGGAGTAGATTTATTTAATAAAAATTTTTAAATATAAAATTGAATAAGAAATGACACTAAAATTATAAAAACATATTTCTGTATCCTCACACTTAATCTGATATTTAAAAATTTTTCAACTCCCTATAAACAAATGGGCCATTACAGGCATAAAACAAATATAATTCAGCAAAATTTATTCAAGGACTAACATGATTGAAGGGATTAGAAACATGAAAATGCACACGATCCTCTTTAAACCCCAATATTCCCTAACCACTGGTTTATAAAAAGCACTCTGAGGTTTATAGAATTAGTCTGGTTCTATTAGGTGATCAAGTTACTTACACTGTCAGCAATTCAAAACAAATAATTCCCTCCGTGTGTGCGTGTTTGCTTGCTTTCAAATATGTTTCATTTATTTTAAAGTGTCTTCTTATATAAAAATCCAAGTTGCTGAAATTTATCTTGTCATTAAAATAGTGTGAAAATCAAATCAGTCTTCATATTGGTGCTCTTATCCCTGCCGATCTCAAATGACTGATGAGGCTTACAGCAAGGTTTTTTAAAATGGAAACTCCTTAACTGTTTGGGAAACAATTCTTCTCTTAAACATAGACATGATTTGCCATTCTTCTCAATATTTTTTTAATTTTTTTTTGTTATTCAATTATAGTTGTGTGCCTTTTCTCCCCACCCCTCCACCCCACCCCAGCTGAACCCCCCCTCCCTCCCCAACCTCCACCCTCCCCCTTGATTTGGTCCATGTGTCCTTTATAGTAGTTCCTGTAATCCCCTCTCCTCACTGTCCCCTCCCCACTCCCCCCTGCCCATTGTTAGATTGTTCTTAACTTCAATGTCTCTGGTTATATTTTGTTTCCTTTTTTCTTCTATTTATTATGTTCCAGTTAAAGGTGAGACCATATGGTATTTGTCCCTCACTGTCTGGCTTATTTCACTTAACATATAGCTTCTCAATATTTTTTATCAGTATTTTAAGTTCAGGCTTATTCTTTTACCAATGATGTCTTTCCATGCAAACTGTATGTAAAAGTGTTCTTAGAAAGTAGAAATACTAATTATTTACAGGTTAAGAGGCATTTTCTATAGGAATGAAATAGCATTATGCTAAGTGAAATAAGCCAGGCCATGAGGGACAAATACTGTATGATCTCACCTTTAACTGGAACATAATCAACAAATAAAAAAGCAAACAAAATATAACCAGAGACATTGAAATGAAGAACAATCTAATAATAGCTAGAAGGACATGCGGAGAGGACAGTGGAGGGAAGGGTTTTCAGGAACTATTATAAGGGACACAGGGACCAAACCAAGGGGGCAGGTGGAAGCAAGGGAGGGAGGTGGGTTTGGCTGGGTCAGGGGGAGTGGTGAAGGGAAAATGAAGACAACTGTAATTGAACAACAATAAAGTAATTAAAAAAAGAAATAATATTTAATGGGTAATTATTTTTTAAATGAAAAGAAAACAAACTCTCTTTGATTCAGAATGATCGAACACCAGAATGTTCTTGTTCACCTCAAAGTCTCATTATTTAAGTCACCTGTGACTTAATGGCAAACATTTTAAACAAAGTCTAATCTTTGATGATGCGGCTTCATCATAATAATTACCACTTATGGTTTAGTGTAGAAAGTGAGTAAGTTATAGGAAATCAGTCCAAATCAATAAACACATTTTGGATATTATTTTTTAAATCAATCTAAATAATAAAGTGAATCACTATCACCTGAGTGCTTAGCACTATGTACTCACTTTAACTTAATCCTTACAACACTCTATGGTTGGTGATACCCATGTCACAATAAGGAAATTCAGGACTAGAGAGATAGGCTAGTTATTATTTGGTTCCTCACAAAAGGACGGTGTGGAGAATAAACCCCTGTTTTAGAAATTCATTGTCCTTCCAGACAAATAAGGATTACTTTAGTGTTCACTTACAGATATTGCTAAATTTCCTATCTGAACATACAATTCATGCCAAAACTGAAGAAAGGACTTTCATTTTTAAAGTATTTGTTATGAAAATTCTATAGGAAAACATGATAGCTAAATTAGCACTTGAGAAAGGCCAAAGAAAATTATATACTGTATATAATTATGCCTCATTATGACCTCTGCACATTTTCCAGAGAAGTTAGGCATTAAAAACACACACAACAAGAACAGAGGCCAGAGACCGATGAAAGAAAAACTCAATAGTTAATTATGAAGGACAAGATTAATCTTCTAGTAGGAACATACATTTTTTGGCATTTTTAAAATTTCTTTTTGATAGTACTTTCCAGGACTTGTTTGAAAGATACTACGTCAAGCTTGAAAAATGCCCAATCATGGGAAATTGCAAGGAAAAGTAAAACCCAATATTAGTAACAAGATACAAAACAGCGCACACGCGTAGTTTATGAGGGCAGTATGTATTCACTAACAATCACACATGCATATTATTCTTTTTCACAAAACAAGAATTTATCTAATGTATTTATTTAATTTGTTTTTCAACTACGATTTACATTTGATATTATTTTGTGTTAGTTTCTGGTGTACAGAATAATGGTTAGACAATCATATACTTTACAAAGTGACCCCCCTAATATTTCAAGTACCCACCTGAGAGTGTCCAACCTCTTGGAGTCTCTGGGCCACACTGGAAGAGGAAGAGTTGTCTTGGGCCACATATTAAATACATTGGGACACATAATCACAAAAATGTCTCATAAGGGTTTAAGTAAATCTATGATTCTGTGTTGGGCTGCATTCACAGCCATCCTGGGCTGCACGTAGGCTGCGGCAGGTTGGACCACCTGCTTAGTTACTACAATATGATTGACTCTATTCCCTATGCTGTACTCTACATTCCTGTGACTATTCTGTAACCACCAAGTTGTACTTCTCAGTCCCATCGCCTTTTTCACCCAGGCTTCCTCCTCCCCTCCCTCTGTCAGCCATTCGTCTGTTCTCTGTATCTATGAGTCTGTTCCCGTTTTAACTGGGAACGTACCTTTTTATCATAAATTTTGCTTGAGAAATACTTTAAAATATGCAATTTTCCTTCCATAATTTTGTTTTACATTTGAGAGAGGTGGTGGAGAGAGACAATTTTTTAAGGTACAAATAGATATTACATTTTAATTTAATAAAATGAAAATGTGGGCTTTGCTGTGATCCTTACAATCTTTTTGTGATTTTTCTTCACGTGAGTCTTTTCTCCCTAAAGGTATTCCACATTTTAAAGTAAATACTGAGATCTCAGTTTGCATAAACTTTACCCAAAAATGTTTTATTATCTTTGAGATATTTCTAAGACAGTAGAATTCCTGAATCATATTTTTGGGGGTATTACCATGGCGCAAACCTAACTATAAATATTTAAAATAGCAAATGGCCCTGACTGATATGGCTCACTTGGTTGGACATCCTCCAGCAAAGAGAAAAGTCACGTTCAATTCCAAGGTCAGGCACATGCATGGGGTGTAGACCCCATTCCCAGTAGGGGCTGGTGGGAGAGGCAAGCAATTAATGTTTCTCTCACACATTCAATGTTTCTCTCCCTCTCTTTCTCTTTCCCCCATTTACTTATTTCTAAACAGAGGGGAAGGTAGGGAGAAAGAAAGGGAGAGAAATGTTTCTCTCTTATGTGAGAGAGAAACATCCATTTGTTTCTGCCTCTCATATGTGCCTCACTGGACTGAACCCACAACCTAGGCATGCACCCTGGCTGGGAATCAAACTGGCGACCTTCGGCTTTGTGGACCGACACCCAACCAACTGAGCCACGCTGGTCAGGGCAACAAATGACAACATTTTAAAACTTTTTATTAAAAAATAACTTCATATTTATAAGATACTGCAAAAATAAAAATACTACACTTTAACCAGGCTCACCTATTAATATCTTAGCTCATTTGATTTATCATTTTCTATCTGCCCATTTGTCTATACAGTTTTTCTCTGAACAGTTTGAAGACAAGTTACATATCTCATGGCCTTTCACCCTTAAATGCTTCATTGTATTTTTCCTAATAAGGATATAGGTATATCCTCTTACATAACCATATTGTCAACTTAATAAATTTACACTGATAGAGTATATTTACAAAATCTACAACAATTTACAAAATTTTGTCAATGTTCTCACTAATAACCCTTATGGACTTTTTCCTTCTTCAGTACACAATTTGGATATTAAATTTAATTGTTATATCTCTTTAGCTTCCTAAAATCTGGAAACATTTCCCCAGCCTTTCTATGCCTTTTTATGAGATTCATAATTTTCAAGAAGAGAATCCTCCCTTTACAAGTAGATTATTCCTCGTTCTGTGTCTGATTTTTTTATTCATGGTTGGGCTGATATCTTCCATTCTCAGCAGGGATATGGCATAGATGGTGCTCTGTCCTCATAACGGTACCATGTCTGGAGGTAAACGGTGTCCATCTGTCCCCCATTAGTAATGTTAATTTTGATCATTTTATGGACACTTTATTTTTTTATTGTTTCCCTTTTTAAGTATATTTTATTGATTATGCTATTACAGTTGTCCCATTTTTTCTCCCTTTTATCCCCCTCCACCTGGTACCCCCCCATTCCCTCCAGCATTCCCCTCCGTAGTTCATGTCCTTGGGTCATACATATAAGTTCTTTGGCTTCTCCATTTCCTATACTCTTCTTAACTTCTCCCTGTCTATTTTGTACCTACCATTTATGTTTCTTATTCTCTGTACTTTTTCCCCCATTCTCCCTCTTCCCCTCCTCATTGATAACCCTCTATGTGATCTCCATTTCTGTAATTCTGTTATTGTCCTAGTTGTTTGCTTAGTTCATTTTTGTTTTTGATTTTTTAGGTTCATTTGTATATGGTTGTGAGTTTGTTGTCATTTTACTATTCACAGTTTTCATCTTCTTTTTCTAAGATAAGTCCCTTTAACATTTCATATAATAAGGGCTTGGTGATGATGAACTCCTTTTAACTTGGCCTTATCTGGGAAGCACTTTATCTGCTCTTCCATTCTAAATGATAGCTTTGCTGTATAGAGTAATCTTGGGTGTAAGCCCTTGCTTTTCATGACTTTGAATACTTCTTTCTAGCCCCTTATTGCCTATAAAGTTTCTTGTGAAAAATCAGCTGATAGTCTAATGGGAACTCCCTTGTAGGTAACTCTCTTCTTTTCTCTTGCCCCTTTTAAGAGTATCTCTTTATCTTTAATATGGATAATTTAATTATGATGTGTCTTCATGCATTCTTCTTTGGGTCCAACTTCTTTGGGACTCTGAGCTTCCTGGATTTGTATGTCTATTTCCTTCACCAGATTGGGGGAATTTTCCTTCATTATTTTTTCAAATTCCTTTTCAATTTCACTTTCAAAAGTTTTCAATTTCTTGCTCTTCCTCTTCTGCTAGCACCCCTATGATTCGGATGTTGGAACATTTAAAGTTGTACTGAAGGTTCCTAAGCCTCCTCATTTTTCTGAATTCTTGTTTCTTCATTCTGTTCTAGTCGAATGTTTATTTCTTCCTTTTGTTCCAGATCATTGATTTCAGTCCCGGTTTCCTTCCCTTCACTCTTCCTTCCCTGTCCATTTTTTTCAAATTTTTTTGTTGTTGTTCAAGTACAGTTATTTCCATTTCCCCCACCACCACACTCCCCCCAACCCATATCCCTCTTTCCTCCCATTATCCCCTCCCACTTCCCCTCCTATTACCATCAGTTTTTTTCTTAATTTCAATGTCTCTGGTCATATTTTGCTTGCTTGTTCATTTTATTGATTAGGTTCCACTTATAAGTGAGATCATGTGGTAATTCTCTTTCACCACCTGGCTTATTTCACTTAGCATAATGCTCTCCAGTTCCACCCATGCTGTTGTGAAAGGAAGGAGCTCCTTCTTTCTTTCTGCTGCACAGTATTCCATCCTGTAAATGTACCACAATTTTTTGATCCATTCATTTACTGATGGGCATCTAGGCTGCTTCCAGCACTTGGCTATTGTAAATTGGGGTGCATAGGTTCTTTTGAATTGGTGTTTCAGGGCTCTTAGGGTATAATCCCAGTGGTGGAATTGCTAGGTCAAAAGGCAGTTCCATTTTTAGTTTTCTGAGGAAATTCCATAATGTTTTCACAGTGGCTGCACCAGTCTGCATTCCAACCAACAGTGCACTAGGGTCTCCTTTTTTCCACAGCCTTGCCAACACTTGTTGTTTGTTGATTTGGTTATGAAGGCCATTCTGACTGGTGTGAAGTGATATCTTATTGTGGTTTTAATTTACATATCTCTGATGGCTAGTGATGCTGAGCATCTTTAATGTATCACTGGGTGCTCTGTATGTCCTCCTTGGAGAAATGTCTGTTCATGTCCTTAGCCCATTTTTAATTGGATTGTTTGTCTTCCTGGAGTAGAGTCATTTGAGTTCTTTATATATTTTGGAGACCAAACCCTTGTCCAAGGTATTATTTGCAAATATATTTTCCCATACGTTTGTTTCCCTTTTCATTTTGCTGATGTTTTCTTTAGCCATGCAGCTTTTTATTTTGATAAAGTCCCATCTGTTTATTCTTTCCTTTATGTTTTTTTCCTTGCTCTAGAGGGTATATTGGTGAAAATATTGCTGGGTGGAATATCTGAGATTTTCCTCCCTATGTTCTCCTGTAGGACTTTTATAGTGTCATAATTATATTTAAGTCTTTTATCCGTCTTGAGTTTATTTTTGTATATGGTATAAGTTGGTGGTCAAGTTTCTTTCTTTCTCTCTCTTTCCTTCTTTCCTTCTTCCTTCCTTCCTTCTTCCTTCCTTCCTTCCTTTCTTTCTTTCTTTCTTTCTTTCTTTCTTTCCTTCTTTCCTTCTTTCCTTCTTTCCTTCTTCCTTCCTTCCTTTCTTTCTTCCTTTCTTTCTTCCTTTCTTTCTTCCTTTCTTTCTTCCTTCCTTCCTTCCTTCCTTCCTTCCTTCCTTCCTTCCTTCCTTCCTTCCTTCCTTCCTTCCTTCCTTCTTTCTTCTTTCTTTCTTTCTTTCTTTCTTTCTTTCTTTCTTTCTTTCTTTCTTTCTTTCTTTCTTTCTTTCTTTCTTTCTTTCTTTCTTTCTTTCTTTTCTTTCTTTCTTTCTTTCTTTTTTGTATGTAGCTGTCCAGATCTCCCAACACCATTTGTTGAAGAGGCTATTTTTTCTCCATTTTATGCTTCTGCCCCCTTTGTCGAATAATTAATTGACCATAGAGACTTGGGTTTATTTCTGGGTGCTCTATTCTGTTCCATTGGTCTGTCTGTTCTTATGCCAGGATGTTTTGATTACACTGGCCTTGTAATATAGTTTGATATCAAGTATTATTATCCCTCCTACTTTGTGCTTCTTTCTCAGAATTGCTTTGGCTTTTCAGGGTTATTTATGGTTCCATATAAATTTTTGAAATGTTTGTTCTAAATTGTGAAATATGTCATTGGTATTTTAATAGGGATTGGATTGAATCTATAAATTGCTTTGGGTAGTATGGACATCTTGATGATGTTAATTCTTCCAGTTCATGAATGTGCTTCCATTTATTTGTGTCTTCCTTAATTTTTTTTCAGTGTTGTACAGTTTTCTGAGTACATGTCTTTTACCTCCTTGGTTAGGTTTATTCCTAGGTACTTGATTTTTCTTGTTGCTATATCAAATGGGATTTTTTCCCCTGATATCTGTTTCTGATATTTCATTGTTGGTGTAAATGCCTTCAGTTTCTCAATATTGACTTCATATCTCGCTATTTTGCTAAATTCACTTATTAGGTCGAGTTGTTTTTTGGTGGAGTCTATAGGGTTTTCTGTGTACACTATCATGTCATCTGCAAACAGTGAAAGTTTCACTTCCTCCTTTCCAATTTGGATGCCTTTTATTTCTTCTTCTTGTCTAATCACTGTGGCTAGAGCTTCCAGTACTATGTTCAATAAGAGTGGTGAAAGTGGACATCTTTGTCCTAGTGGGAAAGCTCTTCTTAGTTTTTGCCCATTGAATATAATGTTGGCTGTAGGTCTCTCTTATATGGTCTTTATTATGTTGAGGTATGCTCCCTCTAATCCCACTTTGCTGAGTGTTTCTATCATAAATGGGTACTGTACCTTATCAAATGATTTTCTCACATTTACTGATACAATCATGTGATTTTTGTCTTTCCTTTTGTTTATGTGATGTATTAGGTCTATTACATTTATTGATTTGCAAGTATTGCACCATCCTTGCATCCCTGGGATGAATCACACTTGATCATGGTATATGATCTTTTTAATGTAGTGCCAGATGTGGTTTGCCGATATTTTGTTGAGGATTTTAGCGTCTATGTTCATCAGCAATATTGGCCTATAGTTTTCTTTCTTGGTGTGTCTTTATCTGCTTTTCGGATTAGGATGATGCTGCCTTCATAAAAAGAGTTTGGTAGTCTTCCCTCTTCTTGGATTTTTTTAGAATAGTCTGTGAGGGATAGGGGTTAGCTCTTCCTTAAATGTTTTGTAAAGTTCTCCTGTGAAACTGTCTGGTCGAGGGCTTTTGCGTACCGGGAATTTTTTTGATTACTGCTTCAATTTCGTCAGCTACTATTGGTCTTTTCAGGTTTCCTGCTTCTTCTTCATTCAGTTTTGGAAGATTATATTTTTTCTAGAAATTTCTCCGATTTACCTAGGTTTTCAAATGCCTTGGTATATAGTTGTTTGCAGTAATTTCTTACAATCCTTTGTATTTCTGTGGTATCTGTTTTAATCTCTCCTTTTTCATTTCTGATTGTGTTTATTGGGTCCTCTCTCTTTTTTTCTTGATGAGTCTGCTTAAAGGCTTGTTGATTTTTATCTTTTCAAAGAACCAGCTCCTAGATTTATTGATCTTTAGAATTGTTCTTTTATTTGAAATGTTCTTTTTTTTTTTTTTTTTTTAGGTAGGCCTGTATCGCTATGAACTTCCGTCTCAGGACTGCCATTGCTGTGTCCCATAAGTTTTGGACTGTTGTGAGTTCATTTTCATTTATTTCCAGAAATGTTTTGATTTCTTCCTTGATCTCATTCTTGATCCATTCATTGTTTAATAGCATGCTGTTCAATCTCCATGAGTTTGAGTGTTTTTTAGTTTTTTCCTTTAGTTGGTTTCTAGTTTCAGTCACTTGTGGTCCGAGAAGATGCTTGATATGATTTCAATTTTCTTGAATTTGTTGAGGCTCGTTTTGTGTCTTATCATGTGGTCTATCTTTGAAAATGTTCCATGTGCATTTGAAAGGAATGTGTATTTTGCTTCTTTGGGATGAAAGAATATATATATACTATATATATATATATATATATATATATATATATATATATATATATATATATATATATATAATCAGTTAAGTTCATTCTATCTAAGACATTGTTCAATGCCACAATATCCTTGTTGATATTTTGTTTGGAAGATCTTCCCATCTTTGACAGTGGGGTGTTAAAATCCTCTACTATAATTGTGTTGCTGTCCATATCTTTCTTGACACACTCCAAGATTTTCTTTATATATTTGGGTGCTCCTATGTTGGGTGCATATATGTTTACAATATTTATGTCTTCTTGATGGATTTTGCCTTGAGTATATGAAGTGTCCTTTTGAGTCTCTTTTTATGGCCTTTGTTTTGAAGTCTATTTAGTCAGATATAAGTATTGCTACCCCAGCCTTTTTTTTCTTGTCCATTTGCTTGGAATATTTTCTTCCAACCCTTTACTTTTAGTCTGTGTAGGCCTTTTGTTCTGAGGTGGGTCTCTTGTAGGCAGCCTATATGCGGGTCTTGTTTTCTTATCCATTCAGCTACCCTATGTCTTTTGATTGGAGCATTTAATCCATTTACATTGAAGGTTATTATTGATAGCTACTTATTCATTACCATTTTACTCCCTTTGTGCCTTTGTTCCTTATCTCTCACTGTATTACTTCCTGTTCTTAGCAGTCCCTTTAGCATCTCTTGCAGTGCTGGTTTGGTGGAGGTGTATACTTTGAGGCTTCTTTTGTCTGGGAAGCTCCTTATTTGGCCTTCCATTTTAACTGGAAACCTCACTGGAGAGAATAGTCTTGGTTACAGGCCTCTGGTTTTCATTACTTGGAATATTCCTTGCCATTCCCTTCTGGCTTGGAGCGTTTCCATTGAGAAGTCATCTGCTAGCCTTATCAGGGCTTCCTTGTATGTTACTTCCTGTTTCTCCCATGCTGCCTTTAAGATTCTCTCTTTGTCTTGGAATTTTGCCATTTTAATTATGTTGAGTCTTGTAGTGGGCCTCTTTGGGTTCCTCTTGATTAGGACCCTCTGTGCCTCCTGGATTTGTGTGACTTTTTCTCTCATCAAATTAGGGAAGTTTTACATCATTACTTTTTCAAACAGATTTTCTATCCCTTGCCCCTCTTCTCCTTCTGGTATCCCTATTATATGGATATTATTCCATTTCATGTTGTCCCACAGTTCCGTTAACACCTCTTCATTCTTTCTGAGTCTTTTTTGCATTTCTTGCTCTTTCTGGAAATTTTTTTCTACCTTGTACACCAGCTCGCTGATTCAGTCATCTGCTCCAACTAGCCAGCTTTTGATTCCTTCTACTGTGTTCTTCAGTTCAGAAATTGTATTCTCCATTTCCTCTTGGCTCTGGTTGATAGTTTCTATTTCCTTTTTCATGTTGATATAGTTTGCAGTAAGTTCCTTGTAGTTTCCCTGTAGTTTTTGGTAATTCTCTGTGAGCTCATGGAGCTTCCTTATAACCACTGCTTTGAAGTCAGTATATGAGAGTTGGCTTACCTCTATTTCACTTAGCGTTCTGTCCGAGGAATACTCCTTTCCTTTTGTTTGGGGTTTGTTTCTTTGTCTTCCTATTGTTTGTGAGACTCTTTTTGTTAACCTCTCCTTCTTAAATTATCTGTTCTGACTGCCTGAGTTTGTGCTCTGAACTTCTATGGTAGGAGACCTGTGAGATTCAGTGGTGTAGTCTCCTTGATCTCCTGAACTTGATGCTCTTGGGATGCCATTTTTGTTGGCTCTCTGTATGTAATTGGGTTTTGATTGTTGGTTTGTTCTGCCCTCCAGCTGGTTGACTGAGTCTCACTCCACCCATCACGTCTTGTGTGCTGTTTTGCAGGTGCTCCCAGAAGAAACCACAACGCCCAGGGAACAAACTTACATCCACAAAAGTATCTCCCCCACCCCCCACCCTGCAATCTCAGTATCAACAGCAAATGAACCAGTATTAATAAGAGTGAAAAGAAATTAAGACTATTATAAGAAAGGATAGAAATAAACTACAGTATAAATTCTAGTGACTTAATATGTCCAAAGTTGCGGGACAAGAAATGAATGTTAAAAAGCTATGCAGGAAAGAAAATATCACTAATCATGGAGAAGACCACAGTGGATTTCGTCTCAGTAACCTCTAGTATATACCACTGTTTTTTCTTTGTGGATCCGCCTCTGGTGATGTCAGATGTTAACCCTTCTGACGTTAGGCAGCCTGCTTCGAGACTGCTAGAGACAGTAGGTCTGTAGCAGTCTCTCTTTGTCTTATGTTTGTCTCCTTCAGGTGTTAATCTAGTCATTCTGCACTCAGCAGTCAGGCTTAAGCCCCATAGAATAGGGCAGAATTTCTCCTTGGGTTGGGGGTATTGTTTCCCCTCAGGCTGCTGCTGCTTGGAGGGGAGTGGTCTGCCTGAGCAGGATGGCTGCTGCCATATGGGTGATGACTCAGCTTCGGCATCCCAGCAGCCACTCTATCAGTTCTTTCCCCAAGCCTCTGTCTCCACTCTCTCCTCAAGTGTCTCTAGTCCACTCTGCACCCCCTTTCCCAGGGATCTACTGCCTGTGGCTGTCTCCTTCAGTTGTTAATCCAGTCACTCTTCATTCAGCAGTCAGGCTTAAGCACCACAGAGCCAGGGCAGAGTCTCTCTTGGGGGCAGGGCTATTGTTTCCCCTCAGCCTGCTGCCACTCGGAGGGGAGTGGTCTGCCTGAGCAGGATGGCTGCTGCCATGTGGGGGATGACTCAGCTCTGGGATCACAGCAACTAGTTTCTCAGCTCTGTCCCCAAAGCTTCTGTCCCCAGGCTCTCCTCAGGCATATCCAACCCACTTTGCTCCTGCCTTTGCCAGAACTTTGTGTAAGTGACAGCAAATGAAAATTTGTGTGCTGGCCCTTTAAACAGCTCTTTGTGTCTCTAGCCATCCATCTCTGGCAGAGAGTAGCTCTGCTACTTTTCACCACCAGATGTTATCTGCATACTTTTTGGGCTCTGGTGTTCTGGGCTAGGGATCCCAGCTTAGGGTTTAGACCCCACTCTTCTTAGGGGGGTCCAACTGGTTGCTTAACTATCCCTCCAGCACTGCTGCCTGTGGACACACAGTCAGCCCTCTAGAGTCTCCACCACACTCCTTACCAGACAGGTTGTGCCAAAGGTGGCTCTTCTGTCTGACCGAGGTTATAAGGCTTCTTCTCTCTCGCTATTGTTCAATTGTTTGTTCTGGGTAATTTCTTCACAATTTAGTTGTAATTCCAGATTTTAGTTGTAAGTCCTGGGAGGAGGTAAGTGTGATTTCCGTTCACTCATCTGCCATCTTACCTCCCCCCATCCATTTTTCTTTATTTCACTTTGCATAGCCTTAACTTCTTCCTTAATTTTGCGACCATACTCAATCATTTCTGTGAGCATTCTGATTACCAGTGTTTTGAATTCTGCATCTGACAGGTTGGCTGTATCCTTGTCACTTAATTCTTTTTCTGGAATTTTGATCTGTTCTGTCATTTGGGCCATATTTCTTTGTCTTGGCACACATGTTACATTGTAAGGGGCAGAGCCTTAGGTATTCTTCAGGGCAGGGCAACCCACTTTGCTGAGTTGTGGTGCTGTATGTGGGGCAGGGGTCAAAGAGGGAACAATGCCACGTGTTCAGCTCTCACCACACTTTCTGTCACTTCCCTCACTTCCCACAAGCAAATTGTGCCCCTTCAGGTGCTGCCCTGGTGCTGATTTCCAAGTGGGTGGGCTTCTGTACATACTAGGACACCATGGGTCCCTCCACTGGACTCTCCTGTGAGACTAGGAGTTCTCCCACTGCTGCAACACCCACAGGTTTTTTTAACCAGAGGTTTTGAGGCTTTGTTTCCTCGCACTGGAACCTGGGCTGTGAGGTCTGTCTTGTTCCCCAGCTGTTCTTCCTGGTTTGTCCGCATGTGAATGTGGGACTGTCCCATCCACCACCCCCCACCTCACCTGCCCAGTCCACCAGCTGCTGCCCTGGCTGCCATTCTCCACCTGGATGAATGTTTCTTTACCTCCTTGGTTGTCGGACTTCCATACAGTTTGATTTTCTGGCAGTGCTGGTTGTTTTTTGTCTTTAAGTTTGTTGTTATCCTTCCTTTGGTTGTGCGACAAAGCAAAGCATATCTACCTATGCTTCCATCTTGGCAAGTAGCTGGACAAACAGTTTAAAACCATGCAAATACTATGTCCCTTCTCAAAATTTTTCTTATATTTAGAATTCAATGATAATTCTTGTCTGATCCAAACCATACCAAGATGTTGCAAAATTATGATTTTCCAAATCCACCACTCACTCCATATTTACCAGTTGGTCCTTCATATTCTGCTTTAAATAAGATCTTCCTCTTTTCGCTTATTTATTTATCTATTTGCTATGGTATGGATTTCTTTTTCCCAATTATGTATAATTCATTACTATATTCTATTATAAATCTCAAATTGTTCCAGATTTGGCTAGTGAGAGCCTCCTCAATCTAGTTCTTATTCTTATGACATCTTTTAAGTAATTCCTTACTTTGTGGTATGATGAGGAGTTCCAGACTTACCTTGTACCTACCTGCCCCAACCCTTGAATCAGCCATTTCTTTGCAGAGCCTTGCTTCTTTTTTAGAAGGGATTGGCATGAAAGACCAAGATCTGATTGCTAGATGTGCTTGTAGTTACTGGGGTATCTTTGCTTCTTTTCCCAACCCTTTCAGCCAACAATCCTAGAAAGTACATAAATGTGTTCATACATATGTGAGCATATACATACAGTTATATGCAGATGGGCATATTCAGACATACAGGTATGTATATATTTATGTATGTACACAGACATAAACATACATTCATTTAAACATATATAATTCTTTTAGAAATTAGGAGTTCACACCAGTTCCTCCAAATTCAATCAAACCCACCAGATTCTTTCTTGCCTTTTGTGATTCCATATTTGTATTTCCCTTCTTCCACCATAAGAACCCTGGATCAACAACATCAACACATTTACTCATTTGGTGAATAATATAATACATTTAAAATCGTTTCAGAGTTGTTTCAGAAACATAATAAATAAGTCTTCTAAAAAGAGTTTAGCATTCATTTGCAATTCCCTCATCCACACATTCCCCTTCCCATACACTCCACCCTGCTCAAAATTGTAGGGGTGTGGCCAAAGACTCCTTCAAACTTCTAAGTTACTCCGTTACTAAGGTATTGTCACCCTTCTCCTCCTCTCCCCGCCCTCCCTCCTTCCCTTCCTCTTTGATTTTCCTGTAGGAGTTTTTCCTATTTGCCTGTCTCTTCACTACACTCCACGCCATCCTCATCCCACCAACAACTGGTAACTTCTAGTCTAAAGTCATCACCAAATTTCTCTCAAGACTGTTGCCTCTGTACACTATACAAAGACTCCCAGCTGGAGGGGTCTGTCGGGATGAAAGTCACGACAGCATACAAAAGGAAGTGTGTCTACCCAGAGCAGGGGGCACCTTTTCCTAATTTTCAAACAGGCACCTAGAGTCTAGAAGCAGCCCTTTCCCAGCCCTGCATTCCGATCATGTTATCATCATATCTTTCCATTCGATACTAAGTGTGTATATCTTTTTAAGTTAGTGTTTTTGTTTTCTTTGTATAAATACCCACAAATGGAATTGCTAGGTCGTGTGGTACTTCTATTTTTGACTTTTCTGATGAACCTTTGTGCTATTTTCTGTAGTGGTTACACCAATTTACATTTCCACCAACAGTGGACATGGATTCCCTTTTCTCCACATCTTTGCCGACACATTATTTCTAGTCTTTTTGATCATAACCATCCTAATAGGTATAAGGTGATATATCATTGTGGTTTCAATTTGTATTTCCCTGATGATTGGTAACATTTAGGATTTTGTCATGTATCTCTAAGCAATCTGTATGTCTTCTTTGGAAAAATATCTTTTCATATTTTCTGCACATTTTTAATTGGATTTATTTTTTTGTTTCATTTTGCTATTGGCTTGTATGAGTTCTTTATATATTTCAGATATGTAATATGATATATTATACCTAACATAATCAAATAATATGACTTGCAAATATTTTCTCCCATTTAGTAGGTTGCCTTTTCATTTTGTTGGTTTCCTTTGGTGTGCAGAAGTTTCTTAGCGTGATGTAGTCTGACTTATTTTTACTTTTGTTGCTTTTGATTTTGGTTTCAGATTCAAAAATCATCTCCAAGGCCATGTCAAAGAGTTTACCATTTATGTTTTCTTCTAGGAGTTTTATGGTTTCAGGTCTTATGTTCAAACATTTAGTCCATTCCGAGTTATTTTTGTATATGTTGTAAGATAGTGGTCCAGTTTAATTCTTTTGCACATGGTTGTCTAATTTTCTCAATACCGTTTATTGAAGAGACTGTCTTTTCTTCACTGTTATTTTTGGCTTCTTTATCATAATTCATTGACCATATATGTGAAAGTTTATGTCTGGGCTTTCTATTCTGTTCCATTGACCTGTGTTTTTATGCCAATACTGTGCTGTTTTATTACTATAGAGTATTAAAGTTTGTAATCAGGGAGTGTGATGCCTTTAGCTTTGTTCTTCTTTCTCAAGTTTGCTTTGGCTATCAGGGTCTTTTTCTATTTTGGGGTCTTTTATAGTGGCATATAAATTTTAGGATAGTTCGTTCTACTTCTGTGAAAATTTCCATTAGAATTTTGATAAGAATTACATTGAATCTATAGATTGCTTTGGGTAGTAAGACCATTTAACAGTATTAATTATTTCAACTAATGTGCTCTGAATGTCCCTTTATTTATATCTTCTTTCATTTCTTTCTTTATTGTCTTGCAGTTTTCCATTTACAGGTCTTTTTACCTTCTTGGTTACACTTATTCCTAGGCATTTTATTCTATTTGATGCAATTGTAAATGAAATTGTTTTATTAATTTCTCTTCTGATAGTTTATTACTAATGTATATAAATGTAACATTTTTGTGTATTGATTTTATATCCTGCAACTATGTTGAATTCACTTATTAGTTCTAACAGTTTTTTAATGAAGTCTTTAAGGTTTTCTACATATAATATCATGCCATTTGCAAATATAGACAGTTTTATTTTTTCCTTTCCAATTTGGATGCTTTTTATTTCTTTTTCTTCACCAGTTGCTTGGCTAGGACTTTCTATACTGTGTCGAATAGAAGTGACTAGGGTGGGCATTCTTGTCTTATTCCTGATGTTGGAGAAAAAAGTGCCCAGCTTTTCACCACTGTGTGTGATGTTAGCTGTAGGCTTGTTATATGTGGCTTTCATTATGTTGAGGGATGTTCCCTTTGTACCCCCTTTGTTGAGGCTTTTTATCGTAAATGGATGTTGAAATTTGTCAAATACCTTTTCTGCATCTGTTGAGGTGGTCATATGTTTTTTATTCTTTATTTTTGTTAATGTTGTATATCACATTGACTGACTTTAAATTTTGAACCATCCTTGCATCCCTACAATAAATCACATTTGGTCATAGTAAAGTAGGATCCTTTTAATGTATTAATGATTTTGTTTTGCTAATATTTTATTGAGGATTTTTGCAGTATCCTTGTTTGTTTTTGGTATTAGGTAATGCTGGCCTCATAAAATGAGTTTGGAAGAGTTTGTCCTTTCCTGTTTTGGGGAAGAGTTTGAGAAGGATTGCTATTAATTCTTTGAATGTTTAGTTGAATTCACCAGTTAAGGCAATTTGTCCTACACTTGTTTGTTGGGAGGTTTTTGATTATTCATTCAATCTCTTTACTAGTATCCAGTCTATTAAAATTTTCTATTTTGTCACAATTCTATTTTGGCTTGTTGTATGTTTCTAGGAACTTATCCATTTTTTTAGGTTGTTGAACTTGTTGAAGTATATAGCAGGTCCTCGAATATTAATGTTTCATTCAACATTGTTTTGTTATAATGTTGATGAGATGCTGTAGGAATTTAACTTATGTTTATATCAATTAGCCTATGGTAAAAGGTTTTACTATACATTGTTTTGCTTAAAGTCATAGGATCTATTGATGATATTATTTAGGAATTACTGTAATTGCTCCTTGTAGTTTCATGTGTAACTTGGATTTCTGTGGTATCAGTTGTAATATCTTTTTCATTTCTTATTCCATTTATTTCAGTTCTCTTTTTTTCTAGTAAGTTTAGGTAAAGATTTGTCAATGTTGTTCATATTTTTAAAGAACTATCTCTTACTTTGTTTGATCTTTTCTATTGTCTTTTTAGCCTCTATTTCATTTATTTCTGCTCTCATCTTTGTTATTGCCTTCCTTGTACTAACTTTGGGCTTCACCTAGTTTTTTTTCCTAGTTCTTTGAGGTATAAAGTTAGGTTGTTTATTTGAGACATTTCTTTTTTCTTTTTGTAATCCTCACCCAAGGGCATGCTTATTGATTTTAGAGAGGGAGGAAGGGAAGGAGAGAGAGAGGAAGAAAAACATTGTGTGAGAGAAACATTGACCAGTTGCCTCTTTTATCCTCCCTAATCAGGAACTGAACCCACAACTTAGGCATGTGCCCTGACCAGGAATTGAATCCAGGGCCTTTTGGTTTATGGGACATTGGATGTTCCAGCCAACTGAGCCACACCAGCCAGAGCTAGGCCTTTCTTGTTTCTTAAGGTTGGCATTCATTGCTATGAATTTCCCTTTCAGAACTTTTGCTGCATCCTGCAAATTTTGGTATGTCACATTTCCATTTTCATTTGTTTCCAGTGTTTTTTATTGCTTTTGATTTCTTCTGATTCATTAGTTGTCCAATAGCATATTGGTTAATGTCCACACATTTGTCAAATTTTCAGTTTTCTTTATGTAATTAAATTCTAGTTTTATACATTGTGGTTGGAAAAGATACTTGATATGATTTAAATCTTCTGAAATTGATTAAGACTTGTTTTGTGTGCTAATATATGATTTCAAAAAAACATTCCACATGCACTTGAGAAAAATGTGTTTTCTTTTGCTTTTGTATAAAATGTTCCATTAATATCTGTTAAGTCCAACCATTCTAAAGTGTCATTTAAGACCAATATTTCCTATTGATTTTCTCTCTGGATAACCTATCCATTATTGTAAGTGGGGTATTAAATCCTCAACTATTATTTTAATACTGTCTGTTTCTCCATTTAGATCTGTTCATACTTGCTTTATATATTTAGGTGCCCCTGTGTTGAGTGCACAAATATTTACAAATGTTACATCTTCTTGTTGGATTGACTCCTTTATTATATAACACCTTTCATTGTCTCTTACTATAGTCTTTGTTTTTGTTTTTGTTTTTAATATATTTATATAGTCTTTGTTTTAATGTCTATTTTGTCTGACTTAGCTACTCCAGCATTCCTCTGAGTTCCATTTGCATTTAGATGGGTCTGGTATTTTTTTAATCCATTCATCCATTCTGTATCTTTTGATTGGAGAATTTAGTCCATTTACATTTAAAGTAATTATTGATAGGTATGTGTTTATTGCTGTTAATTGCTTTCTGGCTGTTTTTGTAGTTCCTCTCTATTTCTTTATTTTTATTGTTCCCTTCCTTTGTGATTTGATGACCTTCTTTAGCAGTATGCTTGTATGCCTTTTTTAAAAATGTTTTGTGTATTTACTATAGACTTTTGCTAATTTTCTGTGAGACTTACATATAACAAGTTATATCTATCATAGTCTATTTTAAGTTGACAACTAAATTTGATCCCATTGTAAAACTCAGCATGATTCCTCTCTCCTTATGTTTTATATTTTTAATGTCACATTTTACATCTTTTTATCTTGTCTATTTCCTAATTATTATGACCAAAGTTACTTTTACTAGTTTTGCCTTTTAACCTTCATACGAGCTTTATAAGTGATCAGTAAACTACCTATACTATATATTTGCCTTATCAGTGAGATTTATTCTTTCATATGTTCTTGTTACTAATTAGTGCCCTTTCTGTTCAGCTTAAAGAAGTCCCTTTAACGTTTTTTGTAAGGTCAATTTAGTGGTGATGATCTTCTTTAGCTTTTACTTGCCTAAAAAACACTTTATCTCCCCTTGACTTCTAAATAACTTTACCTGGTACAGTATTCTTGGTTGGAAGTTGTGGGAGTTTTTTTCTTTCAGCACTTTGAATGTATTTCGCTGCTCCCTGCAGACCTGCAAAGTTTCTGCTAAAATATCTACTGATTATCTTATGGAGTCTCATTGTATGTAACAAGTTGTTTTTCCTTTGTTGCTTTTAATATTCTCTCCTTGTCTTTAACTTTGGAAATTTTAATTACAATGTGTCTTGGCGTGGATCTCTTTGAGCTCATCTTATTTGGAACTCCCTGGGCTTCCTGGATATAGATGTCTGTTTTCTCCCTCTGAATAAGGAAGTTTTCAGCCATAATTTCTTCAAATAAAAAGAAATGCTAGTTTCAGTAATACCTGAACCTGTTCAAAATGTTAATAAAGGTTTTTTTAAAAGATGATATAATTTAAATCCTTAAAAAAGAACTTTGCATAGAGTTACTTCTTATGATAAGCCTATATGAAAACTTAAGGTGTTTTGGAGAATTTTCAAAATGAGTGATTAGAGGATCCCTTCAATAATCCCTTCTAAGTATTAATAATCTCAGCCAGAGACTAATAGTCTATTAATGACACAGACTATTTTGACAAGAGATGAAAAATAGACAATTAAAAATTGAGGTTACTTTTGAAGTCCACTCACAAATAGTCCACATTTTTGACTGATAAAAAATCAAAGTGTATAGATGATATAGATGCTATTTCCTTATAAAATAAAGGGACTTTTATAATATTTTTACCTTAATAAAGAGTCACATAACCTGTGTGTAACAGTGAGTCAAGTAAGCAGTTTTAAATAGGGTAAGGGCAATTGTCTCAAAGCAATTCAGTGTCTGCAAAACTTGATGAAAATACCAGAACTCTGTACTATAAGGCCAAAAGAACATGCCTATCTTAAAAGGTTTTGAAAATAAGAGGTACCAAAGATTTCTGTTGACTATAGAAGATCCTTAACATGCTCTCTGTAAAATGCTCAATTCTGAGATCATCTGCATACTGAAGGTTAACCAGGTAAATCACAAATTGTGACCCTAAAAAACTACAAATGGCAATCAGTTGAGCTGCCTAGTTTAATGCAATCCATTTAGATGTCAAAGTATGCCTGCCAGAACTGATCATTTTGGTTTCAGGAGAATAATATTTAGCAGCTTTTCTTGACATAAATTGGTCAATAGGTTGAATTGCTTGTCAAAGCCACTTCTATGACCAGGTAGGAAGGCATGTCATCAACACATGAGAGGCACTTGTCTCGCTGTGGCCAGGTCATCCAAAGACAACCAATTTGTTCAGTTATAAAATTAAAAGGAGAGTACTTGGGATCCAGTCCTGTTTTATGCCATTTAAAATAAACATTTCATTTTTCAAAAAGAAGACCTTTCCTATCCACGTTAATTTGTGCCATATTGTCCAGCAGTAATGGCTCTGAGAGAGAATTATAAACCTTGACTCTATGTTGAGATCATACACTTAGGCCTCTTTATGGATTCAAGGACCAATGATAAATCAATGTTTCATGAAAAGTTTTCAAACACTCCCAAATGATAGAAAGATTGCAGTTTATATTCAGAAATATATGTTTCATGCTGATTTCTTATCCTCCTTTTAATTGTCCAAACTTATTTTCTCAATTTACCCCCTTTCCTCTTCTTTTATGTTATCTAATAATTATTTTAACATGTGTCTGATAGCCTAAATTAGCTCTCTGTTTTATTGAATGAACCAAATCTTTCATTCTGTGAGTATATGAGTGCTCTAAATGTTTGATAAATAAAAAATGAATGAATTGTAGGTAAATGAATAAATGGATGAGTATTTTCTACTTTGGTTATCATCAGATATAAAGTTCCTAACCATTAAGTTTGGCGATGCAGGGAGTAAAAACAAAAGGTCAACGAACATGGCGTATGTGATCCGTGTCCTTCAGCTCAAGAGATTGTTTAGGTTTCTGTCAAGGGAATTTGGAATCATATCACTCCAGATATTCAAGGTACAGATCGTTGAAAATGGATGGGCTTCTTCAACACCTGTCATGAAGGACAGCTCTTGTCACCAGCCAAGCCACTGTAATGTTGCAGTGGGAGTCCTCTAAGGTTCTCTTCCTGAGGAAATACAAAGGACACCTAGACAATCTGAATACTAAAGACTGTGCATTCCTTAATTTTCTCATTTCTGTCCTGGTTCCCTTCTGTGTATCTAGGTGTTGTATTTAGCATCAAGAGGTTTTTGGTTACTTGATAACGTATTTGTGTTTAGGTGCTGGCTCTCTAGAGCCAAGTCAGTGACTTTCCATGTTTCCTATGTCATGGCTCACACAAGAAGTGATGAAATACTCTGTGTGGAACGGAGGAGGCCCTTTGTGGTGAGGGGCTCTGTGGGCCACACAGGCACTGAAAGGTCCAGCCTCAGCCCAACGGTGACACTGCCTTCTGGTGACTGACAGCAGTAAATTTGGGAAGCTCTCGTCTTCAGTATGCAAAATCAAATCTTGAAGTAGATAGTAGTTATCAGGTCCAATTTTTCTATCCCAGGCATTGGATTTAATTACTCTACACATCTAAAATCATGGTTGTTTACCCTACATATGGAGATTTTTACAGGTTGTGGAGAGTCCTGCTGTGGAACCACTGTGTTTGGAAATCCTTGTGTCACCCACCTTGCTCTTCACTGTCAATGGTCAGCTCCCCTAATCTTCTCTTAAGTAGAAGTCGACATTCTCATAAAAACTACCCTTCAAAGCCTTGAGCAGTAAGTCACCCTCAGTCTCTTTTCAGGTAAATAAGGCCAATCCCTTTATTTTTTCCCTCCAGGGCTGGTTTCTGATTCCTTCACTATTTTATTTAATCTTCTTTATTTTATTTTGGGTACTTTACTTTGATTTCTCCACATATTTTTAAAATACAGAAACAAAATCTTCACAAATTAATCTATAAAAATCTGGCCATCACACCATATCTTTATATGGACTTACCTCTTAACTATGGTCCACTGACACTCTCAAGTATTATTCCATTGTAAGTGTAGTTGATCGAAACATTTACACTTATTCTTAACAAACATGAGAAAATGTGAACAAGGGATTCAAATAATGAAACTATAAATATCAATATCAACCATAGCTGTAACAGAGTAAAACACTGTATTTAATAGTGATTGACAAATGTTATCTCATTTCATTCTCACAGCAACCTAACAGGTAGATATATATTAGTATTCCCATTTTATAGGTGAGGAACTGAGGCTCAGGGACTTTAGGTTACTTGTTCAGGGTTGGTCTTAGATTCAAGCAGATTAGTTCTCTCACTATCCTTTACTGTCTCCAAGAATATTAGTTCAGGATAATAATGGTCAGACCAGTTTGCACTGTGTATATTATTCTAGTTCTTTCTGTCATTGCCCTGATGTAGAAGCCAAATCGTGGTAAAAGGTGATGTTTATCTCAGCTTGTATCCATCACCTCCTTAAGAGGACTGGTACAACTCCAAAGAGTTAATGGTCCTCCAAATACTCTTTTAAACATATTTTTGCTCGTCTGTTATTATCATTTTTTAAAATCGAGTTATTCTTGACATATAACATTGTATTGGTTTTAAGTGTACAATATAGTGACTCAATACTTGTATATATTTGAAAAATAATCACCATAATAGGTGTAGTTAATATGTGTCACCATACATAGTTACAATTTTTTCCTATAATGAGGACTTTTAAGATGTTCTCTCTTAACAGCTTTCGCATATGCAACACAGTATTATTAACTCTAGTTACCACACTGTCCATCCCATCTCCATGGCATTTATTTTCTACCTGGAGTTTGTACCTTCTGGTCCTCTTCACTCACTTCATCCACACCCCCCCATCATCCCCAACTTTTGTTCTCTATACCTATGACCTTTTTTTAAAAATTCCTTATCTAAATGACACTATAAGGCATTTATTTGTCTTTCTTTGTCTGACTTATTTCAATTAGCATAATGCCCTCAAAATCCATCCATGTTGTCACAATTGGCAAGATTTTGTTATTTGTAATGGCCGAGTAAGATTATATTGTATATAGGTACCATGCTTTCTTTATCCACTCATCCACGGATGGACACTTACGTTGTATCCACATTTTGGTTGTTGTAAATAATGATGCCATGAACATGGGGGGGGCATGTTTTTTTTCTTAAGTTAGTGTTTTCATTTTTCTTCAGATAAATACCCAGAAGTAAAATTGCTGAATCATATAATAGTTTCATTTTTTCATTTTTTGAGAAACCTCCATTCTGTTTTCCATAGTGGATGCACTATTTACATTTGTACCACTTGCCCTCCTAGTGAATGCACAAGCTTCCCTTTTCTCCACATCCTTGCCAATATCTGTTATTTCTTGTCTTTTTGATAAAAGTCATTCTAACAGGTACGAGGTACGAGGATCATGTTGCTTCTAGAAAAAATCTTATTTATTAAGCAAATGGTTATATAACACTCACTAGATGTCCAAATACTCTTCTTGGTGTTTTATAAACATAACATATATAAGCATCTAAAGTGGGTACTACTTTAAATGTGGAGAAATTGAGGTCAAAAATGGTAAATAATTGCCAAAAGTCCCAGAAATAGTACGGAAGTAGAACTGCCGTCTGAACCTAAGCCCAGCCCTTAACCACTCTTTAGCCCTCTATGGCTTGCTCAACAATGTGTTATTTACAAAATGAATGATGACTATCTTAACTGTAACTGAATTTAAACTATAAAGTGTGTGTTGATGGGTAGGTGTGTATAGGTAGACATATGCATACTGATACACCTTTCAAAAATTTAAATGGAAATGAAAGCACGCCCTCTTGCCCTCTACGAATGAGGTAGCTTATAGTAACATATTCGACAAAAATCTATGGTCAGACACACACACACAGACCTCAAGTTTCAACGCTTCTAGTGCAGTAACATAAACAGGAAGTTACCAACTGCCCCTCCTCTAGTTTTCATGTGGGCCCGAAATTTGGTGTCTTGCCTTTCACTCCAAGCAGCAGAGCCAAGAGAGTGCTGAGAGCCCTGCAAATGCCCCTGGACTTGCCCGACCTCCAGGCAAACTGAGGGGCCTTGAACCTAGGTTGGCATCAAGTCTGCCATTGCTTTCCTCATGGGACAAGACATTATTATTATCTGTCATTTTTTAATGGCAACTGCGTAAATACATCACGATTACTTTACATTCTCAAATGTTCATTGTTCTCTCTCATGAAAAGACTGTTTGGTTCGATTTAAGCAAAGAATTTTATCCATCGCACCCTCTACCCGGTTAATTTTAAATAATGTAATTTGAAAGATATTTGGAAGTTTCTTTCTATCTAATTTCCCTAAAAGAGGCTTGGGACATTGTGACTTTCATTGAAATCAGCATATGTTTCAATTTGGGGACAGAAAAGAAGGAATGTTTTTTCTTTCAGCTTATGTAAGCACCTAAAACAATACACTAACAGTCAAATGCCAAGTGGGATTTTAAAAGATACTATATATAAATATAGGTATTGCCTAGGTGAGCAGTAAACCTACAGGCAACACTGCTAAGAAAGGTGTAAGCTTGATGTGCTCTGGACACACCCCCACCACAGCGGAGAAGAGCCACGGGCACCGCAGACACAAGGCACTGGTGTGAGTCCCTGCTCTGCCACCTGCTTTAGGCACAGAACTTACCCTTTCAGGGCCTCGAGTCTCTCAGCTGTATAATGGGGATGCAAATAATTTGCAAGTTTGCTTTAAATTTGAGATAAAACAAAGTAATTAGCCCAGTTCCTGGCCCTTTGCAGGTACACCTGTAGGAAGATCTATTTTGATGTGGGAAGTTAGCAAAGAGAAAGGAAATGCTTTTGGCTCATCAAAATGGTGAAAAGAAGGTACTGGGTCCTACTCCATGCTCCAAAGTCTGATATTGGGTGACCGATCCAATCCACATCCTAATCCAACACGCTACATACAGTAATGTTGGGTCACAGGTTTGCTCTAACGCCCTGATTCAGTATGAGATGTCTTATTTGAAACAAACCCCAAAACACACAACTTCAGTGACTAGCTAAGCTTCCATGATGCCGCCGAGCTTACCTGAATGGAGTAGGACCATCTTATACAGGCCGAGAGCCGTGCAGTGTCGTCAGCAGCATGTAGTCTCCGTACACTTTCCCAGGTGTAGCAAACTGTGCTAAATTATTTCTCAACAAAACTACTCTTATTTAAAACAAGCTTGGAAACAATATTTCTAACCCTTCTTCAATCATATACTTTGACGGAAGTACGTTCTTACACACATCAGCTCAGCTCAATTCCTTCCAGGGCTGACACCTTAAACTGCGCTAAACAATGAATCACCTTGTCAAACAAAGTGCAAAATGGAAAGCCTGTTACCAAACTCATCTGATATCATGACATTTACAACAACATGTTTGAGGTGATAAACTGACAATAATAATTACATTTCCTTTACACTTTGATTGTACTTGGAAAGTTCGATGCAATCATACTTTCCTCCTTCAAGAAAATTTTACACCCCGACATTTAATTTCTGAAATTTCAAACCTTCTATGAATGTGCAAATCACCGTTGGCATTAAAAGAAGCACTCTTGGCTCTCTTTCAGGAGCCTGGAATAATGATGGAAGAGCACTTTTTCTCTCCCTAACAACAGGATTTTGCTGGTGGACTTACTTGAAGAGAATAAAAGCAGAGTCAAGGTCATGTAAAACACCAGGTTACAGCCGCGTGCATAGCACTTTTGTCATAGTAGGCGCTTAATTATTCATCAGTGAATAACCATTTCTGGGAATTTTCCACATAACATTTGGAGCATTCAGAAGACTGGGTCCCTCCTCTCGGGGTGGGGTTCTAATTGCCCTCCCAGGGCAGGCAGGCCGTGCAGACATCCCTGGCTCCCCATATGGCTGCTAATTCTGCTTGGTGGACGGGCTGTGGGCTCCTGGGCCAAGGCCTGGCTTCGCTCTGGGGTGGCCAGAGCTGGATCCTCTTCCACAGCCCTAAATGCTCATGCGCCAGCAGATGTTTGCAAAGCCTGTGGGCTTATGCTTACTAGCATTCCGCATCTATTTTGCTATTTGTCAGTAGCTTTGGCTAAAAGATCAGTAGAGGAAACATTTTAAACTTTTCACTAAAATGAGATTTGAGGTACTATTTGCAGGTTCCAGTTATCCACGCTCTAGCTGTCTCGGACCTCCCCAGAGAATCAAGCACGGGCTTTGTCGCTATCCAGAATATTTGTGATTACAAGATCCACTTTTGACCCAAACAGTTTAGGGATTAAGAGACAACATAAAAACTAAGTCTCATGTAAAAATAAGACTTTTATTCCTAGACATAACTGTTTTAGGTGCTGTAGTGAACATAAAAATTGTGTGTTTCTTATGTCTAGGAAGTTGTAATCTTACATAAGTGAAGGACATGCTGTATACGTAGTTTTATCTCTGTGATCCTTCAGATCTTATATGGCTTCCCATGATAGAAATATTAAACTGTGATGTTTCAGACCTGAGTTACAACGTGTTTATTAAGTTACTTGTTTGAAATGCTTTGCCTACAGCTGCATCCACTATTAGATTGCAAGTTCCTATTGATCCGTATCTTGTTCATCTAATGCTGACACTATGTCTTTCCAAATAATGTTCCACAAACTGGTTAATGGTAAAATGAATATAAATATTTAAATAAAAGATATAAGCAAGTGGAGCAGCACTCTAAAGAAGGAATACAGGCAATGTTAAAAAGCAGGAAAAACCAGTTAGTGACTAGTATACTACTACTAACAAAACAGGGTTCTATTGTTGGAGGCAATGGCAGGAAGTAGAGATGCATTAAATTTTATGTTTGGGTCTCCATAGTCAGACAAAATCTGATATTTTTCTTTGACGTCTCAGTCTTTGGAAGGCAAAGTCGCTTAATCCTTCTTCAAGGTCAGTTTTGGCATCCCTGACTTGTCAGTAATTAATGAGTGGGTAATTGTGTAGGTTTCTAGCACTACTAGTCAAAGTAACATTAGTGATACAAAGTATATCATTGAGACTTACTGATTGCAGGTGTTGAGGGAGGCATGAGGGGGATAAATGGTGATGGAAAAATGCAATTAAAAATAGAGATAAGGAAATAAATAAGATTTATTCTTATTATCTAAGTATTCATTTTCAACTCTAGCTAAGCATTCTAGATATAATTTGGGGTGAAAATCTACTTTATGCTTTAAATTTTACAGTCAGTTAAAATAAAAATATATATTTATCCTCACAAGAATAACTGCTATACTATATGATGACTATGAAAGCTATTAATTTTATTTATGCAAAATGTGATTGTGAAGAACTCTCAACCAGTAAGGATTGACAGATACACAAAAAACCTTTAAGAGGTGCAAGTTTTAGTTAAGTTGCATTTAGGTTGTAATTTTGAGAAAATATCTTCTTTTTGAATTTTTGCATCTTGTTAAGATGAATTAAAAGCAAGAATGCCAAATTTCATACCTTGAAATTTCCTAATAAAGCAAAACTTCAAAAAGCATGTTTTAATAACACCCATGATAAGCTTCCTTTAGTGCGATCATACTCCAGACTACAGAGAGCATGATGATGAGAAGAAGCTACCAGAGGAAAATCAGGAAACCTTAAACTCTCTTGCTCCCACGCTGAAGTTAGTGGGAAGTAGCCATACAGAGGCTGCAGGAGCTGACTACGGGCTGGGGGTGCTGAGAAATTGTTTCTGCGCTGTGGTTTCGAACTTCCAAATCAGCTACTAAAATTTTCCATGACACAACTGTAGAAATAATTAAATGTATTTAGTCAAATATTAGATTTATTTTTAATACAGATGTTCTTTTTATAATGAACTAAATATAGAATGTAACAATTAGCAATTCATTATTGATCCAAAAAGGGTGTTAGGGATGCATCTAGCAAGAAGCAAGGATGGCCCCTCTGAGAAGGTGACTTTAAGCTGTGACCTGAACTAAGGAATGAGTCATTCAGGTAGTGCGTGATCTGGGTGAGGAGGCTTCCGGGAAGAGACAGTAGATAGTGCAAAGGCCCACAGTGAGCAGCCAGCTTATCACATCTGAGAGGAAGAAAGAGGAGGCTGAAGGACAGGAGGCAATAGAGAAGGGATCCCAGATGAAGACCGAGAGGCAGGCAGGATCCAGACTAGACCTCCTCTTCCACTCTTGGCCTCCTTCTCTACCATCCCACCTCCCTGGCCCCATTCATTCCACCATCTTGCAGAATGGTCTTTTCACAGTGTAACTGCATGCTATCACTCCTCTGCTTAGCATCCTTCCATGGTTTCCTATGGCACAAAGCATGCCACCCAACTCCTGGTCAAGCCTCCAAGACTTGGCCCCTGCAGGCTTCTCAGGGCCATCTCCCCTCCAGGACTGTCTCCCCTTCACTGACTAATTTCCAGCCTCTTTTCCCTGCTCATCCACACACAGGCTCTGTTCAATCCGGCCAGTTGCCCATACTATCTCTTTCCTAGGATCCCTTCCCTTCAGCTCTTTTCATGATGTCCAACTCTTTTCTCAGGTTTCAATCACACTTTTCAGAGGTCTTCTCTGATAACAACTGCCAACATTGAATCTCCCTCCGCCACCCCATGATAATATCTCTCATCAACTATTTTTCCCCTTGAATTTCTCTTCTTGTTTATTAACTGTCTTCACCACTAGACTGAAAGCTACTTGAGGGCTGCTGCCAAGTTCATTTTCTTTACCTTTGTAACTGTAACACCCAGCCTAATGCCTAACAATGGTGGGCCTTCAATACATTTCCATGGAACAGGAAATAGAAAAATAAAAATAAAAAGTTTAGTCCTTTAAGTGACAACCTAGTAGGGAATAAACAAATAAATCATGTTATAGTAAACATGAAATGAATAGCTCCCACTACTAACTATTCACTGTATGCCATACATATGCTGGGCTCAATGTTTTATTTCATGTATTGCCCATAACACATCTATAGGCAAGACATTACTGTCCCTGTGTATTTTTAAAAACAACTAAGAAACTGGAAGCTCAGACAGAAGAAGGACCTTGCCCAAGGTCATACTTGGTAAGTAGTAGAACCCAGGGTTGGTCATGGAAGGCCTTGAATTCCATACTCAGAATGAAAACTTTATTTAATTAACATCTGGGAGGCACTGAAGATGTTTTGGGCAAAGTAGAATAATTCTTAAAATGTTTTATTAGTAGGAGTAAGTATTCATTCCCCGAATTATAATAGATCATTTGTACTTTTAACTCTGTGAAACTTAAATGGATATTCCATTTCTGTCAGGCGGCTTTGCCTGAGGACTCCATTTCTGATTCCATTCCCCCCATGAAGGGAGCTGGGTAACTCTTAGAATGTGCAATGCTCCTCTGACTCCCAAATAACCACAAGGACAATTAAAATGATAAAATCTTAGGCGAACTGTGAAATAGAGCCAAATACAATGTCTTCTGAATGTTTATAATTATTTTAGACATAAAATCATGTACCGCACAAAAATTCATGGACTCTAATTTTCAGGAAAGAAAACTGTACAATATCAATAATCCCTGCCCAAATTATTTTTAGACACATTATTATTTATAGCAAAATTTTAATATGAAATACTTTCACTGTACCTGGTTTAGTTCGGTCCTATTAAACAAAGAAATCTGCAAAATGTATTTCTCCATGTGGCTAGATAGAATTCCAGGTTTTGAAGAAACAGATTATGTACTTATGTTCTTCTTTCTTCTCAGTTATGAATATAGAGTCCAGGACAAAAAAAATATATCATTGGGCAACACAATGATTTGCAGTTAAATAAGCATTTTGCCAAGACTTAAAAAAATAACGAAGCGTGCAAACACAAAGGAAATTAAATTCCAAGCTGTAAGGGCTGATTTGAAATTTTTAAAGAGAGGTACAATTCACATGCAGTTACATTACTTTTTTCCCCTTAAAAATCTATTATGATCATTTTATATGTCATTAAATATTCTTCATACTTTTGCAATAAATATATAATTCTTCAACATGAGGCCATGCCATTATTCCTTTAACAAAGCTTCCTTTTGTATAGCAAAACTTTTTGTTCAAGATTTTTTTTAAGTTTTTCAGCTTTAATAATGTAAAAAAAACCCACTGGGATGAAAATCTTTTTAATAATCAACTTTATTAAGACACAGTTTACTTACAGTAAAATACATCCATTTTAAGTTTATATTCCAAGGAGTTTTGAAAACATATGTATCTGTGCAGCTACTGTCACAATTAAGATAGAGAATATTTTAACCAGAAGGAGTGTTCCCCCCGTGACTCCCACGTTCGTGACCCAGACAGCCCCGACCGGTGGTCCCCGGGTACTTTGTGCTTGCTCTGGACTCTCACATAAATGGAGTCACACAGTATGTGTGCTTTTTGATCTGGCGTTTTTCATTCAGCATAATGTTCTCAGTATCACCCATGTGGTTATGTGTGACAGAAATTCACTTCTGTTTATTATTGTGGAGTACTCTATTGTGTGGATTTATTGCAATTTATTTATTTTTTCTTCCATTGAAGTATTTTGGTTGCTTTAGTTTTGGCTATTTTGAAGAAAGCTGCTCTGAACATTTGTGTACAAGTGTTCCTCTGAAGATGCTTTTATTTCTCTTGGGCAAATACCTAGAAATGGGATTTCTGGGTTATGTGGTAAGTAGATGGTTACCTTTTAGAGAAAGCACCAAACCGTTTTCCCAAAGTGATATCCCATTGAACATTCTTACCAACAGTGTATCAGAGTTTCAGTTGCTTCAAATCCTTGCCAACACTTGGTACGGCCAAATCATACTAACATATAGTAGAATCTCACTGTGGAGTTAATTTGCATTTCCTTAGTGACTCATGATGTTGAACTTTTTCCTATATTTATTTGCCATCCGTATAGGTATGTCCTTTGGTGAACACTCTCTTCCAATCTTTAGCCTGTTTTTTAAATGAATGGCTTGTATCCTTACTGAGTTTGAGACTTCTTTATATATCCTGCATAAAAGTCCTTTTTGACAGATATATTTAATGCAAATATTTTCTTATAATTTGTAACTTGTCCTTTCATTTTTCAATAGTATATTTTGAATATCACAAGTTCCAGATTTGACATTCAATTTAAAATTTTATGATGCATATTTTTGTGTCTCGGCCAATAAATTTTCTTACCAACAACATTTCAATAAATTTTGCTAATCTGATATTTTTCTGGGATTAAAATATACTCAGACTCTATTACTTCATAGGGCTTGGGTGAGGACTGAGATCCATGTTAAGTCTTCGTTAGTCTGGTGGCTGGGCTACTGTTCTATACTTGCCGAGTCTTATGATTATATTTATCAAAAACTTAAATTTCTTCTTTTATAAATTCCTTTACATACATAATTTTACAAACTTCATTATCAGGAAACAAACTTTTCCCCCATTTTTTGTTGCCAAGTTATTTTCCCTATGATAGCTTTTTATCTTTTTCACTTTTCTCATCATATTTCCTCTGTGATGTTTCCCCCAATCGGTTTTCAGTTTTGGAAAGTCCTTCCTCATCCAAAATCTGTTCCACATACAAGAATTTCATATATGATACAACTCACACCATAAAATGATGGGAAAAGAAATTAATAAATTATGGGGGGGCTATTTACAAGCAATTTAAAAATTTAGGACCTTATTTCACATCATAATTTAAAATAAATTCTAAGTTAAATAAAGCTCTAAATTTAACAATGGCGCAAAAGTGAAATAAAGAGGGGCAGGGCCTTCCGTTGCCTTTGCCGGATTCGGTTTGTTAGAAGCAGTCACAGGTCCCACCCACACCAAGGGAAGGGGATCGAAGATGGTGCGGCCCATGGAGGCCACACCGGGGTGTGTCTGCCAACACTGCTGATACCTGCTGCAACACTTGGGTCTCGGAGTTATTATGCTGAATGCAAAAAACAGACCAAGGGGAACACATACTGTGATTCCATTTACACAAATTATAGAAAATGCAAACTAATCTACAGTGATGTGTTGCTCCCCAAGTGCAACCTGGAAATTCAGAGGAGTTAACACCTTTGTGGAGAAACTTTGGCCAACAGGTGTGGAACTGCTAGATAAACGCACCTCTCCTTTACCTGCATTACTCCACTTACCCCTCATTTCTGCTCCTCGGCATTGTGTTTCTTTTTTTAAAATGTTTTAAATTTATTGATTTCAGAGGGAGAGTGGTTGGGGGGGAGAGAGAGACAGAGAAAGAGAGACAAAGAGAGAAACATCAATCTGTTGCCCCACTAATCAATGTACTCTTGGCTGACTGCTGTATATGTGCCCTGACCGGGGACCAAACCCACAGCATTGGCACATGGGGACGACTCTCTAATCATCTGAGCTACTTGGCCAGGATTGTATATTTTAATAAAGGAATTTCATGTAGGCTTTCTGCCCTGTTTTCTGGGAGACTCAAGCTAAGGCACTCTTACCAAAAAAAGTCTTCATATTATTGTTATCCACATAAAGACATTCTTAAACTGCTCTTTTCCACTTGCGGATGTCAGTCAGCTGGAACATGACACACTCTTTAGCCACCATTTCTGGCTACTTGGAGAAGGGGTGGGAAATAAATAGAAGATGGCATGAGGGAAGGTATCAGGGTAAAATCTGAGGCTGGCATAATCTCTTCCTAGCTGACATAACGTCTCAGGTGGGGCCAGCACTATGGAGTTTTTTGCCTTCCTTTCTTATCCCTGTTTCACAAAACAAGGAAAAACTAAGGTAAAAGTAATATGCTGTCATCAAGACACAGTGGGGTCTTTCCCAGTGTCTCAGTATCACTAATCCTCAGGTCACTGCATTTGGCCTTCTCTCTTGCAGGTGCCTAAAGGACAAGGAAAACGTTTGAGGATTTAATTAAAATGCTCGGCCACCACTGTACATGATAAATGACAGCAAATGCCAGTTTCTGAAGCCACAAATCTGATGGTGTGGCTCATAGATAAACCTTCATCTTCCCTGAATCAGTCAGGTGAAAGCTCAGAGAATAGATTATAATTCAGAACCAATCCTACAAATTTTGGAAGCTTCCTATATGCTGTGACTAGAGTCGCTCAAAATCTGTCTGTCCTCTGTAACCTATTTCATTGGCTTGCTAACTTTCTTAAAATTCTTTGGAGTTGCTTCTTTAGTTTAACGTAGAGCAGCCAGCAGACATTGTTAAACTGTAATATGTCATGTTATAGTGCTCAAACCTTAATCCAGACCCAAGTGTTGAGCTACTTGAATACATTTGTTTTTGAGTTTATGAGAAATTATCTTTAAAGAAAGACCACACAGGGAGGGAAAATGTTCCGGGAAAAAGATCTGATAGATTCCAGAAAGGGTCTGAAAATGGGAAGGCACCGAGTAGATTAGAATAGGCTAGGTTGGTGTAACACTCCCTACTCCCTCAAAGCTTAGTGGCATCAGAACAAAGGTCATTTCTTGCTCATGAAACTGTCCCCACTGCCAGCAGCAATGCCATTTTCAACAAAATGTTTCAAAGGTCACACAGAGGGTTGCATCCCAGTCAGGCAAAAAATTAAATTACCTGTGGTAGCACTTGGGAGGGTTTATGAGCAGGTTTTAAATTATACCACACTCCACTGGCAGAAGCTAGTCACATGGCCCCACCTCACCGCCCGGGAGGCTGGACAATGACGCCTAGATGTGAGCTCAGGCAGTTGAGGAAAACAGATTCTGGTGAACAATGAGCAATTCCCTGGGAGACAAGGCCTGAGTGGGGTTTTGTTTCCAAGTTTAGGGGTTTTGGGGCAACATGAGTAATGTGGAGAAATCAGATGGGAAGTATGGAATATGAAGTTCAGTATTAGCTATCTATTGTTCTGTAACAAATTACTACAAAACTTAATGCTTTAAAATAACAGCACGATTTGTTTATTGTTTCTGAAGATCAGGAATTCTGGACCAGCTTGGCTTGGCAGTTCTGGCTCAGGGGCTCCATGAGGTTCATTCATATTGTATGTGGACGAGGGCTGCAGTTATCTGAAGGCTTAGCTGGGGTTGGAGGAGCCACTTCCCAGGCGGCTCCCTCACACAGCTGACGAGCTGGTGCTGGCATTGGCAGGAGGTCTCGTCACATGGGCCTCTCCGTAGGGCTTCTTGAGTGTGCCTTCATATCCTTGTCATGGCTTCTTCCAGAAAGAATGATGTAAGAGAACATGTGGAAACTTCATTTCCCTTTATGACCTAGCCTAGGAAATCACCCTTGTCATAGTCTATTGGCCATGCAGACCAGCCATGACTGGATGTGGGAGGTACAACATAAAGGCATGGATACCAGAAGGCAAACATCATGGGGGCGGGGGGCATCTGAGAGGCTGGCAACAGAGGTTTCAAAGGTTAACCTGAACAAATCCACAATCAACCGCTCTATTAATTAGCTCCTCACTGCTGAACTGTATAAATTAGCTGCACACCGTAAGAGCAGGCTGAGTCAATCTGATTCAAAGCCTGTATATCCACCTTTCTTGGTCATGAATTGGCACCTGAAACAAATGACCTGACAGTCTTTGAAGTAAGCATCAGGGAAGACTTCCTTGCTCTCTCTCTCTCTCTTTTTTTTTGGTTTTCTTTTATCCTCATCTGAGGACATTTTTTCTTTGCTTCTTTTTTTTTCTTCTTTTTTTGTGAGAGAGAGGGAGAGAGAGGAGAGAAATAGAGGAGGGAGCGAGAGAGAAGCATGGACTGGTTGCCCTCCAGTAGCACCTGGACTGGGAATCATTGGTGTGGGATCAGGGACCAAACCACAGCCTCGGTTGGTGTCCTGACCAGGAATCGGACCCATAACTTTTCGGTTACAGACGTCACTCCAACCAACTGAGCCAACCAGCCAGGGCCTTGCTTTCTGTTTTCGGTCCTCATTCTCACACCACAACGAACTCACTCCACCACCTGTCCCTGACCACCTGCCCAAGAACACACTTCTTAGATTTTAATCTGAAAGCCTCATATTTATAATTCCCAGCATTCTCTCTTCTTGTAATCCCCACCTATTAAAAATTAAAATAGGAAATAAAGGAAATAGATATCAGGCCTCACCTGCCTGTTTTCTCCCTCGGGTTTTCATTACGAATAATCTGGAGTTTCTAAGACGAAAACTGACACCTGTGGGGCCCGGCTTACCCAGGCTACGATCAGGTGCAAGATTTCCTGACAATAGGGCTGTTGTTGTGTATAGAGTTTGTTGCACCTCTTGCATACAGAGTGGCTAACCAGGAACAAAAAGACCCAACATTGGCATGGTGCCCAGTGCCAGTAACCCTGAGTCTAGTACCACATAGAACATGTCCAGTCACAGGCAAGCTCAAAAAGCCTGAAAAAAACACTTTATGCATCTCAAAATACTAATTTGTAGCTGATAATCTAAACTTTCTGAATTTTTGGATGCTTTGAATTTTTGGACAACTTTTCCTGACATACTTTTATAGCTTGATCTACATGTGGGAGGGGGCTGCTATAAACCCACTGGTACCTGGGTACTTTAATGAAACACAGAGAATGTTTATCTTCCTTTCACCAATGAATCTGCCTTAGCAATATAGTGCCTCCCAGAATTCAGTAAAATGAGGGTATGGAAGAGTAATTCTGTGAAAAAGTAATCCTTGATAAACAAAGACTGGACAGGGGGAGAAACCATATAACACCACACCTGACAGGCTCGGCCCCAAGCAGGAAGGAGCGATTCTGCTCCTTCCTGAATGTGGATGTGGACTTGAATGTCTTCGGGTGGCATCCTGTGAGTCATTCAGACATTTGCTGGGGAAAAAGTACATATAATCGTTGCCATAATACCATTTTTCACTGTGGAAACTACTGTCAGTGCTGTTCATATTGCTTGGGCAGGAAAAAAGAGGATACTTTGGAAACTTTTCTGAAACTGTAAGTGATGAGCAGGCAACACGACAGTGATGGATGTTGAGGGTGGAAGAGCTGCTTCTCCCACAGGGCCCTGTGGCCTGAGCTTCAGAAAGTGGGAGCTGCCTGCAGGGAAACTCGGGTTGTCTGGTGGTTGTTTTTTCTGAAAAGAAGGAGAATATTCATCAAATCTGGCTCAGATCAAAATTGTTGCTTCCTCAAGGAAAACACTGAGTGAAAATATCCCCTTTTGAATTTGGAATTATTTGTTGAGAAAAATGTCTTCGTCCATGCCTTTCCTCCACACATAGGAATGGTGTTTTCTAAAGACTCCAGGATTTTTTTTTTCTTACCTCCAGCACAATTTACTTTTCTGGCCATTTCTAAATAAATATAAGTCAAATATATATTTCTTTAAAGTTTTATAGTATTGTTCATGTATAAATATAAACAAGTTTTTATTTATATGCTCTCTAAAATGTATTTAGCTATAGTACATTTAGTCAAGAGAATATGTCTTAATTTTAAATTTGAGGAGGAACCCATTATCTTAAAATGTGTCTTTCTTTACCATATGCTAAAAGAAAAATAAATTGATAAAAGGAACTTCATCAAAATTAAAAATCTTTACTCTTCAAAAGATAGTTAATAAAATTAAAAGTTATTCATAGACTAGAAGAAAATATATGCAACATAGATGGTAAAAATACATTCCAAGTATATATAAATCTCTGACAGTAATAAACAAGAAAACAACCTAATTTTAAAAGGAGATGGTGGTGGTGGTGCAAAAGACTTAGATATTCCACAAGAGAACATATACAATTGACAAATGAGCATAAAACAGGTTCATTAAGCACAAGGAAAATGGAAATCACCACTATGGTGCGACGCACTCCGTAAGGACTGTGACGGCCGAACGTTCTGACGACATGGAACCCTGGCAAGGCTGTGCAGAACTCCCCTCCTTTGCCAGTGAAAATGCAAAGTGTTTGGAATTTCTTAAGCATGCCGTACCTCATGACCCAGTGTTTTTACTTCTATGTGTTTGTCTAAGATACATGAAAATATTTATTCACAAAAAGACTTGTTTATAACAGCTTTGTTCATAATAGCCAAATCTGAGAACAACTGAAATATATTCAACAGAAATATGAAACAACAAATTGTGATATATTAATACCACCAAATAGTACACATTACAAGGAAATGAACTACTCACACACAAAACATGGGTGAAAGTCAACATTAGTGAAAGAAGTTGGATGTAAAAAAGAACAGATTTTATAATTCTGTTTATGGGAAGTTCAAGATTAGCCAAAACTAACTCATGGTGATAAATATTTAAAACAGCCATTGCCCCGGAGGGGTTGAGACCTGGCTGGTAAGAAGCATGAAGGCACTTCCTCAAGGTGATGGAAATATTCTTGTGATGGACGTGCTCCTTCAGGGAAGGTCTTGTTGTCCCGGCAGCTGGGAGTGTTGTAGTGAAGTGTTCAGCTGTCAGCCCTTCCTAGGACTGCCTCACCTGTGGGGGTCAACCTGTGGAAGCCATCCCCTTCTGGGGGTGACCCACTTCCAATACAAACAGAGGTGAAAGACCTGGCCCTTTGGCCCAACATGACACAATGCTTTGGGTCATCCCAGCTTCAGAACTCACCATGAGGTGGGCTGAGGCTGTTGGCCTGCTTTGCAGCAGCAAAAGAGTATAACACTATTCTAATGTTTGGGGAAAAGGCTGTTCTTTCCCCCATTACATTGTCTGGACGCCCTGTCAAAAGTCAATTGACCATAAACATAAGAGTTCGTTTCTGGACTCTCCATTCCATTCCATTGATTTATACATCTGTCATTATGCCAGTGACATTCTGTTTTGCTTATGGTAGCTTTGTGGTAAGGTCTGAATTACTGGGAATCTTTTAATGCTGTTTATTTCTTTTTCAAAAACATTTTTTATCTATTAGTCCCTTTAATTTTATATGAATGTTAATATCATCAGCAACTTCTCAAAAATAATAAAGGCATCCCTGGCCAGGTGGCTCAGTTGGATGGAGCATTGTCCCGCACACCAAAAGGCTGCAGTTTCGATCCCCAGTCAGGGTGTATGCAGGAGGCAGCCGAATCTCTCTCTCTCCCCCTTCCTCTCTCAAATCAATAAACATATCCTAAGGCGAGGATAAAAAATAAGAAAGGCAGCAGCATTTAGATTGGGATTATACTGAATCTGTAAGTACATTTGTGGAATGTTGCCAAAACATTGCATAGTTTTCAATGTATTCATCTTCCATGTCTGTTAAATTTATTTCTAAGTATTTTAACCATTTTCATGCTATTGTAAATGGAATTATTTTCTTAATTTAATTTTCAAACTTTTCACTGCCAATACATAGAGATGTTGATTTTGATATAATGACCTTGTATTCTGCAAACTTGCTGAACTGTCTTATTGGTTGCAACAGTTTCGTGTGCGTGTGTGTGTGGCGGGACCTTAGGATTTTCTATATTACTACGTCATCTCTGAATAGATATTGTTTACTTCTTCCTTTTTCATCTGGGTGATCTTCCTTCTTCTTCCCTCCCTTCCTTTCTCTCATTCTCCCCCTACCTCTCTCCTCTCTTCCCCTCTTATTCCCGTTCTCTCCTTCCCTTTCTTTCTCATTGTCCTGGCTGGAACCTCCAGTACAATGTTGAATAGAAGTGGCAACAGTAGACGTCCCTGCCTTGTTTCTGAACTTGGGAAAAGTATTTAGTCTTTCATCATCAAGTTGATGCTGTCTGTGGATTTTCTTCACAGATACCATGTGTCAGCCTGAGGGAGTTTTCTTCTATTCCTAGTTTGTTGAATATTTTTCTCATGAAAGGGAGTCAGATGTTGTCAAATGTCTATTGTGAGCTTATTGAGCTGATCGTATGGTTTTTGCCTTGACTCTATTAATATGGTTTATTGTATTGATTGATTTTCATACATTAAACCAACCTTGTATTTCTAAGATAAATACTGATCACAGTGTATAATCATTTTATATGCTGCTGGGTTCAGTTTGTTGAGGATTTTTGCATCTATATTCATAAAGGACTTTGGCCTGCTGTCTTCTTTTCTTATGTCTTTGTCTCATTTTGGTGTCATGCCAGCCTCTTGAAGTCTTAAAGGCTTCAGGTTTCCTCTGGGAAAATAAGAAGAATGGGAGATTCAAATGCATTGGTAGATGTTTAGATCTTTAAAAAGACACTTGTAACATTTGTTAAATAAAAGTGGTAGATAAGATAAAATTATCTTATTCTCTGTATTTTATGTATTTTAGAAATATTTTACAATTAATTTAAAAACTGAATCATGTTACTTCTTTGCTTAAAACTATTCAGTGGCATCCCAATGCGCTTAATAAAATTCTGATTCCTTACCTCAGGCCCTACATGATGTGACTCTTACCTCTAAAACCATGCCTTGCGTTGTTCTTCCCTCTGCTAGTTAAGATACAGCCAGCCTGGCGGCCCATACTTTCCAACTCAGGTTTCCTCAGCCTCCCCTTTCTCCTGGACACTTCCAGCTCCTTCAGCTTTCAGCTGAAATGTTATCTTAGCGCGGCCATCTCTGACCACTCTACACCAGTATCTCCCTGTACTTTCACCATCCCTGCAAATTTCTTTCCAGTACTTCCCTTAACAGAGTGATTTTAATTTTATGCCTCGTCTGTGTTCCTCACTGTGCTGAAAGCTCTAGCCAGGAACACCGTTCTATTCCTGGCTCTAGGACAAGGACCATCATACACATGTACTCACTTAAATGGTCCGATGCAGTATACAGATTGTGAGTCTGCAACCATCACTTTAGTATTTTGGATATGTCACATATCTTCCTTTTCTTTACATCAAGTTAAATTCAGCCATGAGCCCAAATCCTGCATGGGTGGCAGGAAAAACCATGTTAATCAATAGTGAGGGCTGGAGTTGGGGGAGAGTGTGCTCTCCAGTTCTCCACCATTCCTGCAGACCCTCAGCTGGGAGCCTCCAGAGTCTCCACTCGGGACCCCACTCTGCTCGCACAAGGTCTCCCACATCCTCTGGCCCCCATCCAATGCTGATCTTGCCAGGCACTGCCATCTCTTCCCTTCTACTCCAAGTCACCAAAAATAATTTCTTTAATGATAAGAAACATTTGCAAAAGACAGTAAGAGCATTCTCTTCACATTCTTCCATGAGGCAAGGAGGTCCCTGATTCCAGTGGTCAGGGTGAAGGAAAGTTAGGAGGGAGAACAGAAATCTCAATCAGTATCTAGGAAAACAGTTTTTCCACAGGAAAAAAGAAATGACTAAGTGAATGAATGCATGTATTCAGGTGACTAGAGCTGATAATTTGCTGTTATTGTAGCCACTGGCTGTCTCAGCTGCCATTACATTTGGGTATCCACATTTCACATGCTCTTTCGAGGGCTTGCCATTGCTTTCAGTATAAAGACCAAAAACATTAACAAAGCATGCAGGGTATTACGCAATCTAACCCCAGGCTTTTTCTCTAGCCACACTACCCACCCCCAACTGTAAGGCAGTAGTTCTAGACTTTGGCCACGCATTAAAAGCACCTGGGAACTTTGAATACCATACGGATTTCAACCCAAAATGATCCTATCTAAGTCTCTGGCATGCCTTCAAAGTCTCTAGCTACACTGGCCTTTTTCCCCTACATATTGAAAAGTAGAATGATGCTTCTCAATATTTTAAACTAGGTCAGCAAAGTGGCATTCACTTCTAGCTGTTTCTATAGTGAATAACTGGCCAGTAATCTTTATACCTCAACCCAGCTGTTCTCCTGAGGGAAGTCTTCCCTGAGCTGCCACACCTGGTCAGGTCCCCTGTTCTATGCTGTCAGGGCACCCAATACATTTTCTCTAGGGCACTTGTCATGGTTTGTAGTTATTCTTTTGTGTTTATTTTTAAAAAATTAATGTGTATCTCCTATATTAGATTGTAAGGTCCACAAGGACAGGGAGAATTGTGGAATTTGTTTATAACTATATGCAGAGCTTAGGTCATTAAAGGGGAAATAACAAAAATTTGTAGAATGAGCCGTTAAATGACTGACTGACTGACTGACTGAATGAATGAATGAATGTGGGAGCCTGTGAACATTATACTTGGAGTATATGATCAAGTACATAACATATGATAAAGACAAGGAATGATACTCTCTTTTTTTGATGAAATTTGGAAGTCCTTCAAAATTTTTTTATCGATGGTAAGTTAACAGACTAGTTTTCAAATATTTTGAGATTTTAAATCTACATCAAACAACATTAGTAAATAGTTTCAGAGTTTCTGAGAAATATTTGATATTTTAATTATTTGAACTTAATTTTCCAAGTTGAATAAAGAAAACCGAGTTTTATGAAAAAAATTTGTCATGAATGAACAACTTCCAAAGCCTTACAAACTGCAATATTTGTACCTGGCTGCAAAGGCTACCAGCACCAACGACACGCCAAAACAAACGCAGAATCCCCTCTCCAGGAATCGTTCAGGACGTAGAAACAGATTCTAGGTTCTCTAGCACAGAGTTTTGATCATTTATTTACTAAAACAAAAACAAAAACAAAAAAACTCGGTTTAGGTACACTATAGATTTTCAGTGAAATCTGCTTAATTTGAAGTACTGTATTTCTTTTAATAATTTTACAGACTTGTCTAAAAAAAGCTTTACAAAAAATCATAAACTTTTACTTCAATATCTTTTTTCTTCTTTCAAAATGTGTTTTTAATAAAGAGCTATAGTTTACTATTTAACTCAAGTATGAAAATAATTCTCTCTCTCAACAACCGAACATTTTACAAAATTATAATTTATAGGTTGAGTCTTTATTTAGTTCTTAGGGTGCTTTTTAATAATTAGCCATATAATTGCCTTCATATGTGACTTTGCTAATTGGAATGCCTATGGTAGATACATTGCAATATATATATAAGATCCTAATTTTGTTTCTTCAAATATCATGTCTGGGTATCTCTGCTCTCTCCTCCACAGATACAAGTTTGCATGTTGCTATTTCACACTTAAGGATAAGTAAGAGTTACCAAGTCCTTAGACAGCTGTTTCTAATGTTCTGCTCTGTGAGTTGTGCTGATTAGTGGCACGTGGCATGGCAGTCACACTGTGTTCGGAAGGGAGGCTGTGGGAGGCTGTCGCTGAGCTCAGGAACACTGGCCTCAATCATGGATGCTTGCTGGTAACATTTTTTAAAAAGGTTTTTGCTCCTCAGTTGACCTGTAAACAGGTGACCTATTTGCATTTATAGAGGGCATTTTAAGCAATACCTACGAAGCAACTATTACTGAGTATCTACTGTGTGCCAGACACTGGGTGGATTCAGAAGAGTTATTTGTTTGTTTCACTTAATTGTTGGAATTTTTATTGTCAAGGAGTTGGTCTTTACCTATGTGACACCTTGTCAGTAGAAGGAAAATAATGACATTTGTCGGTCATCTATTAAGTGCCAGGTATTTCGTACACATTGAGAAATCCAATTCTGTGTCTCCTAACAAACCCTCTGGGTTAAGAAGTGTTTTAGCTTCATTTTGCACATGGGGAAACTGAGGCTCAGAAGGGGTGAATCACATGCCCATGAGTGAGCGGTAGAACATCACCACACTTTCTGGAAAAAAAGTCTCTGGAAACAAAGAACTCAGAAGAAATGGCAGAAGATGGGTCTGCATCTCTTTTGGTGAAATATTGCTCATTAAATGATCAAAGCAAAATGTCACTGAGAATATTAGAGGGAGGGCGGCTGTAACTGCGGCGCAAGGGGGGAAATAGATGCTTTGGCAAATGGCAAAGGGGTAAGTTTGAAAATGAGATCACCCTTCCCAAATGTTCTGCATTAATAAATTGCTCCCCGTTTTTCCCTGTGAGCCTGTGTGTTTTAACACAAACAGTTCTTTTGTATGACAAGCATGACGCCCATTTTTCTGGTACTTGTACAGAGTCACTTAACAACAAAATGATGCAAATATTTGTCTCTGGGCGCTAGGCACACTGTATTTCAATCTAAGACCTGCAGGTACTAGCGTATGAGCCACCTCTAATGGTACATCTTTCCTCGATCTATATTCACATCAGTTCTATTTTCAAATTAGTCAAAAGGGAAGCTGAAGTTAGCCAGTCAGAGCTTAACAGCTCTGATTTATGGTCAGAAGTATCTTAATAGGATCATTCATTTTCCTTCGCTTGTTCAGAACATCTGATGTTACAAGTTTCTAGAAATGTTCGTGTATCCTCTGGTTCTGCAAAAATATAATCTTTATCTCCAAAAGTGACCTTCAAATGAGCAGGAAATGAAAGCCGGCCGTTCTTTCTCAGTCACCTTGCCTCGCTTTATTGATGTATTATAATGGAAATCTTGAGAGCCAGAAATCTCAGAATTATTATGATATTTTAATCTTTTTAGGTTAAGTGTAAATGTGAAGGTGGAGGGCAAAAAGCATTAGTTTAGGCCTGGCTTTATGAAGTATCTCTTTCTTGCCCTTTTTCTCCTTGTTCAGTTCCTTTAGAGAGGATGTCTCTTCTGCAAATCTGCAGTTTCCAGGCTTTTGTGAACTTGGTCTTCTACTCCTTATACCTTCATAAGTGACTTGATTTATGACATCTGTTGGAACAACTCTAAAGTTCCAACTCCCAGACCCCTCATTCCTGTCCCCCACCCCTCCTTCCCTCACCTGAGCTCCTCAGCACTAGGTTCTGGTGTCGACTACATATTTTAAAATATTTGCAGACAGACCACTCTAACTGCAGTGTTGTTGCTCACCCCCGTTCTCACAGGAAACACGTGCTGGGCTCCGTTTGAGGCCAGGCGAGCGAGGTCACAGAGCTCTGTGCCCAGAGCATGCCGGCTTCTTAGCAGCGTGGGCTTGTCAACGATCCTGCTCAAAAGCTAGAATCTTGCTGTCATTCTACTTCCGAGCGTGAGCTCTCAACTCCAAACCATCGGGGGATGTCTTTTTATAACATGCACCCTTAAAATTGGTACTTTAAAACAGTCTTTTGTTGGAATGAACTCTTAGTAATGGATCAGTCGCTCAGCTGGGGTAATCATTCATTCTCCCGAGGCAGAAATAATTGCTGACTACTTGATTCTAAATGCATCTCAAGGGCAATACAAAATTAGGCTGAATTAGTGAATTTACAGAGCCACTCTAGTAAACATAAACATAACCCTTCCAACATCATGACTTCTGGTTTCGCCGCAAGCTCTCCCTGACATATCCGGTTTTAACGATGCACCGAACTTGTCTGAGACTACCAGATATTCTTTTAAATGTCCCCTATCATTTCATATATACTTTGAAAAAAACTGTATTATCTTTATTTTTAATCGCTAAATTAATAAACCCTCATTGTAATAAAACAAATACAGTAATGTACAAAATGAAAAGTAAGAGCTGCTTCTTACCAAACTCGGTCTCCATAGATAACCACTTAAGAGTTTAATCTGTGCCTTCCAACATCCTTCAGAGAAATGTAGATGCATAGACATGGTACTCGCACATAGATACCTAAGAAATATAGTACAGCAGTGTGTTTCCATCCTAATATTTGTACTTTGTCCTCAACGTTATGCTTTCGTCTTTTTCCGGAGGGCTGTGGACTATGGCGGCAGCACCAGGACTGTCCCGACCGGGCAGGGGTCCCCGTTGCTGCAGGCCGGCCCGCAGGGTCTGGACTGGCCATCCGACACATTAATTACAGTTTAAGGTCTCAAGGTGATGTTTTGGGTTTAACAGACCAGATACTCTTGCTTTTAGGGAGGCCATAAAATTCCCAGATTATGCAAGCAGATCTGGTGCTCAAGTATTCAATTCTCTATTTTAAGCTTGATATTTCTTTCATTAAGATCTATCAGTGGTATTTTGGCTTAAGTTCCATCCTGTGGCCAAAGATCCCTTTCCTACATATTTGTTTTTATAATCATGTGGTTTTTAAGAAGATGAATTTCCCATCTATGAGACTATAATAAGGAGCATTCTTTTGTTGCTTATAAGACCTAGCTGAGTTAATGGTGTCCTGCCTGGTGAGGCTCAGTGGGTGGAGCACCGGCCTGCAAACCAAAAGGTCACCAGTTCAATTCCCAGTCAGGGCCCATGCCTGGGTTTCGGGCCAGGTTCCCATTTGGAGGCATGCGAGAGGCAACCACATATTGATGTTTCTCTCCCTTTTTCTCCCCCACTTCCCCTCTGTCTAAAAGTAAATAAATAAAATCTTTTAAAAAAATCTAGCTGAGTTAATGAGATTGTTAACATAATAAACTGATGAGACCAAAGTGTTTGTGATAGCTCAAAAAAAATCATAAAGCTAATGGGAAGTTCCACAGTGTAGGAAAGTACCTCTTCTAACTGATAACAAACTACAAAGAGAAGAGTCTGCTTCTGTCTTTTATGGACAAAGAAGGGAAGGAGATGGGGCGAGGGACCCCTTCATGCGTACATCAAGATGACATAAAAGTTAAGTCCAAGTAGGCGAGTCAAATCCGGGGTTTTTTCTTTAGATAAATTTTACTAACTGAAATATAAGTCATGAATGAAAGAATGTTTGAGATTTATTTTCTAATGGTAGCCAGTTTAGGTTAGATGTTGTGTTCCACAAAATAGGATTTCGAAGTCTTTTGTTCCTACGTGTATGCAATTATCCTATCCAGCTAACTCCATCAGCCCCTTCAGTGGTTAGAAAACTTCAGTGCAAAATAGCCAGGCTACAGCTATTTTTAATGGCCTCTTTTCCATTTTATTTTTATTGACTGTAATCTTAAGACATCAGAATCAGTCTCTTGCCTTCCCATTGTTCAATGTCCACTAGAATTGGCTAAGTTTCTCACTTTCCCATAAATAGGGACATAACAGGAGTCCAGTCTAGTTTTGCTTTCTCTTTTCCCCTCTCTTCAAAATCAAAGTCAATAGTCAGCAGTTTGCACCAACATAAATCTTGTTATTGTTTATACCAACTCACCCTTTCTAATGCTATTAGAACCACGGTGGACATAGACCCCAGAGATTTGCTCGTCTTAAAGCTCTAAAACGGTACCACTTTTATGACAACAGTAAAGCCTTGAGCTGTCACTTTACCCCTAAGGCTGTTACTCACTGTGATTACTGGCATTTCTTTCTTGCTCATTCCCTCCTACTCCCATCCTCCATTTCACTGTTTGTACTAATGATTAGCAATTTTTAGTTGAGCTATATAAACTCTGTGTTACCTAGACAGAATCTGCATTCCATGTGAGAGATGTATATACCTCCCCCAGAACTCATCCCATTATTCCAGTGGGTTTTAAGGGAGCTCTGAGAACAAGAAGGGACAAAGAAAAGCATGGCCTTCTCCCTGATAAGGAACTGGCTGTCTTTCCATGATCCTGCATGGGCTACATGAACACAGCACACCAGGTTCAAGGCTGATCTCTGCTGCTTCCAGGTTGTGAGTTTCAGGCAAGATACTAGCTTCTTTGTCCTTCACTTTCCTCACTGGAAGCATCACATCTGCCTCACAGAGCTGCTGTGAGGATCAAATGAAATGATGTGTGCGGAAGGGTATTATAAACTTGTATCATACTATAAATACTCAAACTCAAAAAGCCTTTGATTAAAAAAGGGGGGGCAGTTTTGGATTTGCAAAAGAACTAGAAATCACCTGCTCAGGCATTTAAAAGTCAAGGTCAGATGGTCTGGTGGATTTTTAATTTGAAAACATGTTTTAGAGTGTCTCTCTACAAAATTAAAACTTGAAAACATATTGTTTAGTTTTCAAAATGTTGTAGAACAAAAACAAGTGAGGATAATGGTGTAAAAAAATGATATCACTTGCCCCAGGCCCCTTATTACTTAAAATCAAAAGCTTTTCAATTTTGACAGCCTAGATATTTGTCTCCCGGCCTCCACAGAAGGAGAGGATTTATGTGGGAAGTTCATCCTGGGAAAGGTTACATGTTCTCTAATGTATGCTCATTTTGCATTAACGCTAATCTATCCCAGAATTGTATTAACTGTATCTTAAATTTTATTCTGTTTCCCTATTAAAATAAATCTGTTTTTAAAAATATAAAGGACACATGGACAAAACCAAGGGGGAGGGTGGAGGTGGGGGAGGGAGGTGGGTTCACCTGGGGTGGGGTGGAGGGATGGGGAGAAAAGGCATACAACTGTAATTGAATAACAATAAAAAAAAATACCGTGTAACTCATACAAATTAAAACTATCAATAAAAAGGATTATTTAAAAAAAAATCTTGTAAAAATGCGATGAGAAGCAGAGTTAATACATAGAGAAAATAGAGTAGAGAAACTTCCTAAGTGCCTAAGTCAACAATACATCTTCAGGTTGAAACTTCCTTTTTTCATTTTCTTTTCCTTCTCTATTCTACACATGTGAAACATGTAAAACACAGTCTTTTCAGTGACGTTTATACAAACACTGTGGGGTGGTGAAGGTGGCATTAGAACTGATCATTTCCATTTAGTTGTGGAAGAATTGAGAGTTAAATTCTATTGTCTTTCCCACCCAAAAGGATTTTTAAAGATATATTCACATTTAAAACTTCACTTAGAACAATGCTTTAGCTCATTTTTTGAGAAGTGAGTTTATATATGAACAAAATAACAGTGTGTAGAGTGAATGAGATAAAAATCTGTAGAGTAGATGTGTCTTGGAATTTCTAGTCATTTCGGTCTCTGAAACTTTTCAGGAAATTACGTAGCCTAACTTCAGTTTCTCAGCCAATATGGCAAATAATTGACCTTGGAAGAATAATCCTGGAAGCTCTCAATTTATGAATGGGTTCATATATAAGTCAATTCTATGAAATTTGAAATTTACTTCTTCCTGGCAGTATTTTTAGAAATGCAATTTGGTTCCTCGACTGCAAAACTTCACGCACAGAAAACCAGAATCTCTACTGATATTCAGGTAGCAGCGAGCACTGGCTTTCACCACCTCTCTGCCATGGTGGCGTCAGTATTAGAGGGGAAAGATTCACAACACAGTGACTCCTTCAAAGAGCGGGTAGATAGATATTTTCGAGGTCCAATCAGTGACTCATCTCTCGTGGTTTGTTAGATAAAGTATTTCTCTAAATTACTTTCATGTGACTAGGGATCCAAGGGATGGTGCCCACAGGACTGAGGGGCTAGGGTTTGCTTCTTCCAGTAAGTTTTCCCGCACACAGGTTTTTAGGTCACCAAGCATTTGTTGCTCGGGGACTAACTGTTGGGTTGCCCTAGCCCCACGCACACAGGGCAGGATTTGCCCGTGAAACCAGAGTTTTAGAGATTCAGTCCTTAACAAACTGTCATTTTCAAAACAAAAATAATGTCTTAGGGTGGGAAAATCGCTATTAAAATAATCTGTAAGATATACTTAAAAAGCACCAAGTTTGAGTTCAGAAATGAACTGTAATCTTTCACTTTGGAAAGGAAAAATGTATTGTTACATAGCATCTTCTAGAAACTTCTTTGTGTTTAAAGAAGGTAAACCATATTCAGAATTTAACTTATATGCTATGCAGGTTTTCTTTCAACAGGTTGTCCCAAAAGGGGACAAATTAAAATTTACTGCTCTGCAAATGGATATGTAAAGTCAAACATTGGTTTTATGTACCTTTTGGTAAAAAACTAAAACTTTAAGGATTAGCTTAAATATGTGAGTGAAAGTAAAGCCTTCATTGACCCCCAGCACCTTCTCCTATCAAAGACCATGGGTATGATGCCCTACACTAAAAATGAAATCGACCCCTACGGCCACAGTAGCAGAATAAGTGGGTCTTATAAATAGATGATTACTCTATGCCAGATTTGGAATATATGCCATTATATCTCTGTTATCCTCCTTCTTAGCCCGCCAGCAGCCGCAAGCTGGGTTTTTCTCCGTCCCAGGGATGACTTCTCTGGGGTGGGGGCAGGAGGGCGCATGGCCACGTAGGAAGCCGTCTTATCCCAACTTTGGGATCTTTGTGTTTCAGAGCATTAACCAGATTACAGGTCATAATCTGTAAAAGCTCCCCTGCTAGTGCCCTGCTTGACTTCTTTCCAGCTGAACTCTCTTCAAATGAATCCTGGATCACACAGATACTCTGTATTGTGTCTGGAGCCAACGAGAAAAAAAAAATGCATATAGAAAGACAAGTATCCGCCAAGGGTAAAGAGCTAGATTGATGAGGTTCTGCGTTTATCACCTCTGGAAAAAAAATTGTTCCTGTAAAAGAAGCCAATTGCAACATTTAGGATGAAGTAATTCATCTAGTGATCCTTCTTCCATTTGAACTTTTCATTTCCTTGTGCTGTTTTATGGATGCTCAGTTTGAATGTGTCTAGATAAGGACATGACTTATTTATTGGCACTAAGAGCTTTTTATAAATTTAATGTAATTTATGGATTTTTAATAATCCCTCTAATTGTTTCTTTACATGAGTTACCACTTTTTATAAAAGCCAAATTTCATTTGCTTTATGACAGCAAATGAGTGAAAGAGAAAATTAAGGTTTAAATAAAAAGTTATCCTACTTGGCAGCCCAAACCCATCCTTTGGCTCATAAAACACTGTTGATGGGGGCACCCTATTATTTTAAGGGGTTCGTGAAATGGAAAGAATTCAATTGTCCTCATTTGTTCTCTCAGCATGCAGACAGGATATTTATGGAAAAGCACTCTCAAAAAAAAGAAAAAAAGAAAGAAAGGAAAAACCTTTCCTTCTCATTGGGAAGGCCTGGGCTAACACTGCTGTAATCAAACTGGCCTGCTAAATAATGCCCTCAATTTTTCACACACATATTTTTCCTCAAAGGATATTTACTAGTATCCTTTAATTTTTCACTTGCAAGTGGTTTAGAACTTGTTTCGAGGGCAAATAACCTGGTGACATCTTTAAAAGAATTCCAAGAGGACTAGCCTACAGCAAAAGGTCATTGGTCTCTAGACAAATGACTCAGAGGTGTCCTCTTCCTTCCCCGTACACCACTCAGCTGCTCACCACAGATGCCCACACTGGGTGCCTCTCTCTGTGCTCCTCTCGTCTGTTACAGCGCTTCCTGGTCCAGATGGCCTGTGTTGCTGTGTGCCTATCAGTGAGCTCATTCAAAAGGCCTCATTCCTCCCATAGTCATTCTTAGGTAGAGCTTCGAGCCTCCTGTGTCTCTGGTGACTTGTGACACTGAAGCCAGCTAGCAACATAAATAAGGGTGAGTGAGGAAGCTGCCACTCTAAAATAAGAGTCCCTCTCCTTGCCCTTAGACCTTCCAGGTGCTCCCTCACCTGGGACCTGTCTGCATCCCGAGGCCATGGACCGCTTCCCCAGAGTTCAGCCCATGCCTCCCTAGAACTTCCTCTGCTCTGATAAAATCTGTTCCCACCCATTTCAAGTTCACTTTTTAACGTTATTTTTATTGAGATATAATTTACATACAATACAGCTCACTCATTTGAGGTACACAGCTTGATAAAACTTGGTGATTGTACATAGTCGTGTAACCTCTGCCACAAGCAGGATACAGAGCAATCCCATCCCCTAAAACGTTCTCCTGAACTTCTTTGTGGCAGACGCCTGATTCCAGCCCTAGGCAATCACTGATCTACAGTCTCTCAGTGTAGCTTTGTCTATTCTAGAATTTCATGTAAGAGTCACACAGCATGCAATCTTGAACTAATGCAGTACTTGAACTATTCCACTCAGCCTAAGGTTTTTTAGTTTAATCAGTATAGTTAAGTGTGTTAATATTTCTTTCATTTTTTTAAGTTTTGCTGAGAATATACCACAATATGTTTATATATTGACCAGTTGACAGATTCATATTGATTTTGCTCCCCATCTTCCATCCTCTCTAATACTGACTTGGAAGTGAATTCCTTGAGTTTCAAGGTGTCTGCACTGAAAACTCAACTAATTAAACACATGCATTTAAATGTGATAGAAAATGTCCCAAAATGCAGAGGGATCCACAGGGTCCTCATAAATGAAGACTATTGCATTTGTACCAATGCTCTCTGGGAAAGGAGGAATTATTCAAGTGTAGGAAATTAATGCCATATTGGAGAGTGTAACGTCAATGCAACCTCTGAGAGAACAAACACTAAGCACTCATATCTCTGCTGTGGTCTGCCTTGATTCCTACACCTCTTCAAGGTAAAATTACTTAATTTTCCCCTCCTACCCTTCTGTTTCTTTTAATGTCCACTTAGATTACAGGTAAAACATGATAATGAACTTCTGAAATTATTTAAACATGTCTCATGACAGTTCCTACATATGCACCCTGAACTAGTTAACTTTTCTACTTACATCAACACTGGCATTTTAAAATTTGATGATTAATTATTTGAAAAGAATTGCTACTTGACAGAACTGACCAGTTAATTTCATAAAAACTGGTTGATCTGAATTGATATAAAGTTATAACTTCAGTTATGTTTTTCAAAATTGAATGTGTATAAAAATCATCAAAGGTCACTTGACAAACGTGAGTTTCCTAAGCTTCACCTTTGTAGTTCTGATGAAGAGGTTTGGGACACAGCCTAAGAACCTGCATTTTGTAAGCATTCCAGCCGATTCTGAAGCAAGTGGAATGCATATCTCACTTTGACAAGCACAGGGATGCAAAAGATCGGTACAAAAGGCTGGGCAAGTGGTTATTTGGCAAACTACACACACGAGGAAGGACTCTCTTAGCTCTGACAGGAACCCAAATCAAGCTGGAGGACACAAAGCAGATATATACTGACTCATAATTGAAGGTATGTGAGTACAAGTGGCTTCAGTAAAGATCTGACAGTGGTCTGGCCTCAAAGGACATCATCATGACTAGATTTCTCTGACCATGGTTTGGGTTTGTTTTCCTTTATGCTGATTCCTTCAGGAAAACTCGTTGCAAGAATTGGCAAGATGACCACCAAGAGTTCTATACTTTTATGCCACCTTCTGAGCAATTTCTTTAGAAAAACAAATGTTGCATGATTGAGTCTCATTGTATTGAGTTTTAGCACATTCCATCCCCCAAAGCATCTGGAATGCGCAGAATGGCCAGGCCAGATTTAGGTGCCTATTTACCCCTCCAAAGTGAGTGGTGAGTGTGTGTGAGTGTGTTTGAGCATAAGCTGTGTATGTTGAAAGATGGAGGGCAAGGATCAGCTCCAATTAAATCCTGTGACTTGACCATGGAGGTGGGGGGATTTTTCTCCAACAACAAACAACAAAATAACATGTTGGTGATAAAAAACATCCCAAGCCTATGCCATTACACATTTAGCACTTAGCATCTCACATAAATAAATGCTAAATTTATAAATAAGTAAATAAATTTACTTTAAAGTAAATAAATTTTCCTGTCTAGTTGTACTAATGGATAATCTTATATTTCAAAGTCCTAATGACTGAGAATTAAAACTAACTTGTTTTATATGGGGCTTACTAAGTGCCTATCCTTGCATGCTTAATAGCTGTGAGGTCTGTCCAGGAGAAGTCCAGCCATTGTTAATATAAGGAGAATAGTTTGCGTGACATCAATGTAATCTGGCAGCCAAGGAGAGTGGACTGGAATGCTCATGTGTGATAAATGATGACTTCACTGTACTAGTCAGTAGGGGTGATAGATGTGATTGAGTGAGCATGTGTACTGTGTGGCTGTCACATTCAAAATGACTGAATAAGTAGACCAATGAATCAGCATCAAATTTTGCATTAAGCTTAAACATTCCACCATGGGAACTATTTGTATGACTCAGAAGGCTTTCAGGGATGATGCCATGAGTGCAGCACAAATAAAAGTGTGAATGCTTCAAAGAGGGTTGAGAATCTGTTGAAAGTGACCCATGTTCTGGAAGGCCTGTAACCAGCAGAACACCTGAGAATGTTGAATGTGTACGGGTTGCAATGAACAAAGATCTGCCACTGACAGGGCGAGAACTAGAAGTTGGTCTGGGGATTCCAAAAACTACTCTGTTCAAGATTTTGACACAGGATCTTGGCATGAAGTGTATCATGGCAAAATTCATTCTGCATCTTCTGCTACCAGAACAGAAGGAACATCGTGCTGTGGTTGCTAATGACTTGATTCAAACCACTACCAATGAACCAGGTTTCCTCAAGTGGGTCATAACCAGAGGTGAATCATGGGTCTATGGCTCTGATCCGTAAATGAAGGCCCAGTCATCCCAATGGAAGTCACCTGGTTCTCCATGCCCATTAGAAGAAGGTCCAAAGAAGGTGTGGCAAAGTTGCAGTAAGATCAAGGCCATGTTAACTGTGGTTTTTGATTAGGAAGGTGTTGTCAATCACGAGTACACCCCTCCAGGCCTAACAATAAATAAGGAGTACTACTTCAGTGGTCTTCATTGGTTGAGAGATTCAAATTTGATGAAAATGGCCACAGCTATGAGCAACTAGTGGTTGGCAGCTTCATCACAACAATGTGCCCGCTCACGCATCACGTCTCATGCAGAGTTTTCCGGTGAAGCATCAAATCGCCCAGGTTGCTCAGCCCCACTACAGCCCAGATTTGGCACCCTGTGACTTCTGGTTTTTCCCAAGACTAAAATCACCTTTGAAGAGAAAAAGATTTCAGACCATCATTGAGATTCAGGAAAATATGACAGGGCAGCTGATGGCAATTCTACCAAAGGATTTTGCAGTGTTTTGAACAGTGAAAGAGGTGTTGGAAAAACTATGTGAGGTCCCAAGGTGCCTACTTTGGAGAAAACTGAGGTGTCATTGTCCTGTGTACAATGTTTCTTGTATCTTGTATCTTCTTCAATAAATGTCTCTATCTTTCATGTACATGCATGGATACCTCCTGGACAGAGCTCATATATTTTAATCTTGATCATCAGCATTGCTATGACCAAGTAGCTTTTGGAGAGCTGAGCTACTCAAGAAAGGAGGGAGGGTACTAATAAGACTGTTTTGTTAGATTAAAGTTCTGGGGATGGTTAGGATTATATTTTTAATTGTACTTTAAAATTCATAACTTAAACTGCCAACACTAACTATGATGATGGTGTAAGGAAGTGTGTTTAAGAAAAAAAAGTCTGCTAAAACTACCTCATCATTGAGAGGTGAGAGGCAAAGTAAGAGGAATTAAGAAACAAATAGCAGAAATAATTGAATGAGCCTGGATGAAGAAGATGAATTCTGAAGGCGGTGAGGAGGCATGAAGCCAGGGCAGTGAGAATGAGCTGACTCTCACGTGCACAAGTGCCCACAGGGAGAGGGGGGCGATACAACTGGGCAAAGGGAGCTTCAGTCCGTGTTCAGGTAGACCAGGCCTGGAACCGGTGTGGGCAAGAAACCTGCCAATGTAAAGTCGTTGTATCGGTGATACCATGTGGGAAATAATTTCATAAAGGGTTGTCTATGAGCGAATCTAAGGTGAGAGTGAGCAGAAGGTGAAAGAGAAAACAAAATAAAAGGGCAGCACAAAAACTGGCAGGAAGTAGGGAGCTCAAAAGAGAAAAGTCCCTTTTGATCTGTCTTCTACGATCCCAAAACAAATGTGTGTCCTCTGTGAATTTTTTCTAAGCAATAACAATTCGAGGGTCAGTTGAATGTCAGACATGCAGGCCCCTCTGCCAGGCTGTCTGACGTGGATTTGGGGGGTCCCAGGGGCTTCTGACTCAGTAGGTGCTGGAAGTGACTGCCAATGTCATTTCTCTGTTTGTTAAAACTCATGAGCAATGCCTCATAACCTAAAATCTCAAACCAAACAGCCTAAAAAGTGTCTAAATATCTAAATTTAAAAGCAAATCTCTCAAAATGGCCAAGTGCAGCTCAGAATAGGCTCAAAATATTTTATGATTTATTGCTTCAAATATCAAAAGTTCAAGTAATATGGCAAAGTTGGAGGGTGATATTGTGAAAATTTCTTCAGGATATAGTGATCTGTCAGAATTGTGTAATTTTTAAAAATATATGTGTATATTTTAAATTATGTAATTTGGTATACATTATATTTTTAAAACTGTCCCCAGTGGACACTGAATGATATTATGAATACATCCAGCTTGTTTCTTGACATTTTCTCTTAAATAAATTGACCATGGCTCCTACTTAGGGAAAAAGAAGTTCAGTGAAACTATAGCAAATTAGATACCAAGAAAAAGACAAAAGACATGAATGTAAATTGAAGTGACTTTAGGGCTCGGATATTGGATGACATCAGCATGTTGGCAAGAAATAGAGAAATGCAGGGAGGCTAGGCTGCCTGATGCTCCGTCCAGGGTGGGACAGATGAGGATGAAGGCAAATGCAAAGCTACAGTGATAAATACAACTGTCTCAATTGTACCCTTCATGGTTGTCAGTATATTTATTTTCTAGTATAGATGATATTATTTAACGTATACAATTCATCTTTCACCTCCCTCTTTCCTCCGATGCCTTCATCTCTATCAGCCCTGCTCTAGCTCTGCCCTGCCACCCACTCCAAGAAGATTCTTTTGAAACTTGTGTTCTGTGATAAACTCCTCCTTTGCCCTGCAGGACTCCTTCCTCCTCAAGCCAACTGAACCTTGACTTTTTTCTTTGACCATGAAACCTTCACATTTCTCACTTAATGGCTTCTACTTACAGATGAGGGCCTCAGGTTTCTCCAAGAAAGTAGGTTCTGCAACAAGGGCCTGCATTCAGTCAGTGTATTTTAAGAAGCAATCCCAGGGAACAGGGTGGGGAAAATGGGAAGAGTGAAGAAGGAAATGCCAGGACAAAGATGTGTTGCAAATTGATCACTGCCTCTGACAACTGGAGATCAATCCATCCTCGATGCCCTGAGGAGCTATGTACAAAGCACCTCAGAAGTAAGGTGCAGGGGATGGAAGAGGGAAGCTCGTACCACCACCTTAGCTGGTCAAGTTTTGTCCTAATGAACACCAACTCCCTCCACTTTCAGATTGCAAGCGAGTCAGTGCCACATTTTAGTGTGAGAAAGGCCCCAGGGCACAAAGCAAGCGCTGAGAGGTATAGCTGAGCAGGGTGCTGTCAGGTTGCATCTGTGGGGAGCTGCTTGGGGCAGCAGTTCCTGAAGTGAGCAGTGGCCCAAGGGGTACAATGAAAGGCACATAGAGTGTTCTGTACAAGACACAGCCAGTTCCTTAATCTCTGCTGCATCTAGTCCATTATTCTCCTAGTTTTACACAGCCTCTGGAATCCACATCTCCTCATCTCAGCTTCCAGCCACCAGGATGCTGTTCCAACCTCCTCAGTGACACTGAGTGGTGGCACTGAAACCATCCTTCTCTACAACCTTGGTCTGTCACCACTTCCCATGCTTCAGTACACATGATAATGACCCTTGAACTCCCTGGCCTCACAACTCCTTATTTTCAGGTGTCACTCAACCTCACTTACCCCCAGCACAGCCACACCTGTGGCTACACTATCACCCAGGACTTCTAAACGTGTACATCTTGAACACAGGAATTTTCCTCCCAATATATTACCAATTTCCTCATCCTTTCGGCTCTCTTCTTTGTTCTCACTGTGCCTTCTAATGCTCCCCTACTTCCCAACCCATATCCAGCAATTCTGGTTTTATTTGCTTCCTTACTTAGGCTGGACTTTTTGAAATAGACAGTCATGTCAATAACATGTGAGATGCCACCTCAAAATCCTATGCCTCTTTTACCCCTTTTAATTACTGTCTACTTTCTTGGTCATCATCCACAGTTCTTACCAAAGGTTGCTGGAGATAATTCTCAAAGCCGTGATTCCAGACTCAGCTACAAACTCGTACTAATTTGTCTCTGTTTAAAAAGCAGTCTTATTTATGTGTTTTGAATCCCTAGACTAGTGCACCCCTTACCTGCCTTTTCCATATTACCCATGTGTCATCCCTAGTATTATGTTCTTTTTTAAAAAATATTTTATTTATTTACTTTTAGAGAGAGAGGAAGAGAGGGAGAAAGAGATGGAGAGAAACACCATTGAGTGAGATACATCAACTGGTTGCCCCTCACCCTCCCCTCACTGGGGACCTTGCCCTCAACCAGGGATGTGCCCTAACTGGGAATTGAACTGGTGCCCTTCAGGTTCTCAGGCTGGTGCCCAATTCACTGAGCCACATCAGCCAAGGCCCTAACATTATGTTCTTATCCTCAATAGGTGCTCTTGCTTCGTACTTCACTGAGGAAAAAAAGAGACATTACAACATAAGCCCTTCAACTTCTCTTATTTCCACCTCCCAATCGGTACCCTTACCTGAACTTCCCTTCTGTCTCTGAGGAGAAACTAACCCACTTCCCTGTAGAGCTAATTCTACCCTCTAAGGCTATAATACCAAAATAAATGCAACAGGCTCTAATCTGAGTTCATGATTCAACTATTTCAGCACACCAGCCCACTAGAAGTCCTCCAAATTTTAAATGGCATTGCTCTTTGATTTGCCACCATCCTGCTACACCAATCCACAGCTACCTGCAATGTATTCATCTTTTGAAACAATTCATTTTGCCATCAGTGGCCCCCTGGTGGAGTCCTCTTCACACCCCACCTGGATTGGAGCACTGGTCTCCTGGCTGGTCTTCAGGATGCTTTCATCAAGAACTAACGGAGCGCTGGAGGTTTTGCCCTGACACAGAGTTCAGGGCCTCTGTAATCAAGCTTCCCGCGTACCTACATGTGCTTCAATTCTCCCGAATGTAGAAGTACATTTCTTAGCATTTGATGAGTCTGTTTCTTATATCCTTTCCCCTCCTTTGGACTATCCACATTCTACTCATTCTCTACAAATTATATCAGTGTGTGCATTAATCGTTCCCTTCTCCAAATGTCTATTGTGTGTGTGGTGCATAGTATATTTGTTATATACCTTTTCTATTACTTTTAATTATTTCTGCCATTTAGGACTTGTCTTTAATGGGGGAGTATGTTCCCAAGGACTTGCTCTTACGCATCTTTTGTCTGACAATGGTGGCCACTCATTAAGCACTTTGTGCAAATACCCGTTGACTTCATTCATGAGTCAGAGCTTTCATTTGAGAGAAGAACCTGCATGTGTGCCCCTGAATCTCAAACAGCATATGCCAGCTCTTCAAAGTTCCTAATTGGAGTGACTTGGCACAGTTAGGATCATCTTCTTGTTTTCCCCTGAATGTTGGTTGTGAATGACCTGGCTTCACGGGGATCTCGGATCGTGGGAATTATCCCTAATTTATAGTTCCAGCTACGCACAACACCCTAGTGTTGGTCCAAATCTATGCAGATGATGGAATATAAATGCAACCTGTGTCTACATACCATAAACACTCAAATCAAAGTATGAAAATATAAAAACAAAGAGTTGACTGGTTTTTTTTTAAAGTTTTTATAGAGACGTTGACAGCAATAGTTTCGGGATTTAATTTTATAATAGCTTTGGAATATATATACAAATCAGAGCTAAAACATAGAGTTTTGTGAATGTTTAAGAGTCATTAGAATAAAAATAAGTTAAGCAAACAGCACCACAAGTCTCTTTAAAAAAAGAACCATCAGAATCTTCCCTGTAACATCCAGGTCAGCCTATGTGTGCACCTAAATCTCAAACAGCATATACCAGCTCTTCAAAGTTCATAATTGGAATGACTTGGCACAATTAAGATCATCTTCTGAAGCTCCACATTTCTTAAGGCGCACCTATTACATTTGGAGATGCAGAATTTCGTCTCCACTTTCTTGTACAGGAATCCCACAGATTCAGTATGCGGGGCCAGGCACACACCTAAGTGAATACACAGGCCAGGTGTGACCATGGGGAGCAGTGGGGACGGAGGTGACTGGAAGGTGCTACCCCGCCCCAGCTGAACGTGGCCAGAGGAGCGAGGGGCTGGTGTTGCGAGATCCACCTGTGACTCAAGAGAAGCTGATAATTCAAATACTTCTGTTAAATCTTGAGTCTTTTCAGTGAGAGCAACTAGTTAGCTCTCATTTGACCAACATGGTCAAATCAAAAAGTTAGCTAAAGCACTGTGGAGGAGGGGCAAATAAAACAACCACACCTCTGGGCTAAACCGGGCTTGCGGTTCTTTGGTCTTTTTAACTTCCGAGTTAATCCTGCCTCCCATTTTTACTTCTGGACAAGAATTTATTAAACGTACACTCTTTTACTTAAAGAAGGAAAAATAAGTAAGTTATTTAAGGATAACTATTGTTCTCCGTCCTTATCCCAGTCTTTTTTTAAATTCCTTGAGTCTTTTTAACCCAAAATGCATTCTGTTCAAAAATCAATTATGTGTATCAATACTGAGAAAGTCATGTGTTAGAGGGTTCCTTCATGAGAAAGACTGATTTCTATTATGATTGTTTAGCTTGGTTGTGGTCCATTGTTAAAATTTTTATTTGGAGACTATGCATTATGTCCACTAGGCCTCCCAACTTCATGTCACAAGCGGATGTGATAAGCATAGCGCCAATCTCCCCACTTGGATCATGAATTAGAATTAAGCGGAGCTTTTCTGGACTAAGACGCCTGCCTTATGGTGAGCCACTGGTCCTGCTGCCCAGCCCTCAGCCAGCTGGCAGCAACCAGTCTATGATTTTTAATCTTTGGAAAAACGATTCAACCTTTTAAAATTATGCTAGCATCTAAATTGTATTTCTCTTTCTTCATAACAAGCCATCAGAGAGAAGTTTGTCAAACATCCTGTCAAAATAAAAGTATACTTTCTAACTTATTTTCCTTATTCACCAACTTAAATTCCACTTAAAAAGGAGCTTGAGTCGGTGCACCCTCTCGCCACCCAACACAGGGAGCTTCCTTCCCATTGTCTTTGCTCAAAAGACATCCTGTCCCTGGGACAGAATGAGCTCCTGGAACCCGGGGGCGCTGTTCCCTGGGCTTGTGCACCTCCAACCCTCAGTGAGGTGATTTGGCAATAACACCTTTGAAGCATTTGTATATGCGTGTTCTTCCACCAGGTTTAAAAACAAAAACAAAAAATCTGATTAACCATTTGCTGGCACCAGACATCAGACATACTTCAGAATAGTTTCCATTGATAAATATTTGAGTAACATTTGAATTTAAACATGAAATTCTAATTTGGTTATGTAATCCAATTTCAATCTTAGTAAATACTATGTAATCCCAGAGAAAATCTAAATTTATTCACTTACACTTACTGAACATATCTATTGTAGTCAAGATTATCTACTAGAACAGAGATTGATGAATGCTTTTGTAAAGGGCTAGATAGTAACTATTTTTTTAGGATTTGCGGGTCACATAAGGTCTTCCTCACGTATCCTTTTATGGAGTTTGTTTCTAGCAGTTACAAATGTTTTAATCACTGGCAATTTAATAAACGGCAAGTACTGCTTCGCTGATCTTTTTCTCTTTATTTTTGGTACTATGTACATACGTACACTGTCCTAAGTAGTTTTTAGGTGTCAACTTACTAGGCACTCACAGAAACATGGGGAAATCGGCTGTCCTGTGTGTTTGGATTTTCAGACTGGGGCCTGAAGTACAGCGGGGGTTAAACAATGTGCCATGTTTTCATGACAATTTTGCTTTTGCAAGAATTTCTTAAAATTATATCTTACATATATTAAAGAGTGAAAATATGTGCAAAATGGATACAGGGAATTGTTATTTAGTTCTATAAAATGTAAAGTGGCCTCAGCCTTTTCCATTTTTTTTCTTTTCACCACAGGGTTCAACTGCAGATGTGAGTGTTTTCACTATATTTTGGAATGATAAACTGATATGAAAATATTTTAAATAGCATGCCAAAACTGTCTTCACTGTGCACAAAATGGACAAAGTCCAAATGTTAGTTTAAATTTCATATTATCTACCAATCTTCCAGAAGAATCTGAAAGATGTGATTGTTTAAGTCACGTAGTTGCTCTGAATCATCTTTTTTTTGTAAACAGTTGGCAATCCAAACTCAGAATTTTTCCATTTAAAGTTCAAAGGAAGCTCATTTTTTAAGATCTTTTTTAATCTGTCACCTCTGTTTTAACCATTTTTTGCTGTTACTTTCTGGGGCTGGTGGTTCTTCAACTTGCACCTTTAAACTGCTCTTCGTTTTCCTGTGTAACACGGCAATTTCCTAGTCACCAAGACTTGCGTTTCCCCCACATTTCCTTCTGCAACTGAATATTAGGGGTCATTTTTCTAAAAGCTGTAATTTTTATATTAACCTTGTTTCTTCTTTTAATCTCTTTTTTGTCAGACAATGGCAGTGGGCTGGCAATGAGTGTTATTTAGTTTGAGAATCCTGCTTCCGCGGAGCTGTTGTGAAATAAGGCTTGAAACGAACATCCTCCTCAGGGCCTCTGAGCGGGGTGGGAGAAGGCAAAGGGACGAGGAACAAAGTAGGGACGGAGTAGAAATAGCCCTGGAATGTTCTCATCAGTTCAGAAATCAGAGGCCAGTTAGAAGCAGGCAACCAAAGGATTTCTTCCAATTGAAATATAAAGCCATGTCCAGGTCCCTATAAATTCAAGTTGCTAAAAATAAGCCTCGCCCCACACACCGCAGACCAGCTCACTGGCCCCTGAACGTGAGGATAGCCAGGGCCAGAATGCTTCCTTCAACACGGGTATGATACACGTCCGGGAGAAGAAAAGGTGGACACATTAAAACCCTTTTTAGACAAACACGTAAGTATTCACATTTTTTATCTTTTGTCGGTTTCCCTTTCGGTGGCTACCATACCGCTGCCTCTGTCAGCATTAATTGACCACTTTTAACACACACATCGTGGGTAAATTGTTTATGTCTAGCAAGAATTAAAAAATATTTCTGAGGAAGTTTTCCCTCACCTAGAGAGGGTTTATAAATATAAAGCAGTACAAGGAAATAAATCATATGGAGTTTCAAACCTAAATCCTTTTTAAATTTAATTTGGACAAAGAAAATGGACTAAGAGCTAGATTTAGATACTATTATATTCAATCTACAAATCTTAATTCATTGAACACTTTTTAAGCATTCCTTCAAGCTTTACACATTATAGTTCCAATCTCAGTTCTTTGATTTTACACAAACAACAGTTGCAAGAAAACATGTTAAATATCTCTGAAAATCTCAGTTAAAAACCATTTTTAAATGCTGTTGCAGAGATCCAGTATTTGAAACTTGCAATTGTATCAACCTTCTCCTTCTCCCTGATCCGGTTTCTATAGCTTTAAAGGTCTGATGGTGTTACATTTAAAAGTTATCTAATTCTAAGTATTGGTTTTCCTGCCTCAATGTTTTAATTAACAAAACTGTGTGCTATTTTTGGCATGGTAATCTAATTAATAGGACATACTTCTACTAGATTACAATAATTAGAAAGCATGACATAATAGAATCAACATTAATTCCTTATAATGTAATAAATCATGATAAAAATAGAATACAGTATACGAGGAGATCAAAGCATGGGATGATTGTATATGGTGCTTTCAAATCAACACTCAAAAAAATGACTTACTTGCCAAGTCATTCAAGAACCTAGTTGATACGACTTTCATGTTCAGGGACAAATGTGTGACATCCCCTTAGCTGTCTTTATTAAGCAAGTTCCACATAAGCAAGATGCTGAGCTTTGAGTGTGTTCAAATAGTTCACTGGAAATGCTGGATGGAGTGCCCACTGGGAAACGCCGCCAGTCACAACCAGTGGGGAAAACCCCGGCCCCAGACACCTTTCCGCATTATAACAAGCCATTTATTGTGCAGAAAGGACTGCCCTCATCAGAAAGATGTGCTTCTATGGACAGGTAGGTGGATAGGTAGAAGGTAAACACATAGGTATATTTAGAAAGAAATATTTATTACATGTAGAGAATGCTAGTAATTGTTAGATGCTGGGAAGATTTTTAAAAGTAAAAAAAGTAGGTGTAAAAATTGTAGGTGTAGAACTCCAGGAATTTTTATAAACTATACTTACATAATGAGCACCCAGACCAAGAAACAGAACTTATCAGCACTCCTAATGTTACTTCTTCTTCCACCTTGGGTGTAGGTAACACCTTTCTGTGTTCTAACAGCATGGGGCAACTCTGCCTATTTGGGAACTTTATATAAATTGAAACATTCTATATGTACTATTCCAGTGCAACTTCTTTCATTCAATATTTGGTTGGTGAGATTTAGAAGCCACATTGTATCTAGTTGTAGGTCTTTCCTTCTTATTCGACCTTGAATAGGCCTTTATTTATTTATTTATTTATTTATTTAATGTATTGATTTTAGAAAGAGGGAGAAAGAGAGAGAGAGAGAGATTGATTTGTTGTCCCACTTATTCACGCATTCATTGGTTGATTCTTATATGTGCCCTGACTGGGTATCAAACCTGCAACCTTGGTGTATCAGGACCATGCTCTTCCCAACTGAGCTAACCTGACTAGGTGGCCTTGATTTATTTACCCATTCTGCTGTTAATATGTTCCAGGCAATTTTCTAGTTCGGGATTCATAGAGTGGCGTTGTGTGAACATCCTCGTGCGTGGCTTCGGGTTCACAGGCGCAAATGTTTCTGCTGGCTGCTTCCCTAAGGAGGGGATGTGGGCCGCAGGCACGCTTGCTGTTCGGGGGTGCTGGACAGCGCCAGTTTCCAGCGTGGCTGCATCCGTCTCTGTCCCACATGGCTTCGGCACTGGGTCCTTTCTGTCCTTTTCATTTTCGCCGTCCTAGAGAACACACAGCAGCATCCCACTGCTCCAGTCGGCATTTTCCTAATGACCGCTGCGAGGGTGTGGAAGCGCGCCGCCGCAATCGGGGGATCCTCGCAACAGTTTGTTCTGGCGAGGATGCTGGGCTTTAGGGGGTCCGTGATTTACTCAGATGAACTGGGGCTGGCTGTGGTGAACCAGCGTTGGAAATGGTAGGTGTTCTCATTAGTGAGGCGTATAACAACAGAATTTTAGAGTCAGAGGGTAATTTTGAAGTCATGCCATCCAAAAGTTTCTCACAGATGAAGAAGGTGAGCCAGAGGATTGGCTGAGATAATCACACAGGGCATTAGATGACATTTCTTTGGGTTTTGTCTGGTGGAAACACTGGCCTAGACTTCTGGATTCGGTTCTGGGTTCTACCACCTACCAGCCGTGCGGCTGAGTCAAGTCACCTGCTTTGTCTGGGCATCTATTCTTTGATGACAGGTATCTAAGAAAAAAAATGTTTTGTTACGTGTTTATAGCTACCCAGGAGGCAGTTATGATAAAAAGTGCAACTTTCTGTGGCTTATAGCTGACACAGACTTGAGTGGTCCTCAAAGGCCTGTCCGCCCTCTGTGCCACCACCGCCCGGCCTCAGGAAGCCTCCGCGGCCGCTGCTGCCCTCATTCTACTGCTCACTTCGCTGCCATCTGCTGGGCAGATCCAGCTGCGCCTGGATCCCACAGGCACCTCAACTTTACGTGTCTCGAACCCAGCACATCTCTCCTCTCCACTCCACCAACTCTGTACCCTAATCTTACTTGTAAACCTGTTCCTCTTCCTGTTTCTGATCTTCGTTAAAATCGCCTGAATTTGTGTCTTCTTCGCTGCTTCCCTCCACACATCCTTCCATCGTTAATCATCACCATGCCACCTTCTACTGGAGTAGTTTTCTAAAAGGGCCTATAGCTCTAGTCTCTGTCCCACTATTCTATCCTCTGCTACTCTTCAAGATTTTATCTTTCTCTTTTCTGACATGACCATGCCATAATCTTGCCAAAATAAAATCAAAATACCTTTGATGACTATCAATGGACAATAAGACGAAATCCAAAATCCATGGCTTGTCTTGCAAAGTCTTTATAACCTGACACGTGCCTGCCTTGCACATCTGAGTTGGTCATTTTGCTTTGCTGCTTCACCTCCATGTCCCACCGCGGACCCTGCCTGCTCTCTAACTACCCTCCATTCATCTACACGTGTTAATATCCTACTGATTTGCCCACCTACGAAGCCTTGCCCTCCCATCCCATCCATTGGCCCAGGTCATCTTCATCATCTCCTCTCCACTTTCACATCAGTCATCGTGAAGTTTACTGCGGCATTTCTCCCGTGGCACCCCAGTCATTTGTTTACGCACCTGCCTTCTCTGCTTCTTTAAGCTCCTCAAGCATTGGGGGTGGATCCACCCATTGCCCTCTCTCTTGTGCTGAATGAACATAGATGCTCAATGGTTACTTCTCAGATGTGTAAATGAATTTGTTAACTTTGAAGAGGCAAAATCCCAGCTCTTCTTAATAATAAAATACCAAGATACTATTTTAATTTTTGTTATTAAAATACTCATTTTTTCCTTTGCTTTTCTTGTCATCAATATATTTTTGTAACTAGGTATTTGCAATAATGGCATTTGTGTATAAACTTTGTCATCTATTTGCAATTATGATATCAAAAAACTCTAAAGATTTATGTGAAACTCCTTGAAACTTTAAATTGCCTATTGTAGATGAATATCCTGAAATCTAATTTATCTTAAAAAATAGATGCCCAGAGAGTTGCCCTCTTCAATTTTGTTCTGCACCTCTCTGTGTCCATTTTGCAGTGTGTAAAAGGGATCCGCTAAGCTAAGGTTGCTTTTAGAAAAATCTGGAAAATACCCCCAAATCTGGCATATGAAAAAAATCCAAATACATTTTAAAATTAGAAATATTGAATGCCTAAGTTAAACAAACAGAAAACCCACAAATAAATCTTCTCTGAAACATAAGCCCCGGATGGTTTTTAAGTACTTCTCTAAAAAATTCAAAATCATAAAAGCATCAATTACTCACAAATGTGTAAATGCTTCACCTTTTCCTTAAGGTATTTTTGTGGACACAGTCGTCACTCAAAAATTTAGCTTTTAATTTAACTGTTAAAACCTAAGAATGCTGATTTTAAATATGCCGCTATGAGGGCACATTGTAGAAACAAGGCCGAGCTTACGCAAGACAGAAGGATCTTGAATTCTTTGCAATAATTAGATAAATAACAATGAACTAGAAAAAGTTCATTTAAATTTTCCAAAACACTTTTCCTCTTACAACATTCCAAATTTTACAAATAATTTCTAAAGAATAGAAGTGTGAAGAACAAAGAAAAGGAACATTTTGGGGCACCTCACAAAAGGAAAAATTAAAAGGATTAAACATTTTTCACAGTGTTCAAAAGTGCATATTTTGATTTTGTTTTCACTTAAGTAACACTAAATTATTGTATGAAGCCCACATTAGTAACTACTCTCAATAGCCACATTATCCAGGATTAATGGCATTAAATTCTAAATTAGCATTAGCTGACTGCTATTGTTTATAAATTAATTTTTTTCTGTTTCTGGGAGTCCCACGAATTAAATTGTGTAATCTCCCTTCTCTCGAGGGACATTGGGGTATTACAGTGAAAATAACGGTGGCCTGAAACTGAAGACTTAGAGCCCCAACGGGGGTGGCTCAGTGGGTTGGGCCGTGTCCCGCAAACTGAAGAGTCACCAGTTGGATTCCAGGTCAGGGCACATGCCTGGGTTGTGGGCCAGGTCCCCAGTTGGGGGCGTGTGAGAGAAAACTTATCGATATGTTTCTCACATATCAATGTTTCTCTCCCTCTCTGTCTCCCTCCCTTCCCAACTCTGTAAAACTTAATAATTAATTAAACCAAAGACTTAGAAACAAAATGTGATTTCCCAGTAAGTGGCTCTGTGACCTTAGATGAGTCACTCAACTTTTGCTGACTCTCTTTTAAAGGCATTGGATTGGCACTGGATGATGTGTGAGGTCTTTTCTAATTCTTAGGCCCATATTAAAGGGGATTATGCCTGATAACATACCACTGTTCCAGACTCAGTCCTTTCTCTACCATTTTTGTATTAAGGCTCTTCTTGTTGACAGTGACTAAATCTACCTCAAACAGCCTGAAAACAAAGGGATACTTTAGGAATAGATCTAGGTGTCAAAGTCGGGGGGATCCAAGAGCTCCAAAGGTATCATCACAATCCAGTTTCTAAAGGTATTTTTCTCAGCACTGCTTTCCTCTAACTTGGCTTCACTCTTTGGCAGGCTCTCTTCATGTGGTATTATCCACTGGTAGCTCCAGACTTGCCATCTTTACAAGCAACACCAGTGGGGCAGGGCTGCGGGGGTGCATATTTCCAACAAAAGTCCTGAGCGGCCAGGTCTGAGTCATGCCCTCTCCCGGTGCTGATGGGCATGAGCGAGGTGAGGCATTTCTACTGTAACAGAGAGAGGTGGTTCCCCAAGGGAAAACTGAGTTGGAGTTTGCACAATAAGGGAAATGGAAGCTGAATAGACAAAAACAACATATATCCCCTGAAACTATGCAATTGGGATGACCTCTTTGTAATGTACATGTCTTTTCACCTTTCTACATTGCCAGCTCCTTGGATAGCAAGAGCTGTATTTATTCACGACATCTCTCCAGTCAAAACTATCATTGCTTGAGATGAGGAGAAACAGATATTGCAGCAGCCTTCAGCTGCAGTGACTTCAGGATCCATCATAACGATTGAGCCCAGGCCAGGCTTTTCCTTGGCCATCCTTTGCCAATGACTGAGTACAGCAGGAATTTAGGGCCTGGCCATTTCTGCCCAATGCTGTACTTACTTCCTGTTGGGCAATTTTTGACTGGGAGCTTCCCATTAGGTTGGCCAACACAGTTTTAGATGTGTAAGGCAGCCTACGGCTCTCCCAACTTGCTTCTTCCCCCTTTCCTTTCACTCTTTCAGGTCTGCATCTTGTCGGAAAGATTTCCTGGTCCAGTCCTGCTTCCTTCCCCTTTACTGAGGGCAGTGTGGCAGAGGAGGGGAACACCGTGATTGCTGCAATAATTTGGGACTTTGAAAAGTGCTGAGTAGGAGGAGATGGGTGGGGAATACTACATAGAAGGATCATGCACTTTTGTGTTTTTGTTATTAAACTGAAACACTAGAGAATAATGAAAAAACTAAGGGCAATTAACAAACTGAAAACTGCGAAGTCTAGGGGACCTCTTTGACAGCTTAAAAAGCAGTCTTTATCTTCTGCAGCGAGAAAGCAGAAAAGCCAAAGACCAAACTCCCGACTTAGAATCACTGAGCTTCATGTGACTGAATGAATGCTCAGCAGAAGCGGGTCTAGGGATCAGGGAGCCAGCTGGAAAATTAGGAAGCTTAACATATGGAATGGAGGCATCAGCGTAGACTTCCCTCGAGATTCAGCTCCCTGGACTCCTTTGAACAATCAGAGCCAATGCAGGGGGACTGTTCATCCCAGGTAAGAGCTAGAACTCTTCCTAGGTGGGAATATGCTGCAAGGGCTTCCTCCCAGCGAGGCAATGGGGCCTTCCCCTCAAATCTCCTTAAACCATGTTGATAACTAGGATCAAGTCTCCGCATAGCCCAGCTACAGATGTGTGCTGAGCTTGGTAACAGAGAAAGCCATCAAATCCTAAGTTTACTGCAAAAATTAGCCAGCACATCCAGCAGAAGCTGGGGAAGTACCTCTGGGATTAGATTTTCAGGGTGCTTGACAAAGGAGGCCAGAACATAAGATTGGATAAAGAAGATTTGTTGACTTATGGGTACTCTCTTGGAGTATAGGATTTCACCTTGACAAGAGCCTCAGGACATGATATGCAGCCTTTTATTTGGCAAATGTGTTCATTGTTTTCTATCTTAATCAAGAAAGGTAAACAGAAACAGTTTACACCCACATGGTGTGCAAGACAATGTACATTCACAGTTTTGCCCCAAAGCCATGTAAATTCTATCACAGTATAATCCATAGAGATCTGGACCATCCGATACCCTTCAGATACCACATTATTCGTTGATGAAACTGTGCAGCTCAGGAAGGTGGAGTAGGAAGTGGCTAGCATACTGAAAGCCTTGTTAAGACACATATACCAGAGGGTGGGAAATAAACCATGTGAAGATTCAGGGCCCTGTCACATAAGTAAACTTTTAGGGGCCCAATAATCACAGACATGCTGTGCTATTGTCTCCAAAGTAAAACAAAAAAACAAATTGCTGCAACTTGTTCACTCTGCAACAAAGAAGGAAGCACAAAGCTTACTGGGTAAGTTTCTGTGAATTCCAGAGGCAACACATTCATACTTAGAAATACTGCTTTGGCCCAAATACCAGGGGGCAGCAGGTGCAGGCTGCATTTGCCAAGTAGCCCTACTGCTTGGACCATGTGATCAGGCAGGCTCTATGATTCTGAAGATGTCAGTGGTGGGCGAGATATGGTGGAGTTGGGGGCAAGCCCCAGTTGGAGAATCTCAATGCAGGCGCCCTCAAGTTCTGAAAAAAGTCCAAGCCATCTGCAGCGGAGAAATAGACAGTTTTGACAAACCATCAAGACCAGTAGAGGTGAGGACTGAGGGCAGGGGCAAGTTAGAGTGGAAAGGAGAGAAGGGCAACAATAAATACCAGTTGCAAGGAGGATGTAGTTTGTTTTAGGAAGAAAGACCCACTGGAATCCTGGAGGACTACACAGATCTCGCTTCAGGAAAAGAGCTTGCCATCAGCTATGAGGAAGGTGGACAGCTGACAGCTGCAAGTGGCAGTGCCTTCAGAGCATGTCACAATTTCTGAACCACCCTCTTCCCTGGTGGTCCTCCAAAAATGGCTGAGCAGCCCTGACTGGCGTGGCTCCGTTGGTTGGTTATAGTCCTGCAAAGTGAAAGGTTGCTGGTTCAATTCCTGGTCAGGGCACATGTCTGGATTGCAGGTTCATCTAGGTCAGGGGTGCATATGAGAGGCAACTGATCCGTGGTTCTCTCTGACATCAATGTTTCCCTCCCTCTCTTTCTCCCTTCCCTGTCTCTAAAAATAAATGAACAGAATCTTTAATAGAAATGACTGAGCAGAGTGCAACCACCAGGGCCCAAATACTACTACCCAGTGTGGAATTCCTCTAGTGTCCAATCTATCCCTAGTATTTCGCTGTCTGAGATGCTTCCTGCCTGATTTGGCTTCCTCTCACTTTCCTTTTGCAAATCTCAGACGTATTTCCTGGTCTAAAGGCTTTCCTTGACCAATCCTGCTTTCTCTCTCTTTATCTTTCGTAGGTATTACAACCTTTCACCATCCCATGCCCACCCCTAAACTTCTTGCACTTCTACCTTCACCTGAGCATTTAATTCCCGGTCACAATAACTAAATTACTTGATAAAATTCTGACTTGGGCTCAAGTTCACACGGCCCACCCGCTTCCAGAGCACTTGGACTTTCCTCCAGTGTGGTGTGTGGAAATGGCTCACCAGTGCCCCATTCAAGTAAACCAGCGACACCAGGAGTTTTGCTGCGCTGACTCCCACGGTCGCCTCCTGTCTCTGAACCGCAGGGCAAGCCACAGCCCTGTGGCGAACAGACAGAGGTGACAATGTAACCTTCAGGAGTCCTGTCTTTCCTGAAAATAAAACATGAAATACTTATAAAAATAAAATTTAGTCTTCCTTGCTCCCTTCTTGTTTTAGCTTCTGACAGGTCTCTGTCAAAGGAGCGTCTGATCAAACAGTGAGAGGGACATCCGAACCACAAACGGGTGCCCCCGTGAGAGATACGGTTGCTCTCATGACAGAATGGGAAGCATACTTTTGCATCTTGTATCATATCGTTGATATAAGTGTTTCCCGTATTATTCTGAAGTTAAAGTCTCCAAATATTATTTCGAATTATTTGTTAGTCTCTTCCTCTGTTCCAACAGTACCTCTGTCAGAACCTGGAAGATATTTTCTGTCACCGATATGAAAGGAACACTGATTTTAAGAGAGGGACCTTATTTCCTTTTCCTACACTCTTAGTTTTTTCCAACTGGCTTTAGTCTTTTCCTTAAGTTTTATTAAGCCATCTGGAAGTTCAGAAGGCTGAGAGAATTTTTCTTTTAAAAAAGAAAGCTTGCCTACCAGCCAATTTTATATTTTCCCCCAAGCACTCAACAGTCTAATCTTTTTCCCATTTAAAATGAGAAAGAGTTTAGCAAAAAATTGACTTGGTGTTAGGTCAGGAGCTTCAGGAAGCTCTAATCTCAGTGACAGCTTTAACAAACCAATCCCATTCCCGGCCTCCTGCATATGGAACAGGACCTGCTTTCTGGCCCTCCAGGTAGCAAAGTTAGCCTCTAAATCACATTTGTGTCCACTCTTTCTTTTGGTTTTCTCTTCTGTACTTTCAGGATCTTGAGTCTTTGCAATATATTCTCTACTCTTTTTAGAAGCAGAAGAACTAGGGAATCGGACTCCGGTTGCCTTTGAAATACTTGCTCTGGTTTTACTATCTGTGCAGCACCCAAATTCATAATATTTGAAAATGTTTTGAAATTTTGAGTCTTAAAAAAATATCTTGGTTTTGGTTTTTTTTCCATGGAAGAAACCAATGACACAAATTTGTTTAGGCTAATCAGGAGAGACGCTTGCCTCAGAAAAAGATAGTATTATCATTATCTGTAACATTGTTTCTTGGATACCAGTAATGATTCATGCCCGCCCACCCGCCAACTTCACTGTGCGTCAGAATCACCTGGGGGACACGCTGAAATTTGGGTTCTGGGTTCCGCTCTCAGAGCTGTTTATTCAGTGGGCAGGGGGTGGAGCATCTGCAAGTCTATCAAGTTCCTGGGTTGACAATGGTGAGGGTCTGGTGGGCCCTGCACCTTGAGCTCCATCCGTCCACACCATTGCTATCATTTCCCCAACAGAAAACATTTTTTTTTAATCAAAAATTTCTGTGAGTATTCCTAATTAAACTAGAGTGTCATGAGCATTTATATCATAACTTAATGAACTTAATAGGAAAAGTAGAAAAGCTAGATGTGTTTTAGGACAAGTAATTATTAAGATATAAAAGCTGTCATTTATTTTCTCAAGCTGATTGATGGCATTACATTCCTGTGTTTCTTGCAGGGAAAGTACATGTGAACAATTATTTGTAAAACAGTAACTGGCAACTAAAAATGTAAGCTGTTTTAGTTGTCTTTATTTTTCTTTAGTTGTCCCAAATATTTACTGGAGTCTGTGAAATTTCTAAAGGTTTTCCGTCTGGAAAGGCGGGACTAGTAACGTGTACTTCGCGCGGTTGCTGTGAAGGGTGAAAGAGCGCGTGCATATAGCGCCTGACTCGCAGCCGATTAACAAGAAATATTGTTTATATTTTCATTGCTTTACCCATGTTAATTCCAAATATTCTTTGTGGGTATTTTTTAAAAAATATGTTCTACTCTGAAAAATCAGGGAAATAAGGCAAAGAGGTACAAATTATTTTAATGTGCTATTATTTTCCATTAGATATTGAAGTAAATGGGGAATTTTTTTTTTTTTACAAAATAAGAATTAGAAAGTGGGAATAACACCTTCAATGCAGATGAGGCATGTTACTTTAGACTACTATTGTCAACTTGAATTTTTTGACTTGTACTATTCCCAGATCCATGTGACAACATCCGTAATAGGTTCCACCTACAGCACAGGGGGCAAACACAAGGCCCGCGGGCCGAATCCGTCCCTCCACCTTGTTTTATCCAGCCCGGCACCTTGTTTCTACCCGGCGGCAGCACTGATCTCTCGCTTAACTGTTAAGGAGTAGTTACATTTATACAATCCTAAAATTACATTTGGCCCTTTGAAGGCAACCACAAGGCTGAGGTGGCCCCCAGTGAAAATGAGTTTAACACCCCTGACCTAGAGGTATGTTTGCACCCCAGACACGAGGCGTAATACTTTATTGTTTGCCTTATTTCACCCCGTAACAACCTTATGAAGTTGTGTTTTCTGATTTATATAGATATTTGTTTGATGCTGTCTCCTCTTTTCTATGACAACAACTCCATGTGAGCAGCAGCTTTGTTTTGTGTGCTGCTAGAGCCCCGTGGCTTAAAAAAACACTTGGCATATAGTGTTGTTCAAGGAGTATTTTTTAAAATAAATTTATGGAAGGAAATAAATAAAGGGAAGACTTCCCTAAAAGGTTTGTTTACCTCAAGTCCCCAGCCAGGTTAAAATCTCGGGGCTCTAACTCAAGTTTCCCCTTTCTGGATGCCTAACATACACTGCAGACCCGGCCCTTTCTAAACTAGAATATCTGAGTCTCTCTCTAACTTTCAAATGGTAACAACAGTGTGTGTAATATTGAAATGTGCTTGAAAAGAAACCTGGAGTTTAGATAAGAGTTTAAAATCAGCCCAACTTGTAGGTTGAGAGTCTTTGGTGGAGAATGGTTGGAGGGAGCGAGTTATTTTCTGGGTGTGTGTTGTCTTTGTGCAGAACCAGATGGTAAGTGCCAAGACATCCGAGATCAGCAACAGGACGTTCTCTTCATTCTCAAACTGGGAACGCCTGCTGTCATCCCCTCAGCGCAAGGTGTGATCCAGGCTTCCTGGCTTCCATGTTCATTCTGTGTCCTACAAAGTATAAACGTAGTGATGGAATTGTCTTAATCCTTGACACCCCTCCCTCTTTTCCGAATATTGACCAAAGGAACAGTAGTTGACCACATTACTGATGAATAAATAATATCTGTGTGCTTGCTTGGGTTTAACTCTTCTGTCATAAATCAAATGAATATTATACCTTCTGATACAAAATTTCTTATACTGGAATTCTTAAAAATTTGTCATCTTCTTCCTCTTAACACAAGGAAAAATATAATCATATTTTACTCCTACATCCCTTTCCTTTTGTCTTCAATGGCAATCAGAAATGCATCTTTGTCATCTTCATTGGTGCATACTTCAGAATGTGGTTATTATATTTCAAACAAATACTGTTGGAAACTAATCCTCATTAACTTCAGAGAAGAGTTTCTTCTAATATTTTAGTTTCAGATTAAGTGGATTTATTTTTGTCTCTTAATTTCAAGTAGATTTTGAATTGAACTGTCCCCTTTTTCTACAATCATAGAACTCCTGATTTTTATCTGGCCACACAACTCTTTGGGCTTCATTACCCAGAGTATCTTGCAGCTCCATTCATGCCCAAGTAACTAAATTTTGCTAGATGAGATGTAAGGGAAGTATGTGCCACTCCCCAAACATATTATCAAGGGGATTGCCCATGCCCTTCTCGCTCCTAGAACTCTTATCCTGCTGCCTACAATGTAAAGTGGCAGCTGATCGTCTTGGACTGTGTTAGTTCAACACTCTTGGCATGGTGGAGCAATAAGGCAGAAGAAGCCCAGGTCTATGCAAAATAACATGGAGTATCTCTATCTTGGACCATCTACTTTGAAACATTTACATGAGAGAGAAATAAATGTCTATTTATATACGCAATTATTAATTTGGGTTTTTGCTATACAAAGCTGAGGTGACTTCATATACAGTGCATTTTATTTCTATAATGTTCAATATTTCCTTTTAGAAAAAGTTAAAAAGGAGGAAATCATCATAAGCTAAGATTTTTGGCAACAAGGGGATTTCTAAGTGGAACTATTTTGTATCATTTTACAAAATACAATTGACAAAACTTTGAAATTTGAACAGTTTAGCTGCTTTTCCTCACATATGATGTTATAATTCTCAGTGAATCAAGTTTATCATTTTCTTTGGCTACAATCATGCAGATCACTTTTTGAGAGGAATCATTTCTCAATCAACATAAGTGAAATCTAACATCATGTTAGTGTCTTAGTTTTGTGGAGAGGTACACAGATAACACTTCTTTGATGCATGCACTTTCTTTATTCCCTTGAGATACAAACACTGCAGACTTGTCTCTGTAAATAAGTCAGCCAAGAATCTGCTGCTTCTAGAAATTTCATGAAAATGTGTCTGAGAGTTGGGGTAGAATTCCTGGACAAGATAAGTTTAAATTTTATATTAAATGATTAATTCTTCAGTAGCGTATCATCTCTTTGAGATATGCTTTTAATTATGAATCACTAATAACCAATAATACTAAACTTCAAAATGTTAAGTTACTCTTATTTGGTTCGCATGTTGAGCAGCTGTCCAGGGTACTTAAATAAAATTAATGACTGGAAATACCTAAATTATAGCTCTTTCCCTTTTTCTTTTGGATTCTGGGTTTGGAGAAAGTGAAGATGCCTTACACAACTCAGTTTTTATTTCCGTTTTGAACAAGACTCTGAAATCCTCCAACCTGAGGATAATGATAAATAATAAAATATGTGTGGTAAACCGTGTTAGAAAGGTTGTACAACACTTCTTTGAAAACAGTGTTAAAATGTTTTGCTGATGGTATAATATGATTAAAGATTATGTCCATACAAATTGTGAACTTAAAGGACATTGATTCCAACAGGCCCCCAGTGGAAAATTTTTTCATCTGAATTCCTAGAAGATGGTCATCTTGTTCTGCTAAATTATGTCTTAAGCCAGGGAGGCCCAGCACCTTCAGAGTGCCTTCTTCGGGCTCTGAATAACAGAAACTTCTTTCTGCTATGGAACTTCACCTGGCTCCTCATGTGTCTTATCTTCCTGTCCTTCTGGAGTATCACTCTGATTTCTTGTGTTCCCATCACTTTCTTGGTGAGAAGAAAGAAAATTAAGTTCCTGGCCCCAGCGTCAACATTAAATATTTACAGTTTTTTTTTCTGCTCAAAACCATAACCACTTTCTGGTTTACAGTATAAGAAAAGAAAGTACCTTTTCCTGTGTTCTCATGAAATTAAAATCCTAAGTAGACCATTCATAATAATTCATGATTTTATAGCAGGCAATACCTAATTGCAAAGTGCAAGTTCTCAAAGTGTGAGCTGATGACCTTTCCAAGATGTTCATGAGGTCAAAACTATTTTATAATAAGACTAAGACATGATTTGCCTTTTTCACTGTGGATGGTTGAGCTCATGGTGTAAAAGTAATGGTGAGTAAAACCACTTGATCTTTAGCCTGAACCAGGGCAGTGGCACCAAACTGTACCAATAGCCATTGTATCTGCCCCTGCCGTATTCACAGGGGCAAGCTGTCAGTTTCACTTCAGTGTCCTTGATGAAACAGTGCAAATTGTTAACTTTATTAAATCTGGACCCTTGAACACATATTTTTTAAATTTTCTTTGTGATGAAATGGGAAGTACACATAAATCACTTCTGCTGCATATCTATAAGTATCTCAAGGAAAAAAAGAAAAATACTTGAGCCACTGTTTGAGTCCCAAGCTGCACTAGCCAGAGTCCACATTATAGTTAACTTTTAAGAAATTGCTTCTTATTGAGTGTTGATGTAATAGCAAAGAAGAATACCCACAACTAAATAACTTGCCCTTGACCACTCAATCAGTGTGCCGCCGAGTCAGGACCGGAGTCCAGCCCTCCCAGCCTCACCCTCTATCATGGACATGGCAGCTCGGTGGCTCTCAGATATGGTGCCTGGGTCAATTGTACCAGAATGACCTAGGAATTTGTTGGAAATTCAAATTATCAGCGCCACCTCAGACCTACTGAATAAGATCCCGTAAAGGTAAGGCCCAGAAATCTGTGTTTTAATTAGTCCTTCTTGTGATTCTGATGCACATTAAAGTTTGAGAATCACTCCTTTCACTGAAGAGACATAATAGATAAATAAAAACAGAATAGTTAACTCAGCCTGTAACATAATAAAAACATTTGTTTGATTTGCTGTGTGATTAGGTTTATAAAATATCCTATTCTGTGGAAGATAAAAAATTCAAGTAAAAACTCATCTAGTATGGTTGGTTTCATTTTGGAAAAAAAAAATCGGTTCAAAGCCTTTAGTCATTCATTCAATCAACCCATCCCTGAATTAATAATTTTACAATTGATAAGAAAACTCAGTAAAGAATAAAGTCCATTGGCTACATAAGTATCCTTACCTGGAGGAACCAAATCAAACAGAAGTAAAAGCTCCACTTAGCACTGGGTGTCATTTTCCCTGAAACAAACCATAGCATGGGCATCTGGATCTGTGGTATGAGTCCTGCTCACATCTTAGTGACTCCATGCAAATTCTGAGTGTCGACGGTGACAGAAGAAGCAAACTAGAACCAACACTTTGGACTCCTTTATAATGACAAGTAGATTTTAAATTGTCTCCTAAAAATGAGAAATAATTCAACTCTAAAATTAAATCCACTCTCATGAAAAAATAAGCAAAAGCAATTTCAAGATTGGTATTTAAAGACAAATTAATATTTTGAATATGTTGAGAGTGTTTAGTTATTTTGCATTTAAGTCTAAGATTAGCTTTGGTTAGATTCTATTGATTTGCACGTATTTTGGAATATGTGCCATGATGTGTGAATATTTTAACTAAAAATAAAACCATGGATTTGAGACCCTTTCCCACTCATCAATTAAAAAAAATTCTCCTCCCCTACTGCCTGCTGCTGACTTAGAAAAATAGCTGAAGGATTTTCCTTGCTTTTAACTAAACCTCTTCTCTTTCTAGGTATATATTTATAGTCATCTGAGAATTAGTTTAGCATAATAGCTTGAGATATTCAGTGTTTGATATAGGTTGGATTCATATGAAGAAATCACCAGTATTATTCCTATATATTATATATGGGCATATATATAAATGGTGATTTATAGATATTTTCTCTTAATTCCTTAGTTTCTATTCTCAAATATCAAGAAAGACTATGTTGCTAAGTTTGTTATTTTGTTCTCCCCTGACATGATAGTTTTGCTTTGAATGAACTACAGGACATATTGATAAGAGCTTGAATTCAGTTTGGATTGAGGAGCAAAGAGGAAAGTTGTTCAAATTAAATATTTAACTCCTTTGTGCAGTGTGAAATATTGCCGGGGTACGGAGGGACCTTAGTTTTAGCTCATGGCCCTTCTTACAATGAAGACCCATCTCTCAGGTTGTTATTAATGGTCACATTGGATATTTTTAGTGGAAAAACATTTTTAGTATAATTTTTTTTACTAAAAAGTCCCTCAGTGCAGCATGATCACTTCAATAAAACACTCAACATTTCAGAGTAAAACATTTCTCAGCTTATTCATTATATATAGCATTTTCAGTCTATTCCTTTGGCTTTGCTTTGACTTATCCTGGTCTCTGCCTATTATTTTATTTTCCTCTTAAGTATCTGACCAAAGCAAAGCAAAAATTAGGTGCAATCAAGTTTTGCAGCTTCTCTCTCCTACCTGTCCCTGGCAGCTTCCTGAGCCAATAGTGAAAATTCAGAGTCAAATCATTTAAATCTTAGTGGATGGAAATGAATTTCCAGAGAACAGAGATTTTTATCTTATGAGCAAAAGGCACAGCTGTACACTGACACAAGGAGGGGCTACAACTGTAGTCCCGATCGATGTGTAGTATCATACATATTCGGGGTTAAAACGTCAAAAAATCTTTATATCTCTACATACACTAATATGTAGATTTCAGAGGGGGAAGAATATGAAATGAGAAAGTACACAGTTAAGTGCTAACTGCAGCCCTTTTGGTTGGATGAGTGCCAGAGCAACTTTCAAAATATTTCAAAACAGCTGCCAGCATGTAAAGATTGTAACTGAAGGAGCGGAGTAATGAAATCTGAATCACTAATGAGCAAATTAACTTATATTTTGCTTAAGGTCTTTAATGAACATGGAGATAAGCAGATCCAATAAGGAGTTTGTCTCTCATGCATTCAGACCAAACTTCCAAAACTATATATGGAAGGACAGACTTCCGAAACAGACTCACACGCATTCTAAGGCACCCTACTGTCCAAGTCTTCTTCCAGTATCCTGTGCGCTTCCATCATAGAAAAGAAAGTGTCTGGAGGGCAGGGGCCATATCAATTCTCTTACACATGGGTAGTTGAAAACTTGGAACTTTGAAGTTGAATGTGCTCATTAACTCTATGTTATATGTTTTAATGTTATATAGTATAATCGAAGTAGCTTCAGCATATCTAGCTTTAAATGTCTAACAACAGATCTCTCATACTCTTTTAATTGGGACAATTTTGCCCTCTGGGCTTCCAAGAAAATCTTGCCCTCCAAAAGGGAAGAGAAGCAGGACTATATATTTATGTATCAACTATTCTATAAAATAAGTAGTTTATAAAATATAATCATTGGTCTTTTCTATTCGTAGAACTGGCATTGAAACAATTAAAGAAGAATGGTGATATTATCATCTGTAAATATAACTCATTGTTGATTGCTCAGAAGGACTTTAACAGGGAAAGTAATTTTCTAAAAATTCTACTCTTTGGCCAAAGAGGGTTTTCTGGCTTTGACATCAGTTGGCACATTGGGACTGGCTCAGGGTCAACAGGAGCGAGGCTGGGATGTTGCAGTCCACCACTGGAGTCCAAGTACACATGGAATCAGGAGCCGCTCGCTGGAAGCCCCCATCAACTGGTTGACCAAGATATCAGGTGGCAGGCACAGCACCACCCCACAATGAGTCAATAGTTCTGACAAATGCCATTTTATAGAAAGCCACTGCCTGCATCTGTGTTTATCTTTAGCCTGTTTACTAGGCTTCCTTTGGCAGCCAGTACTGCTGTCCTTGTCCTGTGCAGCCAGAGGAGAACTTTCCCCAACCCCGAAACATTCCTGGTCTCTCTAGAATTGGCATGGACTCCCCTTCCTTTCAACAGGAAAGCCTGCGCAGAGCCAAGAGAGATTTGAGAGCTCTTCAAACCCGGCCCCGAGGATGAGAGGTGCGGAGGGGAGAGTGCAGAGAGGTAAGTTAACCAGCAGAGCCTGGCTGCGGTGGTCCTCGGAGTGGAAAGAGGACTCACATCTGCGGCCAGATCCTTACAGGGCGGCCTTCCACCTCCCCAGGCCCTCCAACCCTCTAGCCCCCGCCCTCATTCAACGACCTTTGTTTGGCCTGTGAACAAGTATCTCCGAATGAAATGCCCTTAAGCTAGAAAATAACCCGGTCCCAGAAAGCAGGGAGGCAGGGGCCCGGGGAGGTCTAACTGGTGGGATCCCTAGAACATGCCGCAGATGCTCATTACGATTCTTTTTACGTGCAACATGTGGGGGACGAAGCAGTTTCATATCTCCTGATATTATCTGCCGTCCAAAGCATTTTCTTTGAGAGGAAAATGGAAACGCAGCTGCGCCGTGGACCCGGCCAGCCTGAGCTGGGGCTCCCTCCCTCTGTCTCCCCGCGGCTGCGGGCGGCTCCTCCGGAAACTGACTCCCGTCAGGGGAGAACAGAGCGGGCCTCGGCCGGCGCGGGACGCCGCGGGGCGCGGACGGGCCTTTGTACAGTTCGGAGTCTCCCCGTGAGCCACGAGGGCAGAAGGGGGCTCCCAGGTCTGCGGCAGACACTGGCGTCCGGTCCCTAGACCGGGTGCGGGGACGCTGGGCTTGCCGGTCTCTGCCGCGAGTGGCCTGGGCAACTTCTGGCCAGCACGTCCTGCCCCTCCGCGGCCCAGCGGGCGGCTGCGCCCAGTCTCAGAGGGTTGAGCAGGTGCCTGCCTGCAGAGGCGCTGGGGGTGGAGGGCCGGGGCAGCAGGACCGCCGCCTCCGTGGTGGGCGAGCCCAATTTGTCCCGGGGCTGCCGGCCGGGGCCTCGGCGCCAGGGAGAGGAGGGTGAACGAGATGGGGAACCGAAGCAGCGCCAGCAAACCGGGCCCTGGGTGCGGGCGCGCGAGAGGAGTGGAGCCCGAGCCCGCGTCCCTCAGGCACTGCACCCTCTGCCTGGCGACTCCGGTCCCGGCGTGAGACCCGTAAGAAAGAAGAAGTGGGACAACATGGGTCCTGGGCAGGGGGTGGGGGGACCGTCCACTCTCACCGACCCCACCTAGTCAACCAAAGTGCAAGTTGTGATTAAAAAGTCGCGCCCACACCACGGGCATCCCTCCTCACCCCCTACGGAAACACTGATGTAACAATGTGGAGAAGTAACTGGGAGACGCGAGGAAATAAACGCACGTGTTTTCTCTTTTTGTTTCCCCGGTGGTTGGAATTAGCAGAGTTCTCTTCAGTTGCGGCTGCGAATATATTCGTCTTATCTTTCGAAAAGGGCGTATAGAGATACATCATGGGGGGGGGGGCAGCCCGGTTCCTCTAGCTGGACCTACAGTTTCCATCTCGCAAGTTGGTCCGAGACCAACCCGCCCGCCTACCAGGAGCGAGGAGAGTCCCTTCTAAAGGGAACAAACTCTCCATTGCACAAAAGCGGCTTTTTCGCTCCCTGCTCCTTTGTACACCATCTCTCCTCGATAAGCATCAAGTTCTCCAGTAGTCCAACTTGAAGTTGGCAATCCCACTGCTGCCTGGTGTGCAGAAGCCCGGCAGGGAAGGGTCCCGGCGGGGTGGGGAGGCTCTGCGCCCCCATTCCTGCACACGCGGGCTGGAATCCAGGTTGCTGGAAGCCGCGGGAGGCTCCAGCCTGCCTAGATTGTGGTGGTTATTCCTCTAGAGAAAAGAGGGGATAGAGAGCGCTTGTCTTGCACTTTGGGTCGGAAGTGCGCGGCGTGTGTGTGTGTGTGTGTGTGTGTGTGTGTGTGTGTGTGTGTGTCCAGGGGGCGGGAAAGAAAGGCACTCTCCGCTGCCTGTCATTCCCATGCACCGGCCAAGTCCTCGCCAAGCCTCCCGGTGCATCCTTCCTCCGCCACCCCCTCCCCTTCTTCCCTCAGCTGGGCTCGCGCCGCGCAGCCGGAGCAGCCAGTGAGAGCAACATCCTAGAAAGAGGGGGGAGCACCGCCGCCCCCCCCAAAGGGAAAAAAGGCCCCACCCTGACACGTTTTGCAGTTTGCAAGTCCCCCGCACCCCGCCACCCCCGCACCTCCTCCTCGCGCTCGCGGTCCCCCCACCCCAGTCCGCCGCGCGCACATCAAAGCTCCTCTCTGCCGCGCTCAGTGGCCGCGGCTCACTAATGGGACTGCAGGCTGGTGCCTGGCTCCGCTGCTGCCGCCGCCGCTGCTCGCGCTGCTGCTGCCGCCGCCGCCGCCGGAGCCCCAGCTCGAGCCCCCGCCAGCCCGAGCCCACAGCCGCCGCGCCCAGGGGCCGAAGCCGCGGCGATGATCCGAATCTTTCCGGATTTCAGCGTGCAGGTGACGGCCGCAGCGGCTGGCGGGGCGGCCGCGGGGGTGCCGGCCGGCGCGGGCATGGGGAGGGCCAGCGCCGCGGCCAACGGCACCCCGCAGAACGTCCAGGGCATCACCTCCTACCAGCAGCGGTGAGTAGTCCCACCTGGGCAGGGAGAGTGCCCCCTCCTCGGGGTGCTGGGGTGGGACTCACTTTGCCTCCTGTTTTATGCCTTACAACCCACATGCACGTCTTTAGGGCTCACTTTGCTTGCCCCTCGTCCTACAGATGAGAAAGAAAAATATAATTCACCGTTCGGATTGAAAGGCACTCCAATGTGCTGGCAAAGTGGAATCATCTTTTGCCCTCTGCCTCGCCCCAAACCCAGAGCCTCATCCCCGCGCAGCCAAAGAGTTGCAGCGAAGTCTGAGACACCGCACAAGGTGCTTTTGCAAAGTTTGGGATCCCCGTCCCCTTCAGAGGTATTCTTTCGGTGCCTCTGCCGGGTGCGGACTGGGGCTGACGGGCAGCCAAGGCGGCAATTGATCACCGGAGGCTGATTGATCATTTGTTTCCAAACAGAATAGGAACGATTTTCACGTGTAGCTGTAGACTTGCAATTCTACATAATAGTGTTATCGTGTCACCTGTTACCACAGGGAAATACAGCATGAAATCCGAGTCTCCTCGCGCTGCTAAGTATTCATCTTAAACGCATTATAATGCAAATACCTAACGTTCAGAGATGCGAGGTAGGAAGCAAATTTTACAAAGTTAGGCTCTGTGGTGAGAAACAAGCAAGTTTTAAAGTGTGATTTATTTGCATTTCTCCCAAATTTTTATAGATTTTAAAAAATCATGACTTTGTGACGTTGAAATAGTCAACGTTCTTTGATTCAGTTAGGAAAAAGACAGAGAAAAATTTATCACCACCAACGCCCTAGAACCCTAAAGTTTTTCCTTGAGGACAACTTGTGATGTTCCAAGATTTTATAGAAAATGTAATCCACAAAGATATGGTGAGAAAAACTAACAATGTGGTATAAAAGGTAAGCTCCCCATTTGAGGGGCTCAGTTTCTTTAGAAGATGTAGAAAAAAAGGAAAACATGAAAATGTGAAATTAAATATTTGTGTTTCCCAGATTGCACAAGATTAAACATCTGAGAAATTTGCCACTGGCATTTGACTTAAAATATACACAATGCATAATTCAAACAACAGTTCCTATTTTTACCTTGTATTTCAAACTTCATTGATTTGGGAACCTTTGATTTGAACCAACAGTGTTTAAACTGAAAAGGTTAACATAATCTATCACTGCCATATTTTGTGCCTTCTAACCAATGGCCCAGCGACCAGAGGAGATTTTGCATAACACACTGAGTGTTTTCCAGGTTGATGCCCAATGTTGCAAATATTCTGTAGACTTCATTATATGCTCTGAGTACGGACGGAAGTTTTAAAAAGCGTCTTGAAAATAACTCAAAAAGAGGCTATTCCTTGTCACAGAGATTTTTTCTCTAAATTATTCCAGTCTTGTTTTACTTCAGTGATTACAAGAACCTTAAATACAAAAGATCTGGGAATCTTTCAAACAGAAAGGACTTAGAAAAGAATTAGATTTTTTTCATAGTTCAGGTATGTTCTTTGCCACTTATAAAACATTTAAATGACAGTAGACTCTGGTGGCCACTATAACTAGGCAGTGCAGGCAATAGTCACAATAGTAGGGACTGTGGAGGAGGGATAAAGGGTCAGAAAAGTCAGGTGGATTTTGGGTGATTTCAGGAAATTCCAGGCATTGAGAGAGGTCACGAATTCAGCCCATAGATTTGTTCTCAGAGTGTTGGTGTCCTTCAGCATGAAGATATTCCCAGGTCCAATTTTCCTGCAAGTCAGGGGTAGCCAGGGGTGACTCTCCACAGTCCCCCACTCAACACTGAAAGCTCACTGATGCCTTCCATGTTCACCTTTGAATTGGGGCCACTTCGTCAAGTCACATAATCCCACTTCTAGTTCTAAAGACTAAAGCTTTAAAAATAATCATCTCAAATTTAGCTTTTGGGATGTATTATTACCTTCCTCTCTTGTTATGTTCTGTCATATTGACGGAAGAGAAGGTGTTAGCTGTGAAAAATGTAGCCTTTGGTTTCTTTACACTGATTTGATGACACCTGTTACTACCTTTAGTTTCAGTTAATTTGGAGACAGGAGAGTGAGTCACGTGGGGCGAGATTATTGGCAGGTGTTTAAGGGAGGGTCTGAGTCAGGAGCTCAGTCCCTTGTCCTCTGGCACTTCATCAGGGATATAGGCCACCAACATGTTAGGCTTTAGGGGATATGAGGGGCGGACTTAGTTTCCACCACGACCTGGATATGATGGCTGAAGTGAATGGTGACACATCATTTTACCAATTTTTTTTTTTGCATTAAAAACTTCTGGGGAGTCTGATGAGGGAGTGACATGAGTGGTGGTAATGGTGGTGGTGGTTTGGGGTGGGAGTTCATGTAAAGGGCGACCTGTTTGGAGAATACAAGCTCTGCTCATTTGTCATCTTTGGGCAGAAAAGCCCTGGGCTGGCTGGCCTGGAGTTGTCCAACTGGCAGCTTTCCTTCTTGCCTCCCAGCCCATGTATCTTGGACTCAACACTCTCGAGTTCATTTTTCAATCACTCTCATCTTCTCCTACCTGTAGAGTATACTCCAAAGAGAATTCAAACATCATCGTGCAGATTAAGCACCCTGCTGTGAAAAACACGTATTTCAGTTTCCAACTCAACTTCACTGGAATGGTAGGAACGAGTGGGACCCCTTTTCAGGCCTATTTTTTCTTAAGTTAAAAGTAAAGTGCAAAGCCTCAGGAAGGACTGATGTTTTCCTCCTGGCTCTATCATTCATTCGAGTGCTATGGGAGTCCTTTCCACTTTCCTAGTTGACACAGGACTAATCCAGTCTCTGCCCCTAAAGCTGCCCACACCCAGCAGAGTGATTTAGTGGAGAGAACGTTCTGTCCAGGGGTCTCTACCCAGGTAACAGGACTCCAGCGCTGGTCCCGCACCCAGTGGTGCTTTCTTGAGGCCTTGCTGGGCTGCATAATGGGGAAGGCAGCTGGACTACGTAGAACCAGAGGCCCACAGTCCGGTCCAGCCCTGGTCCGCGTACCAGGAGCCCAGGAGGGAGCGGCGTTTGTATGTAACTGCGTTTCAAGTTCTGGGGATTCACATGCGAACCCAGGGGTCTAAAGATACGTGCGGGCGGAATGCAGATGCTCCGGCTTGGAAAATGCAGCGGCTGAGAGCGGCGGGATCACAAAGTGCCCGTGCTGCTGCCGCGCCCTTCCGCAGGGCTCCGAGGCCACCGGCTTGGCCAGCACACTCCCACCAGCGTTTATTTCTGTTGTCCCCGAAGGCGCGCCCTGGACGTTGTCCTGCCCGAGCCGCTCCGGTGGCCTCCCAGTTCCTCTGTGCCTTCCCCCCTGGCCGTGATACTCCATAGAAGGGAAGTGTTCAAAACTGCAACTGAGTGGCGTTGTTGCGCCAGCAGCCGAGCTTCCCCGTCCCCGAGAGAGAGAGGGGGGGAGAGAGCGAGAGGGGGAGAGAGAGAGGGAGGGAGGGAGGGAGGGAGAGAGAGAGAGAGAGAGAGAGAGAGGGAGGGAGGGAGTGGGAGGAAGGAGGGAAGGAGAAGAGGGAGGTAAGGTGGGGGGAGAGAAGGGGTGTGTGTGTTTGCGTGCGAGCGAGCGCTTTGGAGCAAAGGAGCTGGAAAATGCCCAGAAATACTTTCACAGCGGTCAAGCTGGGAATTCCCTGCGTGTCCTCCTCCTCCCCGCCCCTCCTGGCCTAGGCCCCGACCGCCCCCCGCAGGAAGGGTGTGCGCCCCACCTGCCGCCGGGCCAGCTCCGGGCGGCGGCGGAGAGGGGAGTCTGGGGGGGTGTGGCGGCGCGCGGCGGTGCGAGCCCGGAGGCGGCGGGGCCCTGGGCCGGGCTGCCCGCGGGGCCGCGCGGCAGCCTCCCCCGCCGCCTCCCCCTCCGCCGCCGCCGCCGGTCGCCGTCTCCACGCTGGGCATGTCTCGGGAGCCGGAGCGGCCCGGGCCGCGGGGGCTCTGCGGCGCATGGACGGCGGCGGCGCCCGGCGAGCAGGGGGAGCAGAAGGCGCAGGCGGCGGAGGAGGCGGCGACCTGCAGCGAGAGGCACCGGCGGCGCGCGGGGACGGCCGGCCGCCGGCGAGGCTCCGGCCGCGATACTTTTCCGTAGCCTCCCTGTCTCCGCAGCACGGCCGCCGCCGCCGCCGCCGCCACGGCCTCGGCCACGGCCACGGGCGCCGCTCAGCGCCGCGCACGCCCGCACTCACTCCCGCCACCCCACGCACACGCACACCCCCGCCCTCCCCACACCCCCACCCGGGAGGGGGAAGAGAGGCAAAAAGTAAGAGAGGAAAAAAAATAGCAGGAAGATGGCGCCCACCAAGCCCAGCTTTCAGCAGGATCCTTCCAGGCGAGAACGGTAACACTTTTCTGTTTATTGAACCTGCCGCCTGCGCCGCCGGGGTGGCGGGGCTCGCTCCGCAGCCCGCCTACTGGGCCGCGAGCCCGCGGGACCCGGGCTGCCGGCCGGCGGCGGAGCGCTCGCCCGCGGTCCCTGCGCGCATTGTCCGCCCGGCGGTGGCGGCGCCAGGCTCTCCGAGCAGTCGCACCAGCTCGGCTCGGCTCGACTCGCAGACAGGAAAAAAAAAAAAAAGGAAAAGACAAAAAGAAAAAGAAAGAAAAGGAAAAAAAAAAGAAAGAAAATAAAAGAAAAGCAGAAAAAGAAAAACAAACAAAAAAGAGAAGGGGCTGCTGCGTGCCGGGGAGCAGCGGGGCGGGTGGGGGCCGGGGGATCCCCGGGGCCGCCGCAGATCCCTTGGCAGCTGCTCTCGAGGAAGGAATGAGGCTGGGGAGGGGGAGGGCGGGCGGGCGAGCGGGGCGGGCGGGAGGCGGGGGAGGAGGCCGGGGGCGGGGAGCGCGAGCTCGCGCCAGGCCCCGGCTGAGTCGCGGCGGAGCCGTCTCCGCGCGGAGCCGCTAGGCCGGGCCGAGGCGCCGAGCGGGGCGCGCGGCCGCTGCCTCCGGGCCGCCCGGGCTGCGCCCTCAGCCTCGGCAACTAGTGGGTCCCCTGCTTTGCCCTCCTCTCCGCTCCTCCACCCCACCCCCAAGCCCCACAGAAAAAGGAAAAAATAAAGAGGAAACCCCCCAAATTCAAATAGGCAACTAAACAGCGAGATGGAAAATGTGCCAACAGTTGGAGCATCTGTGCCCCGTTAGTCCCTGTTCTGGGATCTGTCTTCTAAAAAGTTCCTGGTGTGAAGCGCATATCCAGGCAAGGAGCTCAGCCCAGCACGTCTGTCTGAAGTTAGTGAAACTAAAGTCAAAGGAAAAGGGAGTTTGTATTCAAAATATGCCTCACCGCCCTTCCCACATGAATGGCGTGGTTAGGTGCCAGAGTAACTACGCACCCCACGTGGTTTCCCTCCTGCTGTCCACGCAGTCTACTGTGTTTGGAATCTTTGTTTGCTATTAATTGGCAGCGTCAATGACATTAATTGCGAACAGCGTATTGGTTTGAGCAAAGTGATTATCTCTGTCTCTGAAAAGGAAATGCTCCATAGGAAGTATGAAATGTTACTCATTGATTCATAAGGAAAACTAACAGAGTTAGATGTATGTACCACCGCACCCCCACCCCAACACAGGTGTTTACTTTCCTCACAGGCTTGAGTAAATTTGAAGATGAGGGAAGTTCTTATTTGCAAAATTTAATTATTATTACCCGGGCAGTTTAATTTTTGATACAACATAGCCTTTAACCTATAGCTTATATCCAGAGAAAGCAGGGAAGCATTTAAACAAGCTATTTATGTAAAAAGCATTAGTTGCACTATTGCTTGTTTCCTTCATACAATAAGGACTTCAGAATGATGAGGATTAAGGAAATAATTTTGTTAAGTAGGTACATACTAATTCGAAACTCTAGATAATTTATATATAAATCATACACCTGAGAGTAAACCACATGTAATCCAGCTTTTAAAGATGTTAAGTGTGTATAGCATTTGCTATCTGAAAACTCATAGCTAGAACGAACATTTCATATTCGTGTTTTATGAAGAATTCACATACCAAATACTTTTTTAGATAGAAAAATTTTATCAAGATGATTATGATTACTTTTGAAATCAGATTATAATTTCCTTCCTTCCTTGCTTCCTTCATTCCTTCCTTCCTTCCTTCCTCCTTCCTTCCTTCCTCCTTCCTCCTTCCTCTTTCCCTGGATCTGTGGGTAGTAAATGTATTTACTGGGATGGCCCCAGTAATCTCTCTAGCAGAGGCCTATTTGTGTGCCATTTTGGGAATTTCTCTGAGATAGGAATCTTGAAGATAGAATTAATTTCTAGAGGAAACTTCATAGCCTGTGCATGAGTGCGTTCTTTATCACCTGTCTCCATTTGGCATTCGAAGAAGGTAAATCAAAGTGCGTGATTTGTTATTCTGCTCCACTTGAGAGCTGAACTAAATAACACTTGGTCTGAAATTCTGATTGAAGTTGTAGGAGGATATACTGTATTTAATTTAATGCCCTTTAATAGCATCTCCTTGTTCAGCTCGGATGCTGTCATTTTAAAGGTTGAATCTGAGAAGGTTTAACCTGTAGGGAGAGGGAGGAGCAATAAGCAGGTAGGGGCAGAAGGAGCTACACAGAGGAAGGAAAGAAGGAGTTATAAACTAAATGTTTCAAATAGTAATAACCACAAACTTGGCCTGGTATCCAAACAGTTGTTTTATGCCCTGAGGGTTCACTTTGTTTTTAGGTTTTTTAAATGCTTTTAACACTTTAAGTGTAAACGTTACACATGTCAGTTGTTTTGGTTTTGTAAGGAGAAATGGGAAGTCAGATGGTTTGTTCAGGAGGGGTTTGTTTTCATAGTTACTTGTGAAGTAGTCATTTCACCTGGCTGATAACTTTGTGCCTGGAACTGGTTGGGTAGTAGTAGTATTTCTTAATAATGGTTGAACACAAATAGGTGCATAAAACATGACGTTCTCTGAAAATGCTTTGTCAAAGATTTTCAAGCTTTTTTATCTCATTGTACACATAAACTAGTTAGTAAAATTCTGTGGCACACCAAAAAATATATAAGTTTTTGCCAGTCTGACAAAAAAAGGGTATAATTTTGATTCATTCACACTGGACGGCTATTGTTGTGTTGGTTGTTGTCATTTTTTAAAATTTGACAAAGGGAGAAGAAGTCAGTGCCCCTCACTACACAGGCAGGTGTTGCATGTTTTAAAACTCTTGCAGCGCACCGGTTGATAATAATCATTGCTTGAAGTGATATTCTTTCACTTATTTAAAAAACTGTTTTCAAATCATTAATTTCATAAAGGCATTTATGGACACTATACTGCTTTTCAAATACACCAATAATCAAGAACTTACATTGAAAAATATCTTTTGAATTGTCTTATATTTTTGAAATATCTAACCTGAGTGTAATAATGCAGTAAAATATTCATTTCCTTCTAGTAATGCTTACAAAGTGAATTTTAGAAAAAGAAGGTTTTTCTTGATAATGTCTTGATTACTGTTTGGTATTCCTTAAATTTCTCTGATTCATGCACAAGAGAAAATATATCTTTAGAGCCTGAAAAAACAAGTTGAAAACCTTGTGTATTTAAACTTGTTTGATTTTTCTTTAAACTCCAATACGTTGCAAATTATGTAGCACTACCACAGAGTTTTTCCACTATGTGGATGTATAACCAAGAAAACGAGGCCGGCAGAAGTGTCGAGCATGTGATATGCCTAGGCTGGCTTGCAAAACCTATTTCTGTAGCACAGGGCTTTTACTTCAAAAAGTAAAGGTGGTGGTGGAGACTTTTGGGGAAGCATTTCTTTCTACAGTGTAAGCTTCAGCTCAGAGTGATAAATGATGATATGCGTTGTCTAACACTTGCTTATATATAAATAGCTCCACAAGATTGCTTAAATGATAATCGAAAATATGAAATAGGATGGCCTTCATATCACAAGGCCAAGGGTCTACAAATGGAAAAACTGAAATAATGAAATATTTCCAAGGCAACAGACTGTCAACAAGAACCGTAATGCATGGGCATATCATAGAACCACCAGAGACGATATTAGATCGTATAGCTCCGGAGCCAGGAGTTGTAATGACCGTTATTATGTAGCACCCTCCCACATTACAACATCCTTTCCTATTTCCAATTTCTAATTTATGAATCAGGAAACACATAGCTACTCCAAATCTGTAATGTGCCAATTACTAGGTTTGATTTGTTACAATGAGCAAACTTGAATTCTACATTATTTGATACTTTTGGTAAAAAAAAAAAGTTACATGAAGTATTTCTAGTACCTCATGGTATCATGAGTAAAATTTTGGTCCCAGGGTCTTTACATGTTCTTGAAAATATGACTTATTTTTACTTAAAGTTACATGAAAATAACCGAACTCTCGCCAATGAATTGATAAGAATTACACTGCAGCTTAAATAGAATCTAACGATTGGAATAGCTTGGTATGTTGAGTGATAGAAAGTTTGATTTTCCCCTGAAATTCTTCTACATGATGGCTGTCCCTGTCATAGAGCTATTTTATAGGGATGTCAGAATTTCACTGAGCCCCTTGGCTGTTTTGCTCTGCCCCTGATAGTGGCCCGGAGTCCACTGGCCTGTTCAACTTGCATGTATTTGAAACAGGACCTGAAGTCCAGAATTCCCTTGCTCTGTGGTGAGATTTTCTATGACAGTATAGATAAGTATATATATAGGCACATACATACAACAGTGTATACATATCTATCTACCATCTATCTGGTCTGTCCAGAAAGTATCCAGCCACGCAATATGCAAAACAGACATTTATTGAAGAAGATACAAGATGCAAGAAACATTGTACACAGGACAATGATGCCTCAGTCCCCTTCAAAGTAGGTACCTTGGGACTGCACACAGTTCTCCCAATCACCATCAGCTGAGCCGTCGTATTTTCCTGTTTCTCAAGGAGAGACTGAAATCTCTTCCCTTTTAAAGGTGATTTAGTTTTGGGAAAAGCCAGAAGTTGCAGGGCACCAAATCTGGGCTACAGGGGAGCTGAGTCACCTGGGTGATTTGATGTTTTGCCAAAAAACTCTTGCCACTTTGTGTATGAGTGGGTGCATTGTTGTGATGAAGCTGCCAATCATCAGTTGCCCATAGTTGTGGCCTTCTGAATCATCTGAATAGTTTCTGTAGAGGAATGTTCAAGCTTAATGCCAAATTTGATACAGATTTGTTAAGCTACTAGTTCAGTCATTTTGAATGCAATGACCATGCAGTTCACATGCTCACTCACCAGCATCTACTGCCCCCAATGACTAGTACAGTGAAGTCATCACTGTTCACGAATGTGCATTCTAGTCCACTCTCCTTGGCTACCAGGTTACATTGATGTCGTGAAAACTGTTCTTGTTATATTAACAATGGTTGGACTTTTTCTGGACAGACATCATATTTCTTTCTTGTGAATTTTATGTTGTAAAATATTTGTAAAGCCTCACTTTGTGGGTGGGTGGGAGGTGGGGTGGGAATGTAGGCAGTGTAGCTTTCATTTACTTATTTTTTAAGCTGTAGAGTTTTATATTCTGTGGGATATTTGTGGGAGATATGTCATGAAGTTTTCTAAGTCCTAGTAATAGGACTTAGAAGTCCATGAAGTTTCCTAGTAATATTCCCCTCTGTGAACTTCCATAAGTGCTTTATTGGTAACAATGCAAACCTAATGTAAACCTTAGTCTATTTTTGTTTTCTTATTTTTCCTGCAATTCTTGTGATCCTTTTTTCTATGCAGAATGCCACCCATTAAGTTTTTAGAAAATTAAGCACATATGAGAGTGGAAGGAACCCCTCCCATGTGGTGGTTGCATGGTGACTCATTTTACATGGTAGTATTTTATCATGTGAATTAATTTTTTATTGTTATTCTGTTACAGTTGTCCCAATTTTTCCCCCTTTGTCCTTCTCTGTCCAGCTCACCCCCATTCCCACTGGCAGTCTCCACACCTTTGCCCATGTTCATGTTCTCTGACTAGTCCCTTCCCCTTCTTTCCACTATTATCCCCTCCCCCCACTCTGGCCACCGTCAGTCTGTTCCATGTTTCTATGTCTCTGGTTCTATTTTGCTCATTAGTTCCTCAAAAAAAAAAAAACAAAACTAAGAATGGAACTGCCTTTTCACCCAGCAGTTCCACTACTGAGAGTAGACCCTAAGAATCCTGAAGCACCAGTTCAAAAGAAGTGTGTGGCCTTATGGTCATGGCAGTGCTATTCAGAGCAGCCAAGTGCTGGAAGCAGGATGAGTGCCCATCAGTAAATGAGTGGGTCAAAAAACTGGTACATTTACACAATGGAATACTATGCAGCAGAGAGAAAGAAGGAGTTCCTACCTTTTGCCATAGCATGGATGGAACTGGAGAGCATTATGCTAAGTGAAATAAGCCAGGTGGTGAAAGACAAACCCCATATGATGTCACTTATAAGAGAAATCTAATGAACAAAGTAAACAAGTGAATTCATTAAAAAAAAATTCTACATTGTCACCCTTGACGGGTGGCTCAGTTGGCCGGAGTGCCACCCTGTACACCAAAAGGATGCGTGCGGTTCAGTCTCCAGTCAGGGCGTGTTTGGGAGGCAACCAGTCATATGTTCCTTCTAACCTTGATGTTTCTCCCTCTCTCTCCCCCTTCTTTTCCCTCTCAAATCCTTAACAAGTAAACAAGTCCTTGAGTGAGGATTTTTAAAAAAATAAAAATTCTGCATTGCATTAGGTTTAGGATCTAAATTCAGATGGCTTATAGACTTTCCTTAATTGTTTACAATGGATAAGGCTGAAACTTAGTGGAAGAGTTAGTGTTGAAATTTTTAGTTGATTAGTTGATTAAATACTAATTAAAAAATTTAAATGCTACCAAAAAAATTTTAAATGCTACCAAAGTTGCACATAATAGGATGTATAAAACTTTAAATATTTAAATCTGTGCTATGATTAGGTAGGAACCTCCAGGATTTATGGAAAAATTCAGTTATGTTTGCTTTGCATTAAATGATGTTAGTTTTTTCACTGTAAATAGTGCTCCCCCCTTCCCCCTTGTGGGGTAGTGCAGTAAACCAACTGTAACCAAGCAGTAGCTTTACTGCTCTGGGCCCCATTGCTGGGAATAGGATGTTTACACTATTAAGGTTGATAGAACCTCACATAGTTAGAATAATTTCAGGAATATTAGTGATACTACAGGGCATACGCAGGACATGGCTTGGTAAGAGGGAAGTGATTACTATTAAACCTGGAATGACTAAGACAAGAGTGAACAACAGTTGAAGTTATTGTCTGTATATATTTCTAAAGCATAATGTTTTGGTGAATTAATTGGAATACTTGTGGTCATCTGTACAAAATCATGAGGTACAGTATGAAAATCCCATAATCCCATGGCTCTTAAGTGCTTGTGGCCCTTGACTATAATTATTGATTGGTTCGTCCAACTCAGCTTTATTTATTGAACCTCTATGAGGGGCCACAGGTTAGTAGTGAAAAATATGCCCCTACAAGAGCAGGTGCTCTGATTATAGACTTATTCTTATGTTGGTCATGCAAAGTATTAGAGAAATCCAGAAAACACCTTTTCTGAATGAGGAAGAGGTGTGTGGAAGTCATTGAAGTATAAATAAGGCTCTCTATTGCTTTTGACTCGTTAGCTTAGTGTTTTGGGAGGGGGCAGGGATTCAGCTTGTAAAATATAGTAATTAATGACTCTGAAATGATTCATTCTTGGAGAAAAGAAAAAGATGCCATATAAATAAAAATTATAGTGAATTTTAAGGAAGACATTTGATGGGATATAAAAATAAAAAGAGATCACTTACCATAATAATAAACATATATTGGATACTACTATGTTTCAGGTCCTGTATTGAATACTTCACAGTAATTTTCTCATTAGTTTCCTCACTGCCCTAAGAGGGAAGTGCTAGTACCCCATCTATGGATGAGAAAATAGAAGTTTTTCAGTCCTGAGGAAGGTGGTAGAGTTAGAAATTGAATTCAGGCTTGTTTGGGTAGAAATGTACCTAAACAGCAGTGTGGAGGGGCCTGCATTTTTGGATTTTTGAAGTCAGGGATTTCTGAGCAGTTGCTGGAGAGAGTTCCTGTGACAGAAAGACCGTGTACACTGTGCGTAATGAACTAGATCTCTGCTTCTTGGTCCTTCATCAGACATTTGGAGAATTTCAGAAATGCAGTGTTCATAAAGTTAGAAGAAGAATCAATGTTTAAATTATTCTCACTCCACTCTTTAATATTTCAGTAGTTTTGCGAGCGAGCTCCATAGGTGTATACACTTTAGTATATACTTTAGGGCACAGTTTTTACTGACTGGTTAGAGAAGAATCAGTTTGCTGCGTGCATAAGCCTGTTTGGTTGTAGCCCATGAAGCACACAGGAGCTCTTCTGCTCCCGATGCATGCCCCAGAGTGTGCCACAGTTTGTCTAAAGATTACAGGTGAAGCATGTTTGTTTTGTGATAGTTTTGCCACCGACTGGTTAGGAACAGCCTCATAGCACTGTCTGAATAACGCGTGTTAGTGCCTAGCCGTGTTCCTGGACATCGGACTATTTCTGGATAAGGACTTGTACAGGCTGGCCTCTTGCCCACTTACCTGGCATTATAATAATGACAGTGAGCATTTATATAACGTGTACCAAGTGCTCTTCTAAGAGTTTTGTACATATTAATGACGTCATTTAATTAAAATCATAACATTAAAAATGGATCACAATAAATACATAGATGATGTTACCATTATTTAGTGCCCCTCCCTTGCCCCCACTTATAGCACCTTGAAGAAGGGTAAGTTTGGTAACAATTTTATTTCTTTAATGCCAGGAATTCTAGGGGTTAGTTTAATATGTAGCAATTTCTTGATAAAAACTTAGGAAACTTTGTAGCCTCTGATTTCCTGGCCACTCATTGTATGCTATATTTGAGCCAGCAGGCGAGCATGTCACCTTTAGCTGAATGTTTTTGGATGTAATACAGTTAACCAAATAGCTTCCTTTTTTACTTTATTTTTATGGTTGACACTATTACAGACAGCCTCATTTTCCCCACCTCTGCCCAACTCCACCCAGCCCCACCCGCCTTCCCTCTGGCAGTCCCCACACCCGTTGTCTGTGTCCATGAGTCATGCATATATGTTCTTTGGTGTAGTAGGAATTTCAGAACTTGAGAGGACTAAATAAATAATGCTTGAATATCTGTGGTTGGATGAGCTGATTATGTTGCTTTTGTATCTTAATTAAATATTCACTTTTATATTCAGATTTTTTTGTTTTCTTAAAGAATAGGTTGCCTTAGCCAAAGGTGGGTAGGATTGAGGGTGGGAGGTAAGGGTGGGTGGGACAGGGGAGATTGGTGGAGGGAAAATGGAGACAATTATACTTGAACAACAATAAAAACAAAAAAACAAAACAAAAACTGAAAAAATGTTGAAAAGAGCTCATTTAGAGAGATGATCTGCTAAGATATTGAAGATAAACAATAGTCAATAGAAAGTACAAGTGAAAAATAGTCCACAAAATTTAAAACAGCATTCAGATAATCTTAAAAGAAATTGCATGTGATGATTTTATTTTTATTAGTATGCTAATGCAGAATTAAAGGGCTCTGACTTAGGTACTTCGGTTGTAACTGAACAAATCTTTATCACATATTTTGAAAAGTAGTACAACATAGCATTTTAAGACCACTTTATGGAATCATAGGTCATTTCAGTAATATCTCATAACTGCTGGTAGGCTGGGGCTTTTTTATTTGTAAGATTTATAAAAGGAATTTTATATGAAGAAAAATTTAATATTGGATCCAGGGCCATCTTTATATGAATATAACTGAAATTAATACCCTTTCTCTTCCTCCACCCCCAATCTATAAATTTTCTTCCTGCAGAAAAGGATACTAATTTTAAACTTCATTCAGAAGAATTTTACTTAGAAACATTGCAGTATTTTGGTAGGGGCAAATGGAAATGTTGAAACTTTGTAAAACCTACCTCTTGTCCTAGAAAATGGAGACATCAATGAATAAGGATATTTTAGTAACTAATATGTATTGCCTTGATTGATGGAACATTTTTTCCTACACAAATATCTATCTTTTGTAGGATTCTATTTCTGAAAAACATGTACACTCTATTCATTTATATGAATGAGATGATTTTTTACTGCATACAGTATCTGTATATGGTATAGATATGGGTTTAAACAAGCCACATATATGCTGTTTACAACTTTATATAAACCCGACATACTATGTTTGTATATATCTACCTAAATGGGAGAATGTTACAAAATGTCTTGACCATATTATAAATGTCTTACTTTAGATGGAGTTAAATTTAAATATATGCTGTGGATTGGTGACTTTTTGTTTTCCTAATGCTGTAAGGAAAAGTAGGCTCATCATTTTTTTTGCACATTTTTATTGTTCTGTGTAAATGTAATTTGTTAATCCTGTGAAATTTGTCATAGATAAATTTGCTTGGATTATCTTGTCACCACCGTATCTGCATTCTTTTGTTCATTGCTTATTCATAATTTAACAGTCTGGCAGTGAGCCTTTTTGGGATGCTCACAAAAGATATATGACCTCTACCAGCTGCTACTCTAACCTGCAGAATGCACAGCAAGACATTAGAAATGTGAGGATTCCTCTACTGATTAAAGTGCTCTTCATTTAAACAGTCTGTTCGTAAGAATCTCAGGAATCTCTGCTACCAGCAGTTTTGATTTTTTTTTCTTTCTAACGGAATTAGTTCTAACAATTGAATCTTCACTTGATATGAATTTTTCAGATAATCCAAAGGAAGTTAATTCCATGAATGCTTTATAGCTAAATACTTACGTTTTTAAAATTTGGGGGTGTTAAAGTTACCCAGAAATGTTTTTTTTTGGGGGGGGCAAGGAAAAATGGAGAGTGGAGAAATGATCACATCCCAATCTTAGAGGAAGTGGTTGGCTTAATCCTACTTGAATCAAAGTACTTTACAGTTTATACTCGAAATACCCTATATTATGTAGTATGTGGCATATATTAAAAATAGGATGTTACTTGAAGGGTAACCACATATTTAGGTTTTCATTATTCTGAATTAGTTTAGCATATGAATTTATTCTCATTTCTTCTCTCTCCCCCCCTCTTTCCCCCACCTACCCCTCAATCAGCAGATCAGTTTATGAGTAATGGCTAGTTTTTGCCTCTCTCTCTGTGCAGGCATATGATTGCGGTTCAAAATAATTCATTGCTAATCCATGCAGTATTGGTTCATCTCCATCACTGTTCTGTGATTAGAGCCTCAGGCCTGCTGCCTCCCTTTCCGCCCCAATTTCCTTTAACTGCAACCCTTGTTTTAATATAGTTCTGTAGTCACCACTCTCCTACTAGCCTCCCTCCATTCCTCATATATATCGATTGCAGTAGATTAATATTTATTTGAAGCTATTTTTCAGACTTTGTGAAAAATATGAGTCTTCACCTAAAGGGAGGGGGTGAGGGAAGACGAGGGACTCAGGTGTGCACCTCTGTTTACAGGCCAGAGCTGTGACATTTCCCACCTTCATTCTGTGCTATGGTCAAGGTTTGTTCTTTATACACAAATCAGGTGGCTTAATTTCCTTTTAGACAGGTCAAGCTACACTGTTAACAGTTGAACTCTTGTTTGTAACAGTTCTAAAATGGCTTTCTGTGTTTCCCAAGCACACACTGCAGTCAGTGCAACCAGCATGAGGCACATGGATCAGCGGCATTGAATATTTCCAGACAGGGACACAGAGCTATCATTTTCCTTAACATCAGAATTTGCCAATTTTACCGGGAGGTCATCTAACAGATTTTTAAAAGACTTTGTTGCAGGTCTCAGTAGTCCTGTGTTCCTTTTAATAATTACTTTCGTCTCATTGTAGCCGTGTGTTGGAAAGTGTAGGTCAATGAGGATGATTGCATTCAGAATTTCATGATCTGTGTAGTGGAACAAATTGAAAGCAAAGCCTGTATCAATCACTGTGAAGGGAGGGTTAATTGTTACCGCTTCTCAAGTCTCTGGACAGATAAACCAGTAATGAAATACTTATTGCTCTGATATGTGAGTGCTAAAGGATGAAACAATGGAAACAGAAGCAGTCTTCAGAGGTAACCAAAAAGGTAAAGAAAAAAAAATAAACTGAGTGAAAGTAGGGAACTGTGTACTGCATTAACTCTCTTACAAGTACTATTGGTTTTAGCCTCTTACCCATCTTTTCCTGGCAGGCTAGGGCAGTACCATACATCAGCTGGCTACAGCCAAATAAGAATATAAATGGAAAACTCTCTTTCTGTTAAAAAATTATCTATAAAAACATACAGTCCTATGCTTTATATGAACTCTGTATATTTTATAAAATAATGTTCGAGTTACTATTTAAGGTTTTTTCTTTTAAAAGATGAGTGATACGACCTATGTTAAATAATTATAAATGTACAAATGGCTTAAATTCCAGAATGCTTGGAAGGATTGTTTTGTTCTCTTTGAAGAGATTTTGGAATTGTTGATCCACTGGAGACCAAAGCATAGAGGAAATTGTGAAATATGTAAAGAAATAATAATGATAATGATAATATTAATAATAAATAAGAATTAGTGTTGCAAAGAAATCATGAGATCAGAGTAAACACATTTTACCATTTCTGCCATATGAACTTAACACTTAAACATCTGTTAGTTACTTATATGTTGAAATATATGCAAAAATATTTAGCCAAATTGAAGTCTTAGGCCCATGACAATCATCTCAACACAGTGGGTAGTTCTGAAAATTAATGAGAATGATAATACTGTAAAGACTGTTCCAGAGTTTGCCCAAATTCATTATCTAAGACTCTTGTTAAGAACATCTCAAAGAATTTTAACCAGGAAAATATATTAATGGTTCAAAAGCATTTTCAAAACCCTGAATTATGAAAGTATAATGGAATTATATATGCAAGAGTTAGAGTTAGTAATACAGATAGCGGAAGACATTATGAAGGCATATTTTTCCATAACCTGGGCTGCTCTTGCATGTGGTTTCATCCATAGGGTTTAATCACATAGATCATTTTTTTGTATTTAGGGTAAGAAAATCAAGGTCATTTAAAAACACAATGGGTTCCTTTTCATTAATGTAGGGAAGCTTACGGCTATAAAAAGTTAGGTATGCCTTTTCATAGTGATTTTAGGTTTGATGCAAATGACCACCAACAAGATAGAACATTCTTAGCAAAAAAGAAAGAACTGTTTCATCTCCTGCTCCACATCTTTGTCTCCAGAATGTCGAGAATTTCCCAAGGCCTGTTTCTCTGCAGTATTGGCGTGGCTGCACAGCAGTGTAAACAAGTGATCGGGCACAGCCTTTTCTGTGACCGTAGCACCATCCTCTACCTAGTGCGGTTTTGTATATTATAAGAGGTAATGGTAATAGCAGCGCTGTAACATCCCGAATCAGGGGATACTTAAAATGCTACTACAGTGCACTAGGGCGTAAGTTGGTAGAGAGCCCTCAGAGTCAAACTGCACCAAAGGGTGTCAGTTTTTGTGCACAACAGAGAGCAGGCAAAAAGCAAGAGGGGACCCATTGCTCAGTGATAGTGTGGACATAAGACAGGAGTCCATGGGTATGGAGATTGTCAGGGCAGTACATTAGGTGTATTACTGTGGGAGGTTGCTCTTCGGGTACTAGTAGAACAGCAGGTAATGGCATAATCCTGCTCACCGGTGTGAGTCTATCCTTATCTCTGCAGGAAGGTGTACTCCACACAGGGCCCTTCACCATTTAAGCCTGTTTCCTCATTTGTGTGGTATTGCTAACGTTTCCTTCCAGCTACAAATACTTATAACTACAGGATGACATGCATGTATGATACAATGAACTTGAAGTATATGAAGTATGTTTTTTCTAATGGTATTAACATTTACAAATATTCTTTATTATAAACTACTAAACTAAGTTTTTAGATCGGATGTGATACTTGTCATGCAGATATCAATCAATAAAGTAGAGACTATTTAAATATTTTTCTTCTATGAAAACATCTTTGGAAGGAGACCTCTTATTGCAAGAATGTCCAGAGGTTCATTGCAGTGGAAGAAATAGACTGGATTAAGTTATTTTTAAAGTGACATATTATGCACACGACTCAATGTAGCACTAAAGAAAAACACTAAAATGTTTAGCAATAAATACATTGGTTAAATTCAATCAAGACCATAGAACAACTCTGGAAATATTTGAAAATCTGATAATGTACCATAAAGAAGGAAGTTAACAATGTAATATTGATGGACAGGAGAGAGCTTAGGGGAATAACTAATCTCTGAAAAAATTGTGTGTTCCTAAAACATTTATAGAGGAATATATTTCTGCACTGAGATATTTGCCGCTATCTCAATGCAGAAATATATTCCTCTATAAATGTATAAAAAAAGATACAATTTTTTAAAACTTTGTTTGCCAGAGGAGCTTTCCTGTGCCTCCCCGTACTTACTACAAGTAAGGTGAACTGATTCAGTGTTTGTATCATGGACAGATTTAAATATTTATGGTTGGATACGATTTCTTGTTTCTAATAAATTAAGGACTTTTAAAATAGATGTATCATTTAATCATTTATTATCATTTAGTCATTTATTGTTTTAGGATATTTACAATTCAGGATATTAACAGATACTTCAAGTATATTATTATGAGGTAATTAACTTTTTTGCTTCATTTCTATATATGTAGATTGCTTATATCTATATTCCATATATTATTTGTAGATTAGAAGTATTTTATCCCCGAAACCTCTGTTTTATGCTTAATTATCAGGGGCAGTTTAAACTACTGAAAGACATATTTTTCCATGAAAAGCTATGTTCCTCAAAAGAGTAATTTCCTATTTTTCTGTTATGAAAACACTTAGGAAAAAATTCAAAAGCATAGTGTAGCAGACCTGTGTAACTCCTTTTTTTTTCCTCATCACTCATCAAAACCCTATTTTCTCAAAGCTAATTTTGGCTGGGTGTTGGGAGATAATCTGATCAGAACAATTTACAGTTATGAGAGAAGCTTATTTTCATTTTTTAAAAGGAGCCAATAAAAACAAACCAAATTCCAATGAATAGAACACGGGGAATCTTCAGGGTGCTTTGCCTCTCTCTTCGTGTCAAGCATATATACCCCTTCCCAAGAGATACACTAGTCAGTGCTTTGAAATAACTCTGCTGAAAAGTTAACACTTCCAGGGGCATTGTTTTAGAAGTAGGTTAATTTTCCCACATTATTGTATAAAATGGGTAAACAGCATCAGCTGTGTTAAACGCATGGGTTGTACACATTGTCGTGGGAAACCATGTTTCTGTCTAGGAGGAAGTCTGTCGTTGTGGTGAAGAGCCACCCTCACGTGAAGAAACTTGGAATTGGGCGGTAGGTTCCGACACCAGGTTCGGATGTGTGGGCTCGGTGCTGAAATAGAGCCTAAATGTAGATGGCCATAGCATTCTTTCCGAAAAGGAACCCGCAGCAGATACTCAGACTTTGGTTGAATCAAAACACAGTAGACTTCACAGTAGACTTCAGTCTGGCCCCTTTTCCACTTCTTCTGCATTTGGGTTCGTTGACCAGGTCGTGTTCCAAGGTCAGACGTTACCATCTAGCTCCATTTGGCTGTTGTTTGTCTGCAGCATCTGTTCCATACATGGAGTGTGACCTCTTTTGACTTAAGCAGGGATTTTTAACCCATGGTCCATAATTGTTGTAGCAATCAGTAAACAGGCTTCAGGGGATCCAAAAATCTCTTGAGGTGGCATATTCATACATTTTTTTAAGTTACTCTTGGGGGTGTATAGTCCCCAAAAATCTGTGTCAAGAATTGTGAAGAGTCTGACATTTACCCTACCTGCAAGCTAGTAAGTTAGCCTGCCACAGTTGGACGGATGCTGGCGAAGGATTCAGAATCCTTGGATCAGAGATGAAGAAAAGTTTCATACAGCCCTGACCAGTGTGGCTCAGTTGGTTGGGTGTTGTCTCACAAAGTGAAAGGTCACCGGTTCGATCTCGGTCAGGGCACACGCCTGGGTCGTGGGTTTGGTCCCCAGTCTGGGCACATACAAGAGGCAACTGATCAATGTTTCTCTCTCACATTGATGTTTTTATCCCTCTCTTTCTCCCTCCTTTTCCCTCTCTCTAATAATAAACCTTTTTTAAAAAGTTTAATACAGCATTAGCAGTGGCCAGAGTGTCAGCATTTAAGGCAGTTCCCTGAGCCTCGGTTCCTGCAGGGTGATGCAGAGAGGGCACCTCTGCCTGTAGGTCCTGTACAAGAGGAACGTGAGCTTAGGGAGCCTGAGTCTTTTAATGGACAGTAAGTACGTCTTCCCTTTCCTCTGGAGGGAGGAACACTAGCTCTACCCTCCAAGGCTGTTCTCTTTACAAACAAACTTGAATATATAGTTAAGAACAAAGGGCAGTTAGTGACTTGCATGCAAGATGTGCGGAAATGCAAGAGACTCGTGGAGACCTGTCTCAGTAGTCTGAACCACTGTTACGGGGATTATTATAAAGGCAATGAGAGGATCCAGTGGTGAAACAGTCCTATAGTTTAGAGCTTCTTTGAGCTTCTTGCAACAGAAAGTCAACTATTGAAAGAGAAAATAACAAAGATTTTGAATATGTACTTTTCACAAAATTGTATGTGATGCAAATATGTAGTTTTAGCTGACTCAGTAGTGGGTGAGTCCTTACAATGTTAATATGTTCACATTCTCATGACATATGTTTTATCACAGTAGATGTTTGTCCTATTTTATAAGCATGTTCTCTTCCTGGTTTGCTCTATTTATCCATAAATTTTGACTTGAGAGTTCACTTTGTGTCTTGGAGTTTCTGCATAACTCAGTAAGTTAATTCTGCCAATATCTCCATTTTATAGAGGAAGGTACAATGAGTAGAGATTTGAAATAGGGATCAAGCCTTAGTCTGTGTTGTCTGATATGAAAGAGGACATCCTTTTGTAATATCAGCTTCCTTCTGCTTCTTGTAGATTTCTTTCCTTTTTTCTTTTAATTGTGTAACACTTATTTTAAATCATTTAAAAAACTTTCCAATTACAGTTGATGTACATTATTATTTTAGTTTCAGGTATACACCCCAGTGATTAGACATTACGTAAATCTTGCACCCATCTGACACCATGCATAGTTATTAGAATACTATTGACTATATTCTCTATGCTGCACTTTACATCCCCGTGACTGTTCTGTAACAACAATTGTACTTCTTAATCCTTCCACCTTTTTCACCCATCCCCCTCAGACCCCTCCTAACTGGCAAAATGTTCTCTGTATCTATAAATCTGTTCTGCTTGTTCAGTTATCTTCTAGATTCAATTGTTGATAGATATGTATTTATTGCCATTTTATTGTTCATGTTTTTTTTGTCTTTTTTTGTCTTAAAGAAGACCCTTTAACATTTCATATAATACAAGTTTGTTGGTGATGAACTCCTTTAACTTTTTCTTGTCTGGGAAGCTCTTTATCTTTGAGTCTAAATGGTAGCTTTTCTGGTAGACTGATCTTGGTTGTAGGTCCTTGCTTTTCATCACTTAAAATATTTCTTGCCAATCCCTTCTGGCCTGCAAAGTATCTGTTGAGAAGTCAGCTGACAGTCTTGTAGCTAACTAACTGCTTTTAAGGTTGTCTTTGTCTTTAATCTTTGGCATTTCATAATGATGGATCATGGTGTGGGCCTCTTTGGGTTCATCTTGTTTGGGACTCTGCACTTCCTGGACTGGTATGTCTATTTCCTTCACCAGATTAGGAAAGTTTCCTGTCATTTTTTTTTCAAATAGGTTTTCAATTTCTTGCTCTCTCTCTTTTCCTTCCGGCAATATTGGTGTGCTTGAAACTGTCCCTGAGGCTGTAGATTTATTTTCTATTTCATTCTTTATTCTGGGCCTTCTCCATTTTCCTACATTATGCATCATAATGTTTTTCCCTTTCCTGTACTCTGCTTCTCACCCCATATGGGCCCAGCTGATGCTATAGGTTCTGTCATATATAATACCTTTTACTATGTTTCATGGACTTGTAGGGTCTTTGTGTACCCCCAAATTATACTAAATTATCACTTTTCTTACCTTCTGATTTCATAATAACTATCTCTATAAAAGTAACAATTATGATTATAACATAAATAGGTCAACCAAAAGTTTGCAGCTCACACCTACCATTATGCTGTTATTACATTAAAAATTGTTGTGAGGAGATTATGATCCTGTTTAGCAGGTTGTAATATGTAGTTTTACTTCCTACATAGTTTTTATGGCATTTACTTTGAATAGATATGCATTTTGCCAGTTATGGTGGCATGGATCATAATAAATTCCTATCTTTTGCATAACATTGCACTCGTGTGCATACCATCATTTGTTGATGTAGCTTACTTAAAAGGCTTGGTTAAAATAACCCATGGCTTCTGGTCAGTTCAGATCCAGTTAGATTAGGCATTCACCACCAATCAATGCCCAGTGACTTGATACTTTGTTTTCTCCTTTTCCAGTCTTTTATCCCAATTTTTATTCCAATAGGATTTAACAGTACCATACTAATGTAATGTAATACAAATTAATTATCAAAACATAGTTTAGTAACAAATAAGACCAATTAACCCAATATTCCCTATTGGATACATTTTAAAATTATTCTCTGCAATGGGGATATTTACATAAATGTCAATCAAATATCTGGAGATCAGGCTAAAATATCAAACTAGAACATGGTTTTGAGGAGGTAGTTGTCTATCTGTTGAAAAGCAGATCATAGTTCATCATCAGAATCTATCATTAAAATTCTAAATATTTATAACCAGTATAAAGGATACTAACCATAATGATGTGTAATGAAGAAATAAATTACAGTTTTTCAGTACTTGTCTTTCTACATAGACCGTGACCTCTTTAGAAGGAAAGAGACCAGGCTCCCTCACTTTACATGCTCAGTGGTGAACACGTCCCTGGAAAAGAGTTAGTGAATCCAGACATGAATGAATTCCAGTCCTACTTAGGCCCATTTTATATCTATGTTTCAAAGCACGAATTTCCTGTATCTGTCTAAAACCTACAGCCACCTTTTTCATACCCCAGGAAAGATAAGCATCTTGTAATTGTAAATATTTTACCAATGCTTAGAAATTTCTAGTGTATTCTGGGTTTCAAGCTGAACTATTTATATTGTTTTTTCTGGATTCCCTGAAGATTATATTCCTGTAACTCTATAGAGAATAATTTTAGATTCAAGATGTGTCACAGCTCTCTGTTAAAGAAGGAACTGAGAAAATCAATTAGAACCAAATATACCACTGGTAGTTTCTTTACCTGCAAATGACACCACCAAACAGATGAATTCTAGAACAACAGAACATTTCCAGTCAGAATTATATTTAACTCACATTGCAGTCAATGGTAGTTCCATGAAATTTAAATTTCATTAATTCTATATTTCACAAAATTGTACCTACAATAATTTAAGTTGATTAGACCAAACTAAAAAAATCAATCATGTAAAATAGAACAGGTTACAGAGAGACCTGACGTGTTTCCTGGGATCTCTCCTCTCGTAGCCAGTGCAACTGTCACATGGTCTTGTGTTCACAGTCCCTACATCAAAAAATCTGCGCGTAAAGTCTCATGTAAGGCTACCCACAATAACTATGATTAATGTAGCTCTTCACCATGATTGATTAGTAGTGGTGAACATTGCTACTTTTATACAAACCAGCAGAGGGATAAAACTCGATAAACTTGCTTGAACTTAATATATATGAAGAAATGAAATAACTAATGACTCCAGGGAAAGAATGGACCAGTACTGCAAACACACTCATTCCTTTCTCTCTTTCCTGTGAACGTGGCTCACTTTCCACAAGTGTGTTCTCTCTAGTCACTGCACTGTGGCTTCAGTGCATATTAGCCACGTTCAGATGTACTGATGCCTGCCTTGAACAATTTTAGGAATAAAATTTAACTTCAGATTTATTAATATACAAGTAAGGACACACATCCAATTCTCTGAAACCACATAGCATCTGACATGTTGATGTATATAACTATGTCCACACACACACACACACACACACACACGCACACACCCTTGGCAAATAGAAACAGAGCTCTGTACCCTATAACACAGTTAGACATTCTATTCAGTGTTAATAATGAAAACCAATCCAATGGGCAGAAGGTTTCTATTTGCCCAGTTGGAACATAGAGTTCCAGAAACAAGTATAACCACACATGCCTGTTGGGTACGGTGCCTTAGCATGATGATGACTTTATTTATTTTACCCAGATCCACTGTGGCTTTCCAACTCCAGAGGAAAGTGGTCTTCTGCATCCAGTACCTATTCAGGAAGAATACTCTCTTTCTGAGAAAACAGACCATCTCCGGACTGTGTTTTCTTCTTTGGAAAATTTGAACAACTATACATGTGTTACAGTTTCAATACTGTCTTCGCAGTTGCTGCTTATTGTATTATGTGTCAGACACAGTGATAAGTTCTTTATAACACATTATCTTAACTTTCTAAACATTAGGATTTGTTAGTTTGTAACTCACCTTTGATATCTTTAAGTGTTGCTGATTATAAACATTTATTTTCTATTCTAGGTATTTATACTGTATTTATATTTTCTTTTTTAAAAAAGATTTTTAATTTATTTTTATTTTTAGGGAGAGGGGAAGGAAGAGAAAGAGATGGAGAGAAGCATCAATGTGTGGTTGCCTCTTGTGTGCCCCCTTCTGGGGACCTGGCCTGCAACTGAATCATGTGCCCTGATTGGGAATCGAACCTGCACCCCTTTGATTCACAGGCTGGCACTCAATCCACTGAGCTACACCAGCCAGGGCTGTGTTTGCTCTTAGAAAATTTGAAAACTTCAAAAATTTTAGTTTTGTCTAACTGAGTCACTCTCCTATCATTTGGACTGACATCTACCTCTCAATTTGGGGAACAGGCACTTCTTAATCCCAAACATGGCGGTAAGATCACAGGAAGCATTAGAGGCTTACAGAAGTTCTCGTCTTCTCTGAGTTGTGTTAGGTTAGGACATTTTGTAGCCTAAATGTAGAAACTCTGGCTTTCGAATCATTGAAGTTACACTTGCTGCCCCCCAGCCCAGCTCAGTAGAGGGAAGCTTCAGTTTAGGTTTCACATTTTGACCCCTCTCCTCTGCTGTGTTCCTTTATCTCAGACTCACTCAGCGTTTCCTTACATACACTCAAGTATAATTCATCAGTTCCCTTGAAGTTGGGGCTTTCCATTTTGAAGTGCCACCTAATGGGTTGTTTTGTCTTTTTGAAAAAATCTGTGACTCTTATTCTCTGCTTGGATTTTTATTTCTTATTATCTTATACATTCTTTAAATAGAAATTCTCTATCCCGAAAATAAACCAAAGCTTCCAGAAGTGTTGATAGCCTCTCCCTGACCCCATGAACCTACCAGCATCTTCAGTTTTTCTTAGCCAACAACATTCAGCTTCCTTGTCTACCTCCAAACCCAAGGTGACCTGCTGCTACCCAGAGACACTTTCAGTCTTTCTCTGCATAATCTCTTGGCAGCATTTGACACTATTGATCACTTCTTTTTGAGACGCTCTGTTCCCTTGACTTCTATGTGCCATGCTTTTCTGGTCTTCCTCCCAGCTCTCTGTTCGTTGTTCAGCATTCTGGCCTGGTTTGCTACTCATCTCCTTCTCTATTCCCTACAGGAATCTGCTATCCATTCCTGTTACTTTATAAAAGGAAATAGTAAAGATGCTGACAACACCACAGTTATTCATAGAGACCTCTCCTATCTCTAAAGCCATATATACAGCTGTGTATTGGTCACAGCCATTTAGGTGTCCCTTGGGCACCTCAACTCAAAGGGACCCCAAACTTAACTGTATAGTGCTCGGCACATAATATGTGCTCATGATATTGTACGTCAAATGAGCGAGTGATTAAGCAAATACCTGGGTGGGAAATGTCGCCTCAGCACAGGTTCATGCCAGCGTGTTGACCATGATACTGTTATCTTTTCCCGCCTGACTACTGATGCATATACTCTTGTCTGCCTTGGCCTTTGAAATTTGTCCTTTTTTTCTCTTTCAACTTCCTGATTTCCAGATACACTACTTATTTCAACTTATTCTTGAACTTCTTTATGTGTGCCTTGATGTTTTTGTTCCTAAATTTTACTTTGTTTCTTATGCCCCATAAAGCCACAAGTCCTTTATTCCTCGGCCTAACCTGCTTTAGACAGGGGATGTCCGGTATTTAGTAGGGATGTGTGTGTATGTATGTGCACACACTTTAATTGTAGTTCAAACAAAGACTCCAAAGATGAGTAATGGCCTTGAGTGTAGTAAGGTTGGGCAAATGAAATGAGCCAACCCTTCAGAAAACTATGTTTACATTTACGTGAGTAAATGCTTCACTTACCTTGATTCTATTGTCATTTTGCTATTTTTAGGCTTCTTTTCTTTCATGAAATCTGCACTTTGCCTGAATTGTATTTAAGTTTCTGGTAGAAAAACTTAATTATGACTGTGATGGAAAAGGAGTCAACCCATTCAATAAGGGCCCCATGAATATGCACACCATGCTGGTCTTAGAAGCGTGAGCACACAGCATCACCGCGTCTTATTGAAATTCCTGAGTATTTGCAGGTTTACAGAGCAGGACACCCTATTTTCCAAATTCATCGAGTGGTGAGTATCAATGCAGTGCTCTTATCTACAGTTTTCCTCAGCTTCAGGAAGCTCCACAAAGAGGGGACATACTGACCAAAGACAGGTATCTTGTGTAAACTAGCAGAACCGTTTAGGAGCATTATATCCAGGACACATCATGTCTAATATGTCATGTGAGTTTCCATTTATGGTTTTGTCTGTGTGTGTGAACAGTGGTTAATTGTGAATTAGGCAGACTCTGTAACTCTTCCCATCCTTCCAAGTATGTATCACGAAGATTTGGAAAGAAAGAGGTTATAGTGGCTATAACATAGTTGTCAAAAACGTGGAAGAACTTCAAAAGGGATGTTATCCAAGAGGGCTGCCTTACTTTTATGTGTTCTTTGTATTTATGTAGTTTTTTCATTGACTTAAATATTCTTTACAATTATTATCAAACTCCTGTAATGAGTTTGTAGGAGAAACAAGAAAGACAATATTTATTATAGAAGCTATGCCTTATTTTATGTATATATCTTTGAACATTTCTTGGAACAGAGGAAAAGTATGAGTACAATCCTACATTAATATAAAGAGGATCAGCTCAAATACTAAATGGATGCTAAAGAGATACATCTCTTCCTGAGCCCTAAAGGTAGTTGGCTGAGAGAGCTTCTCAGAAGAGTTACCAAGAACACCACAGTGAAATGTCCAATTATGCACTTTTTGTGGAAGGGGGAGGAGTTATTTTATATGCTATTATAATTTTTATTAATTCATAAGAATGGACTTTTCTCATTATTCTATCAGTTAGTACAATGTAGTCATATTTTTCTTTTTAATAATATTTGGGTTCTTTGGAATACAATAAAAACTTTTCTTATCCATGTGTTTTATTCACACAACATTATGTGTTTAATGTGGATTAGAAAAGAGCAAAGGGCACATGTAAAACTTAATAGTGATCATTTCATAAATAGTGGGAGGTGAAGACCTCCAATAAGACAGCTCCATTTAATTATAAGAACCCAGCACAGTGTCTTGCATTTCAGTTGGTTGTGTTTCCCCAGCGCATGTGCTTGAATGTGTTCGCCAGCCTCTGGAAGTGTTTAGAGAAATGTTTGTGCTGCTTAATTCCCCACGTAAGTGGCAATTTCATGGCAGTTCTTGAAATAAACATTTCTAAATTTGAAAATATTTTGTGACTATTTTCATTATAGAAACAAAGATTTAAAACTCAAAGTAATATTTTACCAGTAATTTGAAGCCTAATAACATATCTCTGAAAAATGCAAATTCATATCTGATTGTAGTGCTGCCATCTTGTATTGGTTCTGCTCTCTTTCACACTCAAATCTGTTAACGTGTTGTGATGGATTACTCCGTATCTCAAACTGAGGACACCTCTTGGTTATTCATAGTGGGGGTATTGTCTGATACTCTATCTGGCCACAAGCTCTGTCTTCATCATCACCCTCTTGATGAAGGCAGCTCATGTGCAACGCTTTCTGTGTCTCAGGCAGTGTGCGAAGAGCTTTCTCTACACATGTGATATCATTTAATTCTGACAGAAACCTTCTGATGAAGAGCTTATGCACCCATTTTATAGGTGAGGGACGAAGCCTTTGTAAATCAGTCGGAGCCTTACTTCAGCCCTTAGAAAGCTACTTTTTAGTGGCACATGACAAGTACAGGTGTAAAGAGAGGGGCTTCGATGTTCCCATGCGGAACAGTGTGTGGGAGTCAGTTACCTAAGTGCACCGTGAGATAAAACCCTCTGAAGTAAACAACCAAAAGCAAATATAAAATCCCTCAAATACTTTTCAATCAGTTACAGAGTCAAAAGAAGCAATTAGAAAAAAAGGAAGCTTTTAAAAATTATACTGTTTTTGTACAGGGGTGTATTGCTGTGTGACGTCCCTGAGCGACTGTGTCAGTTTGAGTTCAGGGCCTCGGTGGTCGGGGGGTGTTGTGAATAACAACCTCCTGCCTCGAGAGAAGAATACCGACACATAATGAGTTGGCTGATTAATATTCATTTGAATGGGAAAATATAAAGACTGGATTTTTATTATTTGAGTTGTTAAAAATGAAATTTGAAACTAGTAAGCACTATTGATTTATTTCAAACCACAAGTAATAACATCAGCATAAAGGTAGAACTAGTAAAACCATTTAATCAGTCATTAATAATGAAAAATGTTATCTTAATAAGAATAGTTTTTGCTTCTAAATGGAACCGTTTTAAGTGAAAACATTAACAACATAGATTAGTAATATTGTATGAAATCTAAGAATATACTAAATTTAGGTATTAGGCCCCAATTTAAAAGTGCATATTTCCTTCTAGTTCAAGGTCCATTCATCTCCTTCCCTTCTAAAAGATATTTATGATTTACATGGGTGCCATTGAGTGGGTTTTCTCATTGTTAGTGGTGATAGGTGACGCTCCAGAAGAAAGTCTAGATAAACTTGAGTGACAACAATGATAGTTTCTGGGGCTAAAAAAGTTACTTTAAAAAATACAAATAAAAAAAAAAGTAAGCGGTTCTGAATGCAAATAAGTAATAACGATAGAGGTCTTTTCTGTTTGCTGCAGTAAGTCCCAATTTAGCTATCTTTCAGAATTTAAATACAGGGTAACATTTGATAAGAGGACATTTGCCAAGTGGAAAGAAAACAGCAGATAAGGACATTAAATTGAAATAATGAGCTGCTAAAAAAGATAATGGATCAGGCTGTTCCAGAGCAATTTGGTGGGGGGCGTGAGGGGAGAGAAGAAACTTTGAAACTGGGTTCTCCAGCTTTTTCAAAGAATGGTCTCCTTTTACTTCAATGAAGTGCTGGCTCCAAGGGGAGGGCCCGGAGTGGGTGCTCTTGTGCAGTTGCTGCTGGGGCGGGTGTGTGGGGCCTTCCCACGTGCTTATTGACCTAGTGGCCTGCAGCTTCCAGCCCACCCACCTCCTCCTTCCTCTGGAAGAATCATTCAAGAGACAGAAGCAGTCATTAGTGCTATGATTAACGTTGAAGTTAGAATTGGACTCCCCATTTTAACATTTAAGTTAATCTCACATTTAAAATTAATATTCAGTATCCAACTAGAAATTAGTAGATGATTCAGTGAGCTAATGCATGGGAAAATGCCTAACTGATTCTCAAGTTCTCCATAAACTCGCTGATATGACAATTGTGTGGCGTAAAGAACCCTGGTGCTTAGACTTTGGGGCTCTTGTTACTGCTGTGAAAAAAGAAAAGTAGACTGGGGAGGAGCTGTGGTTTGGGAGGTCAGAGATGCCACTAATTAATAGCAGATTCCATTTGTCATTGTCTGTCTTCCTTGATATACCTGAAAATTATAGTCAAGGAATAATTATTTTGCTTTCACTAAAACGTAAGTTCCAAAGTGGTCACACTTGTAAAAATAATTTTCAAATATGGGCAAAATGACTGATACTATTCGAAACAATATTGTCCCCAACTGGGAAATTTTCTTCAGGTCTTTTTAAATTTTTTTTTACTATACTAAAAAATGAAAAACATTCATTGATTTAGTGCTTGCTATATGCTAGACTCTGTGCTAAGAATGTTTCATGTATTACTCATTCCTTCTTCAACCCTATGGGATAGATGTTATTGTTGCAATTTTATAAATGAGGATGCAGCAAGACAGAGAGGTTACGTAAATTGCCTGAGGTCACACAGCTAATACATTTCATAGCCAGGATTCCAGCTCAGATCCCAGATTCCCCTTTGATGTACCATATACTCAGCAAATGTGCTGAAATCTCCCCCACCTTTATTTTGACCATATCTTTAAGTTAAAAAAAAATCCAGTTGTTACATATGTACCTATAGTATGTTGTAAATTGAAGGGAAAATATTGTCTTAACTGAGACATTTAAAATTCCATATGAGTAGGGGAAATTCTGGCAATTTAATAGAAGCATCTGTTATAAGTCAGGGAGCCTATTTATTGTGCCAGAGAAAGAGTTTCCCGTATTCTAGATGGTATAACTAGAGAAACATAAAGAAATGGCAATTGTGAAAGTCTAAACACGCAAAATATTAAAAAATTCTTAACATATGCACCATATAATACATTAAATATTTTGGTTTGAACCATTGGTATTAAGGATCTGGAGAGGATCCAGGTTGGTATCTGGTATATGCACTAAACTGTAGTCTGTCACTGAATTTACACTTGAGATGTAATTATGGATTACATGTTTCCTAAATCCAGTAAAAAGTTTAACAATGATACATTTGCAAGTTTTAAATGACATCACTTTTTATAACCAGTACACTTGTATATCTACAGCGTTTTTACCTGAAATAGTTTCTGAGGGACAGGACCTGGGGTGTGACCTGCACGGTTCTGTCCTGAGATTGCAGGCTCCTGTTGAAGTTGGAGTTTTGCCTCCAAGATGGCCTGGCCCACATGGTGGTTGCAAGCAGGCCTCAGTCCTCGCTGGCTGTGGACTGGAAGTCTCATTTTTTCACTTCCTAGACCTCTCCATAGGCTGAGTATCTGTACAGTGGCAGCCAGCTTACATCAGAGTGAATGATGTGAGAGACAATGAGATGGAAGCTGCAGATTTTTAGAGCCTGTCTTGGAACTGCCTCACGGTGCACGTTCTACTGGTCACAGAGACCATCCCTGGAGCAGTGTGGATGGGAGCTGCACAAGGCTGTGAGGTCCTAGGAGGTGGGGGATTATTGTGAACCATCTTGGGGCTGCTTACTACAAATACTTCATTAGGAAAGAAAGGTACCAATAATGTTCCAAAGTTTTTACTAGGAGATACTGCCCATATTGTGTCACAAGAATTACAGTTTAAAAAGTCTGAGCCAATTCTCTTCTCACGTTGTATAAGCACTTTGTGACTTTGTACGTATAGATGAAATTTGTTCTACCAGATAAAAAGCCATTTTTATAATGGAGCTATTATAAAATATCCAGAACTACAAGTTCTGGATTTGAATGTCTGTTTGCCCATTTCCCACTGTGCCACTTCAAAATCTCAGCTTTCCTATTTGTAAAATAAGATTATTATAATCCTGTAGACCTGCAGATTCTACTTGTAAAAATTCTAGTCAGGTGATGAAAATAAATGGTAGGTAGTAGAATTAGTAGGTGAGTAGACAAAATATGTTTTTGTTTCCAGAAATATCTTTAAAGGAAAGATACATTAAAATTAATTAATTTTTAGTGCTGTGCCATATTGCAGAAAAGAATGTCAGGTGGGATTGCCTCTTAAAACTAAATAAGTAAAGAGAAACCCATGTTACTAATAATGTAATGAGGCTAATTGAGAAGAGCAAAGAGACACCAGCACATAGGCTGGAGGAGAGATGAAATTGAAAACTGTGTTTTAAAGACATTTGCAACAATCCTGGCTGCTGTGGCTCACTGGATTGACTGCCAGCCTACGAACCAAAGGGTCGCTGGTTGATTCCCAGTCAGGGCACATGCCTGGGTTGCGGGCCAGGTGCCCAGTAGGGGACGCTCAAGAAGCAACTATACATTGACAATTCTCTCCCTTTCTCCTCTCCTTCCCCTCTCTCTAAAAATAAATAAATAACATCTTTTAGAAAAATAAAGACATTTGCAACAATGGGGACTAAAAATTTAAAACACGTTGCGATACCTTGCCATTAATAAAAATAATTTTATAAGCCTAGGAGGAAGGTCTCAAAACATAGTATAAAAAAAATCAAAACTCATTCATGATAAAGCAACTGAACTTTATGTTCTTTTCCACTAATTTATCCTAAGTTAGAGATAGGTTAAATTAACATCTAAAAATTCTCAGTTTTTGAGGAAAGGCAAAATGCTGGTTCTCACGGTTTTGTGGTTGCTGTCTTCAGTTGCTTCTCTTACCCTCAAGTTCTGTGACTTCACTGACTTTCCAACCCAGAGACCTAACCTAATACGTCCATTTTGATTCTTGTGCAAAGGTGCATGTGTTTTTCTTACCTCTGCAAATGCAGTGGGTTTCTTTTTATTTTTTCTTGTTAAATAAAACATATTTAGAAAAATAATTATAAAAAATAAAGTAATTATAAAAATAATTATTCACTGTCTTTATGTTCTAGGTTCTAGGGCTGCTGTAACAAAGCACTACAAACTGGATGGCTTAAACAACAAAGATTTATTGTCTCACTATTTTAGAGGGTCGAAGTTCAAGATCAAGGTGTCAGCAGGGCTGGGCTCGTCTGAGGACTGTGAGGGCAGAATCTGTTACATGCCACTTTCCTAGCTTCTGTTAATTTGCTGTAAATCTTGGGCATTCCTTGGCTTGTTGATGTATCACCCCAGTCTCTGCCTTCAACTTCATGTGGTGTTCTCCCAATTTTCCCCTCTTTATCAGCATGTTGTTTGGGCCCACCCTAATGACCTTGACTGTCTCTGCAAAGACCTTGTTTCCAAATAGGGTCACATTCTAGGTCCTGGGCTTTAGGCTTTAACATCACGCCTACCCAGGGTAAGACAGATAGTGCTGCCACCCCGCAGTGACGGCCTGGGACTGCTGTCTCCCTCCTCCCGGTGGTAAACATGGTCTGCACTTCTGTGAAAGTGATTTCCATGTTTTTCTCTACAGCCTTGTCACTTGTGCATCATCTCTAACCAAAAAATGTAACTTTTGTTTAAGACTTCTTTTATGAAATGGATACATTTTAAAAAGTAAGACTGGAAATTAATATACCATGTATGATGTCATCAATTCCCTGGGGGTAGGATTAAAAATGCCTACTTTTAAGGATAAAATAAGTAACTTTAAAATAAAACTTATAACTTTCAGTGGGAAGAATAGAGGTAATATTTTGTGAGTTCCATTTTGGATCACATTTCATATATGTATTTTTTATACAGGCTGTCTCCACAGTTGATGGCTAACACCTATGTAAGCTTTTTTGGACTGTACTTTATTTCCCCAATTTGTTCATATTGTAATGAAATCCATAATCATGTTTTCTAAACTTGTCAGTACTGAGGACTCAAATTATTGTGTTCCTCCTAAACCAGTTTTGAAACATTTTGATCTTGTGAACAGCACTTACTAAGATATCAGGTCTTGCCGGTCTTCACTCGTTAGCGATAAATGCCTGCCAGTGGGACCCTTGATCTGCCCGAGATAACCTGTGTAGTGAAACACCCCCAGAGTCACACTAGTTACAAGCACAGGAACTTGATGCTTTAGTTACCTTGTTAAGCCTTATTTAGGAACAAATGCAGGACTTTTCTTGGCTTTAAAAAAATGTTGAAAATACTTTATGCTCATTATTACCTTTGAAGATTCCTAAAGATCAAGGTTTCAGTGGAACACACACGTGCGTGCACCAACACATAGCCTTTGCTGACGTCTGCCGCATGAAAGAACAGTTATATTAAATTCCGTGTAATCGCATTTTTGTTTTAATTAAAGTCTTCAGCCCCATAAGTACAGATGGTTGCCAAATTTCACATGACCCATAATAACTCCAGCAGGCGCCCTGTTCACCCATCGCTCTCCCCTTTATTAAAATCCCTGCTGTGCCTGCTGTAGGAAAAGGGCTAAAAAGCTACATGTTGCCACATGGTATATCCTTCATATTTCTTTGTGGAGCAAAATATGTTTTTATTTATTTTAAAAAATTTTATTGTATTTTTCCATTACCATGTAGTTCCCTTATACCCCCTACTCCCCGCAATCACCATAGTGTGTTGTTCATGAGTCCTTTTTGCTCAATCCCTCCACCTCCTAACCTATCCCCCCGACCCTTAGCTGTCAACCTGCTCTCTGTGAGTCTGTCTCTATTTTGCCTGTTAGTTCAGCTTGTTCTTTAGAGTCCACATATGGGTGAGATCATGTGGTATTTGTCTTTCTCTGACCGGCTTATTTCACTTAGCAGAATGTTCTCCAGGTCCATCCATGCTGTCACCTTTTGACCCAGTGATCCCACTTCCGGGAATATATCTGAAGGAACCCAAAGCACTAATTCAAAAGAACATAAGCACCTCTATGTTCATTGCAGTGTTATTTACAATCGTCAAGATATGGAAGCAGCCCAAGTGTCCATCAGTAGATGAGTGGATAAATCAACTATGGGACATTTACACAATGGAATTCTACTTGGCTGTAAAGAAGAAGAAAATTTTTTCCTGAGCAAAATACATTTTTGGAAGGATCTTTAAGACTTGTGAGTTCAGGAATGGGATATGGTTAAAAGAAGTGATAGAAGGATTAGGATAGGACAGCTTACCCCCCAAATTGACTTGTTTTAGACTCACTTGTTTGCTCACAAGAGAGACCCCCCAGTAGAATAGAAAACTGGGGCTCTCCTTAACCTGAAGTGCTGACTTCACATTGGTGGGACTGGAGCTCTGCAGTCTCTTTGCAAGGTGGATGCTCTCAGAAAGCACCCTTGCAAAGTACTTTGCTCACATTGCCTTCTGTCTAATATCTGAGATAAAGGGCCTTTTGCTTGGTGGTGTTTGGTTGTGAAGAGAAATGGTTTTGGTGGCAGTGGTAGGGGACGCTTTTGTGCTCTAGGAAGGGGAGTGGTTATTAAGATTTGAATCAAGACATTTTCAGCCTAGTATCTAGGACAGAGAAAAGTAAAAAGAAAAGATTCTAAGAACACATTCATCTCTTTGAAGTTTTTGCCTTGAGCTAACTCCAAACACAAACAAGAAGTGGAGTAGAGTGGGGTTAATGTCTGTTTTTAAGTTTTTTAAATTTCCTTTTTCACTGACTTACCATTCATGCTGTGAATATTTGGTCCATAATTTTGCCACATTAAGATTAACTAGGCATCTGGGGCGGATCAGACACCTAACCACAATCTAAAAAGTCATCTGTTCTTTGAAAAAGTGCTCAGAGTTTCCTATAAAATATGCTTTTACAATTTCATTTGTTCATAAGTTTAGCATTGCTTGTAAATGAAAATCTATTTATAGTTCTGCAAGTATACTTTGAATTTTGAGAATCATTTCTATAGGAGGGATACCTAGATTAAGGAACCCTTTGAAGTATTGTCATCAGAAATAGGCCATAGGACAAAGGTGAATATATTTTTACTTTCTACAGTAAATTACTTTACTTGAAATCAAGAACTTTATCAAATGGATTTCTGCTCCTTTGGCACATAGTATATTGCTTTGTACATAGATTAATCGGGTAATATTGAATAATGAATGAGTGAATGGTTGTAAAGGGATAGAATGTATAACTTGAACGGACCCAGGAGCCATTTACATGAGGACATTTGTGAGTTTGATTATTGTCATCAAGTGACAAGGGAGGTTGTCCTTTATTTCCAATAAATTTATTCAATAAATATTACACTGAACACTTACAATTGCTAGTCACTGTGCTAAGTGCTTCGTGATGAGCCAAGATGAATGAAACAGGACCTCTGCCCCCCCAAGGAGTTTAATTTCAAGTAGGAAAACAGTCATAATAACGACACATAAAAACACAATGAGGGCCTCAACTAAAATATAGAGCAACTGCATTAGTAGTGCAGAAGAGTAAGAATAATTCAGATGTTTGGTGAGATTTGAATCCAAATTTGGAAATGTGATGAAGAGAAAGAAGGTACATATCAAGGACATTTTCCATTGCAGACAACAGAAAAATTGGCTAGCAATGGCTTAAACAAAGATTAACTTCAAAAAGTAATTAGAAGTACAGAGGTAGGTAGCTATTGGTGTGGTGCATTTAACAACCAAAGAAAGACAGAGCTGGTGCCTCTCTTGGTCCTCTTGGTTTTCTCTTCATGGTTAGGAGGTTACTGCTCTTGCTCTGTCGTGTCTGCTCTCAAGGCAGAAGGGGTGGGGACAAGTGCAGGTACAGCCACTTTCAGGCTTTTAAAAAAAATTTTTTTTATCAGAAAAGTAAAGCCTTTTCCAGAAGGCCTAAGCTGACTTCTGTGATCTGATGGGTCAGGCCAGTACCACATGGCCACCCTTAATTTTCATGGTATCATCCAGACTACACTACTGTGGTATTAAAAAAAGGTCAAGACCAAAGGAAATGAACACAAAAGAAAACCTTCTTTACTGTTACTAATGAGAATAAATATAGAAAGGTGCCTGATCAATAAGGTAATCTGTCAGAATTTAGTAGGTAATCAATCATAATCTCTAGACTCGTCTATGGTTAGAGGATGCTATTGATAGAATAGTTTTCTGTTGTACCACTAGCAAACACTTGATATAATATTCTGTAACAAGCATTTGAATAGTTAAAGACCCCAAAGAGATGGAAGTATAGCAGGTCCTCAAATAATGTTTGTTCAACATCACTTCATAATAATGTTGATGAGAAAAAATAGATTCTGGCAGGGGCCACTGTCTGTGTAGACCTCTTAGCATGTCCCTCCCATGTCTGCATGGGTTTTTTTCTGGGGACTCTGGCTTCCTCCTACATCCCAAAATGGGCACAACAGGTGAATTGGCATTTCTAAGTGGTGCCAGCCCGAGGGAGTGGGGGTGTGAGTGGCCCTGTGATGCGAGGGCCACCCACCAGGGTGGGTGCCCGTCTAGCACCCTGGGCTGCTGGGATAGGCACTGGCTACCTGTCATCCTGACCTGGAGTAAGTGGGTTTGGAAGGGATTATCTTACTTGTTTTTAGTCATCTTTCTTAAATGTACATAGAGTTCACACTTATTGCAGTGTTTAATATTAGAAATATTTGATTTTTTTATTGAGAAGTTTGGTGATGTTTTGTGACCAGAAATATACCACAAGAACTTAACTCTTGTTTATATCAATTAACCTATGGTAAAATTGGTTTCTATATGTTATTTAACTTAAAGTGGCCATTTCTAAGGACCTATCGACAACGTTACGTGAAGTCTTAACTGTATTGGAATAAAGAACCTTTTGCCTCCAGACTAGAGAATTTGTGATTTCTTGTCTTTGAGAAAATATGGTTGTTTTTTTCTTTCTGTGTCTTGAAGGGATTTGTTTCCATTATTTCTTTCAAATGGTCATGGTCACCTTTGCTGATGCTGTCAACAGAGGAGAATGATAAGGGAGCATCTTTCTGTCTTTAAAACACTGGAACTGGTTGATGGAGCAAAAGGTGTTCATCAGTTCTTCTACTGATGTGTCAGTTTTTTTGTTTTTTTAAATTCTTAAATAAATTTTTAGTGCAGGAATGTGAAGTCCTTTGTAAAAGGACTAAAAATGCAGCAGTTCATGGAGGAAGATAGACTCTGCAGTTAATAGAACAAACCAACAACAGGTCCCGTTTTTAACAGGTTGCGGTGCTGCTGCGGCTGCTGTGTGGACTCCAGGGGTTTGCAGGAAGACCCATTTTGGTTCAGGAAAGAAATAAGGAATTTTCCCCTTACGTTCATTTTTAATCTTTCTTTTTTAAATTTATTTCTCATTTTTTGTCACATCCATGCTATAGTAGCATGTAGAGATGTACATACTTATAATTTAGAAATAGATAGGCATGTGCATTTTAAAGGCCTATTCTAGAAAATGTTTTACTGATAGTGGTGCATAACCAAAGAAGTTTAGAGATTGCTGCTTTAGTGATTTGTAAGAACCAGAATCCATACATCTTTTCTGCTTTTGCAAGTTTATTGTTCCTTAGTTGCTTTTTTAAATTGTTGTTCAAGTACAGTTGTCTCCATTTTTACCCTACCACGCCCCCCCACACCCGTCCCCATCTCCTACCCTCGAACCTATCCCCTTTGGCTTTGTCCGTGTGTCCTTCATACATGTTCCTTGATGGCCCTTAGCCTATTATCCATCTCCCCACTCTGTGTTAACTGTCAGTTTCTTTATTTCAATGTCTCCAGTTGTATTTTGCTTGCTTGTTTGTTTTGCTGATTAGGTTCCACTTAAAGGTGAGATCATATAGTATTTGTCTTTCACAGCCTGGCTTATTTCACATAGCATAATGCTCTCCAGTTCCATCCATGATGTTGCAAAGGGTATAAGCTCCTTCTTTCTCTCTGCTGCATAGAATTCCATTGTGTAAATGTACCATAGTTTTTGGATCCACTCGTTTACTGATGGGCACCTGGGTTGCTTCCAGCACTTGGCTATTGTAAATTGTGCTGCTATGAACATTGGTGTGCATAGGTTCTTTTGAATTATTGTTTAATTGTTTTTCATTTAGATATCGACACTAGTTAGTGCTTCTTTTTATTACAGCATACACAGACAGAGAGTATATAGCTGAAGATTGAGAGAAGGAAAGGACTTTGCACTGTATGTCAGCTAGAACTATTTGTGTGTACTGAGCTTAATTACCTGGTCTGACACCTTTATTTAAGCAAAACTTTATCGAGGAATCAGAAGAAAAGAATCCAGGTAACTTTAGTTCATCAGGTTACGGCCATCACCTCACATGTTTGCAGACTCGCTGGCTTGTGACTGCACACCCAGAGACTAAGGACAGGGTGTATGTAAATATGGATTTTTTTTAAAGACTCAACTCATTCTTTTTCTTTAACCTTAAGTTAGCCCATTCTCTTCTTTTCTCAGAGAACTCTTTCCTATCAAGTATTCTCTTCAAGGTTGAAAAACGGTACTGTTTTCATGGCATAAAATTATATTTTAAAAGATATTTTAAAATGCAACAGCTAAACATACTTATTGTTACCATAATTATGAATGTAGTCCACTAGGCAAACCTTTCATTTCCCTTATTAGCTGGAGCTGGCATCAAGATTTTGCCTCCTCCTACTTTCTGTGCTTTGGAATGGACGTGGGACCCTAAGGTGCCATGATTTCCTGTCCCAGGTTTCGTGTTTGCAGATGTAAGATCACTATTCCTTTCTGACAAGTTTCTCTCTCTCTCCCTCACACACACACATAAACACAGAGATCTAATGCATTTATTCAATTGAATCATCAATAGAGGAGGAAAAACATAAAATTGCTGGCTTGAAAATTTTGAGCAGTTTGTCAATATTGTGATTCTTTTTATAGCCACATCGCACAGGCAGTGCCTGAAGATCTGAAATTCTACTTTGGAGTCTCATTTAAAAGTTATTTCATCTTTTAGTGCTATTTTTTCCTGGTATTTGTCAGAATTATTGGGTGGGTCTGGGCAAATTGGAGAGGAGTGGTAAAATTGGAGTTAAAATGATGATAAATATAACCCACCACTAATGACATTTATTGAGCCCACATATGCCAGGCACTGTGCTGGATACTTTATGATCTCATTTAATCTTTACAATTACCACATGATTTGGGTGCTATTATTATTATCATCCCACTTACAGATGAGGAAATGGAGACTTGAGGAGGTGATAAAACTTGCCAAGAGTCACTCAGTAAATTGAAGAAGAGACTGGATTCCAGATGTGCAAGGCTCTGTTCTTTAGCAAGATGTATATGTTCTGCTTTATTCTTTTGTAAGATCGGGAGTTGGGGGTTGGGGAGGGGACAGACCGCTTTGGGGAAAACAAACACGTCCTACCCTGTCCCAGAGGAACAGCCCGAATACACAGCGGGAGCAGGGCCATGCCTGGGACAGGTCACAGAGCATGATTTCCCTTGTACGTGAATAAATGGTGCCCCCTGGAGTTGTGCAAAGTGGGGGTAGGGCTGGGAGCTGTCTCACGCACAGGAAGTTGGACGTGGGTAATGGAGTTTGTGTGTGCATGAATCTTAACAGCTGTGCGTAGGTCTGGCTGCTAGGACGCGGTTGGAAGGAGGGCCTCGCAGACTCTGTGGAGGAGACTGGGCTCTCAGTTTTGAAGGGGCGCACTGGGTGTCCAGGTTCCAGTACCTCAGAAACGTTCTATTTTCACTTTTGAAACCTGTTTTTAATTCACAGATTCAGGACTGTTAATATTTCTATATTTCAGTTTATTCCTCTGTGAAATGGAAATGATAATTTTGTACTAGGAAAATATTGGATGGCTTAGTGAGAAAAAGCCTTCAAGTGGATGATTGCTGTTTTTGTCCCTCCCCACCCCGCCCCAAATAAAATATCAGGTAATCACTACATTATTCAGCTTTAGATTATTTTCCTCAGTCTCTCAGGTGACAAGTGTTTAAGATTGTTCAGATGTGATTTTTGTAAGGTCGAGAGATCGGGAATCCTGTCTGTCCTGTTGTGTTTGTACCCCCCGTACCTGAAACATCACAAGGACTCAAATAATTGCTGAGTGAGTTAAAATCGCTCCACTATTCTGAGCCTCAGTTTTCCTTTTCTATAAAATGGGGACAATAAAGTGAGTCATTTAGGGTCCTTAAGAAGATTATTATATTAGATAACATCTTGAAGAGTTTGTTAGTCCCTGCCACGTTGCAGGCACACAATAAAAGTTTGCTATTACTATTATTATTTATTATTATTATTATTATTATTATTCTGCTTATTGCTGCTTGTCTTTAAAACATCACTCCCGGCTCTGCCACTTAAAACCTGTGTGCCCTGGAACAAACTAGTTGAGCCGTCTGAGTCCCAGTTTCTTCTTCTGCAAAATGGGGATACTAATGCCCACTTCACTGATTGTTTAGATTAAATAAGATGCAGAACTAATAGTTACTTAGTGCATATTATATGCATCACTGAATTAGACCTTGCAGAAATCTCTTGAGATAGGCCCCATTGTTTGCATTTTACAATCTGGAACGGTAGAGTTCAGAGAGTAAAGGTTTCGGTGGAGGTCACGTGAGTTGTAAGTAGCCAGTGCCTGTCTGATGCCACTGTCCTGTACTTTATAGTCTTTAAGGTTGTGTAAAAGGATCATTACCATTTGTGGGGCATTATTTGTGACACCTGTTTTGGGGGGCCTGCGGGCTGCAATATATCAAGGCATCCTAGCATAATTTGCTCTATTTAGGAATTTAAATACATCATGGTGGAATGAATATTGGAGGAAATCATGTTTTGCTTCAAAGTCTCTTTGATTTTAAATTTTTTAGACTTTTACAGGATCCTGGATTTCTCTGGTTGAGAAAGAGTAAAACTACATAACCAAAATTTGGAATGAGGTCCTTTTTGTGTTACATTGCTCATTTGTGGGCTCTGAAGGTCTTATTAAGTACAAGCAGCTTTCTAAACTAGGAGGTCAGTTTAGCTTTAGAATTGTGCCAAATGACTTGCCGGGAACTTTTTCTCAAGAAAAGAAATGACATGTTACTGTGTCAGTTCTACAGCAGCTAAATTGAGTCTCTGTGAGTGTTACAGTTATGCCAGAGGATCATGACTTTAAACATATTGCATATCCAGAGACCTGGAGGCTAAAACTAACTACTTATCACTGTTTTTCTCTGGGTGTCTTAATGAAAAATCAATTTGAGAACCAAGAAGAAACCTTTACTAGCTTGGAATATTGTTTCTTTGACAGGGCTTTCCATGGTGGAAGTCATTCCACAGTTGTTTGGGGTGTCAGGTTCAGAGTGAATTGAGTTCTCCTATTTAGTGAGAGGAGGTGGCTCTTTTATTTCAGTCTGTTGTTCCCATGGTGTGAGCTTTGGAAAGGTTTGACTCAGGAACCAGAAGATAACAACAGAAGCACCATATTTTTGACAGTATTTCTTTCTTTGATCCTCACCTGAGGATATGTTTTTATTGATTTCAGAGAGAGAGGAAGGGAGGGAAGGAGGGAGGGAGAGACAGAGACAGACAGACAGACAGACAATAGTATGAGAGGATCTATTGGTTGCCTCCCCTTACACGCCCTAACCGGGGATTGAACCCATAACCTTTCGGTGTATAGGACAGTGCTCCAACCAACTGAACCACCTGGCCCACCTGGCCAGGGCTTGACTTAGTATTGATCGACAGGTCTCTATTCAATGTCAACAGCTTGAAGGGAGAACTGCAGTTGTAGAAATGGAATTTGCATTTAAGAACATTCTCCTGTATGACATAATAAGTCTCGCATTAGTCGAAATAACCAAAAGGGGGATAGTGAATTTCTTGTGGTGAGTTGTGAATTAGAATACTGAATTGGAAATAATTAAATTGCATTTTTGTTTAGGTTTTTTTCTCTCTGGATGCTACCATTTCAAGAGAGCACAGTTCAGGCGAAAGTCTGAATAAAATTCACGGAGTAGCATCAAGGACCTCTGAGCCCAGGAAACTGAGTTTGGCAGTGCTAATTTGTATTAAAGTTGTTGTTGCATGACAGCCGGAAAAAGATTTAATGCTTGCCACCTGAATCAAGGCACGGAACATTGGTTTCTATAACTGCCATGAATTTGAATCGAGGCCAGTATCTCTAAATTTGAAATAAACTGATACTCTGTCTTCAAAGAAGATACAGGCCACTTAGGTTGTGGAAGGTATATAGAAAAAAGTATTTCAATTTAATTTTTTAGCAATACACACACGCACGCACACACACAGATCTTTCCAATTAAATTGTTGGGCTCCTCAGCAATGCGGCCTGTAGTGGCTCCCGCTGTTTGAGGCTCACACGGGAGAGCTAAGAAATGCCTACGTCCATTTATTATCCACTTTCAGTCAGGAGGTAGCAGTGAGCCTGCACCAGGTTCCAGGTTTGGCGTTTCTCCTCGTACCACGAAGGAGCTGCTCACTTCATCAGAAAGTCATTATCCCTCTCAGAAGTCACTGTGGTTCAAAGTATTACAGTGTTGCTTTAGGAATTTAGATTTTAACCCAGCCATCCTGCTGTGGCAAAACCTTAGAGCCACCAGATGCAGAATCCATTCACATGCCTAGCACAATAAAAATGATGAGGATGACAATAATTCATATTTTGCATTTGCAAAAACATCTTTCATCTGAAGAGCTTTTGTAAATGGAACATGCATCTTGAGAGTACTTTATAGAAAGTGATCTTTGAGTCCAATATGGAAATGAACCCACCTCTGAGGTGAAATGTGGCAGCCATTTAATTATTTTTAACAGGTTACATACAAAGCACAGTTGTGTCTCTATGCAGGAAGTGTTTTGCTCAGAAACTATATAAATACTATGCTACATTACAATTTCAACATGTTATTTTTCCTAAAAAACAACATGTTGTTTTGATTAGAAAAATACTGACAATTTGCTGTTTGAAAGTAAATCTCTGTTGAGCTCTTTTTTTTTCAAACCATCAAAGGTTCACTGAAGTTGCCACACCAGTGTCCCTCCGGTGCTCTCACAGCAGCTCTCTCACCGCACCGTCTGGTTCGGGGTGACTGTGAAAGCTCCAGCCACCCACTGCCTTGATGCACACAACCAAAGCACACGCCACTCCTAAGTGCACGTGTGCCAGCAAACCCGGCCAGTTTCTCTTCTGTTCACACTTCTCCCGTATGACCTCATTCATTCCTAGGGTGTCAAATAGCAGCTCGATGCTGATGGCCCCTTGCATTTTATCTCTGCTCCCCATGCCGTGCCTCAGTTTCTGCCTTATTTTTGTAATTTTCTCCTCTCTCAAGGTATCAACCGAGCACCTCAAATCCAAAGTAGGATAGCCCTTAAAATAATGCCTGGCTCCATTTGTATATACTCCTTAAATAATTAAGCTCCTACCTCATGCTTTTACTTCTGGTATATATGGTCAAGACTTTGCAGTTTTTAAGACCACTTCCTTCTCCAGTCCAGTTAGTTCCTCAATTCTATACACTTACCTTCTCTGTGTGGTTGCTTGCATCTCTCCACTCCATTATCTGAACCTGTGATTGGGCATTAGACTGCTAACTGTAGGGTAAAGGAAAAGAAAGTGAAACCAAAATCACTTGTTTTCCCACCTGCTAATATCTCACAGATGGTGGAGGCCGAGTCAAAACTATTGGCTAAGATAAAGCTTGTGGGTATCTTACAGCTTTCATTTATTTTCCTGTAGCGACAGGAATAATTTAAAAGTTCAAGACCATGCTAGAAATAATATGTATCTGGTTTGGCCACTTGTACCAGCTCGCAGCATGGCATGCAATTGTAAGTTATTTTAAGTGAAGATGAAAAGACAACATTTTTTTAGGTGTAATTAGAGAAGAAAAACAAATTTCAACATATGGGATGGTAGATGCTTGAATAGCATATTGCTTTTACAAAGGTATTGAAGATTTTGGTTGTCCTTAACTAGTAATGATGGTGAGTATATTCTCCATCAAAAACAAAGAAATTCCTCAAGTTATGTCTTTCTTAGGATATTTTGAATGGTGAACATACATGAAAAGTTTTTGCTTGTGAAATTTTGTATTTTCCTTTAGACAATGGAAATCCTCCCACTCCTTATTTCACCAATATCGTGTATGCGAGTGTGTGTGGATGCTTTCTATTGATAGAACGATTTATTAGATTAAATGGTATGTTTATATTTCCACTATTCGGGGGCAGGGCATTCATTTATATTAAGTCATTCATTTTTGACATGAACACTTTCATCTGGGATTGTAGGTTTTCACTTAATTTTGCTCTTACAACAATAATCTTCAATGCAAAATTTCCTTTCATAAATGGAAAAATAACATACACCAGTGCTCATTCCAAAAGCCTTTGCCAAACGCTATAAATTTAAATCTTTGGCTGAAACTATATGGTATATTTTGGGTTTCCTTCTTCTCCAATAATGGCCATAAATTAGTGATGTTGTGCTATATTTATGCGATTTAGCAAAGCTTATTGAACTAAATAGAATTATTAAGTGTTATACAGAAAACTCATTCAGAAGAAAAATTGTTTAATATAATGCAGCTTAACATGAAGCTTAACTGACCAGATTCAGTGTATGTAACATATTATATGTTTTCCCATGTCCTGAAAGTGAGTTGCTTATTGTTTAGATGTAACCCTGACCTGGGTTATAATGGCTCAGTCATATTTGGTTTGGTTTTAATCCCTGCTCTATTCTAGGATTTGGTATGGAGCTAGAAGCAGAATGAGGATTCTTTTTCATACTGCTCTTCAGAGATCTTCCTCTTGGACTGGAGTGATATCTTTATATAAGTCTTGTTATTTTTTAAGTGCTTATATAAGGTAAAAATGCTCAAAGAGGGTTAAGTAGAGGCAAAAAAGAGAAAAAGATGAATTGTAATAAGTAAATAAAAGAAAAGAAGTGAATTATAACAGATCTGGTGTTCTTTTACCAATATTTTGTTTTCATCTTTCTTTAGAGATATGGCCATATAAGTCCAGTAACTACCTAAATACGTATGTTTTAATTCTCTATAAGTCTTTTTTTGTGCTGCATTTTGTGTGGAAATAATATTTAAAGCAGTTTTAAATCCTGTTCCAGTATTTACAGCATTATCAGGCTCATTGGATAACATTGGGATAGCGGGAATACTGTTCTGTTTGCATGTATTTTTCTAAGATGGGAACTGCTTAAAAAAAACACAATGGAACTAAAATAATGTCTTTATTGTTCATTCTTAACAGAAGCTCTATTTTCTTTTGTAGGGTGGAAATGGTTGACGTTAATTATCCTTAGTCATGTGAATATTCTGTGAATTTTTGCCCTGTCTTCTCAACCAGTTTCTGGAGGAATGGCCACCAAGTCTACAGATCCAATTTTGTCATTCCAATGTTCTAAAAGCACAGTATGTGATCAAATTGTTAAGGACAGTTGCAGCAAGGGGGGGGGGTTCTGACTTGATGTGTACCTTGTCAACCAATTAAGTCCTGGTATAATATGCATAAGGATGTAAACAATTTGAGGGCCAAATTATATCTATTCTGTCCTAAAGGGATCTCCTTAAATTATGGTAATGATGATTACCTGATATTTAGGAGGGCCATCTGGGCGTGACATGCCAGAATACTGTCTCAGCAAGATATGCTTATAGTCAGATTTAGATAAACGAGCAAGTGATATATATTGATAAAGAAAATGGAGAACAAAACAAATCCTGTAGACGGGCTGGGTTTTATATTGTATGTGCCAATGTCCTATTTCTGCCTGGTGGAAGGAGGCTTCAGCGACATGTCTTGGGGGGGGAGAGGTGCAGGTAAGCAGCCTAGAGGCTGTGGAACATTATTGAAGTCAGAAATCTGCAGTATACAAATGACTCGGGACATCTGGTTATTAAAAGAGTCTACATGGTTGATGTTACTCTGTTCCTTTACAAGTTTGGACTTTTAATGTTTCAATAATTAATATTTATGCTTTTTTAAAAATAAAGAGTTTAACTAATGCCCCAAATATATGTTATGTTCAGTAAAGGAATTAAGCCTGTTTTGGAATTCTCAGGGTAGACTTTCTGGGGAAGATACTTTTTTCCCCCTTGCCTGTCAGTGAGGGATGGTTTGGAAAACAAACAAAAAGCAAACGCATAAGAAAGGACACATTATAGAAGGGGAAGAGGGCAGAAACGAACATCTGCGGGGTGTCGGAGTGCAAACGGTTGATTTTTGTGAGCATTTCACCGGGATGTTTAGAGTTCAGGTTCTGAACAGGGATGGCAGCTGCCTGAATCTCCATAAAGCACAGGAGCAGCCTAGAAGAAGCTATAAAGTTCTATCATGTCATGGGCTGGTGAGCGAGGATGGATTTACACGATCAAGGATATAAATGGCTTTGAGTGAGTCGTTAGTCATAAGGTCCACGATTCGTCATAATTGACGTGGCTTTTCCTTGTCACTCAGACAGACAGGGGTAAGGATGTGCCGCTGTCACGGCAGCCCCGAGAGCCCACGAGGGCGCCGCTGAGAGGATTCTGAACGCTGTGCAGGAGAGTCCTGCGTGCCTCTTGGACAGCCTGTGCAGCTGTGGTTCTGGGTGTTTTGTACCCTTTGAAAACCCATGACAGGAGCCCCAGCTTTACATCACCCACTCTCGTGTGTATGATTTAGAGAGGAGAATATGAGCAATGGGTTTTTCCCCGAAGTGCAAATACATACCTGTGTTTTGAGAACAGATGCAAACGTTCTCATGCCATTCCTATGGGTAAGCCTTAAAAGGCATATTCTAAGGAGGAGACAGGAAAGTGTATTCTCTTCAACTTAAAATGTTTTGGGTAGAGTACTGGCCTACCTTCCAAAAAATCATGGCTGTTTGACACACTCTGGAAAGATTTGGATGCGGCTGATTTCCTGTGGCCATCAGGGAGAGCGAGGAGAAAGGGCAACCTCTGTGTGCACTGGTTTATGTGTGTTGATGTCAGTGGGGAGGGTGAGGTTTTTGGTTCCATTACTATATGTCAAGTATATTTTTAAAATGTGACCTAACCCTAAAGAAAGGCAACGCTAGCACCAAATACTTTTCCATTTAAATTTTAAGATACTTTTTGGTATCTTATTGGGAATTTTTAATAGTGGCACAAGTTGTAAAAATTCTTTTGAAGGTTAGTGGTAGTTTAAAAAAGTTAGCATAAGATTCAGTAAGAGCAGCTTTGATTGAGCTGGCTGTGGGCACACAGGTCTGGGGTGGATGTGGTTTTACGTTATTATTTTTTTTTGAGGTGGAGAGATGAATGAGGCATGCATTCATGTTTTTCACCTAGGCCAAATGGAAGACTTTTCAGTGATGTAACCCATTAGGTTGGAGAAGCTTTTCTGTGGAGCTGCCCCGCGGTGCTGAGAATAAGTTATGAATGCGGCACTGTTTCAGCGCACAGGGCCTTGCCGGGAAGGGAGCCGTGTGCCTGGGCCCCAGCTATTGAGAAGATGCCAGTCAGGGATGAAAACGTCTTTCATGAAACTATAGCTAACTTCCCGGTGACACATTACCATAAAGGAGGGAGTGTTTTTAAAACCAACAGTGTGAAAATGAGCACAATACCTTATAAAAGTCAGAAGGCTTTATTTTAAAGTATGCGTGTTGGGCGCCTAAAAATACACAGGTTGGTGTTGGAATTCTTTTTAGTGAATTGGCCCAAGCAATTTCCCTTCTCTCCCCCTCTCTCCCTGTTCACAGCTCTGATTTCTTTTGCCTTTTGGTTACAAGCACAAAAGATGTCTTCTGAGACAAACGCTGGGGCATGACATCAGGACGAAGGAATGCTTAGCCCAGGCCAGCATGTTTCAAAGCATCAGCTGCTTGAAAAATGTTACATTTTTCAGGATGGATTAAAAATGAGGATGATCCATGAGGGGAGAGTTATGAGTAGACTTTTATAGAGGTTTTTTGTTGTTATTTCCAGGGATCAGAGACATGCTAAAATTGGAATTAATTTTCAACATTTGTAATATGGTATTTTTCTTCCCATGCAGGATGCCCTGTGGTCTTTATAAAACAAGTGGGAGCAGTAACAACAATAGCACAGCACAAGGTTTACATTTTGGAGAAAATTCAAACTTCAAATTGTAAATTTTAAGAACTGAATCTTAACTTTTTTAGTTTTATGAATTTATAAGACCAATTATTAAATGATTATTATATGAAAAAAATAATTTTGTTTTCTTTTTGTTGTTCTTAGATATTACCATGACTTCATTTGGAACATTTTAATGAAATTTCCTATACTTGGGTAAAATGGATGTTAATTCAAGTAACAACTAAACATTTTGTCATGAGTCAACATATGTAAGAAATGGTTTTTCAAACTGTCAATATCCTTATAGATAAAGTTCCTTATTGTTATTAATTTCCACTCTTGGTTCTATCTACATCAGTAGAAGAAAATGAAAGTTCTGGAAAAATTTTTTTAACAAGTACAGTGTCAATAAAATATATCAAAATGTCAATATGTAAAATATTCAAATCAGATTGAAGAAGTTATTAGTTTGGTGATTTATTGCCTATATATTTAAGAATTATAACCTCTAAATATTGGAATTCTCTGTTAAGTTACAGCTTAAAATAGTAATCACGTTAAGAGGTAAGCTGAATTAAAATTTTCAAGAATTTATTTGTGATTCTCCCTGGGCAGTGCCACCCAGAAGGTGGTTGGGAGTGCTCCCCTAAGTGTCAGGGGCAGGGGACTAGGCTTTTATAGAGAAGACACTGACACACGGACACTGCTGATGGGCTGTGCCTTAAGTAGTTGCCTTGTTTGAGAGAGCCTCATTGACTGTTTGTAATCGGTTGTTCTGAAGTTTCATTTTCTCAGCTTCAAGGCTGAGGTCTCGGTTTGCTTGCTAGTCATCAAGGCATTAGAGCCACCCCAGGCTAATGGCCTCTGTTTAATTACTTTAACAATTATTATGTAAAAGATGCTAAAGCTATTTATACCAAGAAAAGTATTCAGGGATCAAATGATTTCTACCTCCATGGAAAGGAGAAAAAACAAACATTAAGGAAGGGAAAACCCGAGGAGGGAGCTGACTGGGTTTATCTGCAGGCGGTTCAAAGTGAGTGTGGCTTTTGAGCAGAAAATGGGGATTTGTGAGAAGGGAGAGTTTGCTTACTTAACTAGGCCTTGCGGCCTTAAGAGGGGGTAGAGGCTGCCAAAAGGCAACTTCTGTCCACTTCTGGTCTGTGCTTTCTGGAAGCTGAGCCATTAGCAATGACAAGAAAATGATGGGACTGGACAGGCCTTTCACATACTGCTTCGTTCCTTGGCCACATGCTCACTGAGGCTTTTTCTTGGGGGTAAGAACACAGCTACCTTAATATTAGAACAAAACCAGGGAAAGTTTAAACATGCAGAAGATAAGCCAAATATCTTCGATAGACTTCTGGATAATTTTTCTAATCTAACTGTGGATTGAAGGTACTTCCTCCTGAAGAGTTGCTGCCTCTTTGACTTTCCTTCCTCTGATAGGTTTTTCTGGTAACTTCGCTACAATACATACGTACTTGTAATTTTTACAGATACGTGTAAAGCATGTGGGGATTTTATAGCTATTTACAGCATTCAGCATACTTTGGGAATGACAAAAAGATTCCTGGTTGAGCATATGTTATCATTAATTTGGTGACTATTTAACCGAAAAATAAAAAACAAAACCAAAAAAAGTTCTTTTTACTCATAAGACAGTCTTGCCTGCATATTTGTAGCAGACCTTTATCAAAGAAAAGCCTGAACAGGACAGTGTCCTGTAATCTTCCATCTTTTAGTTAGAATGATGAAAGGCAATTCCTTATGGTTTATGTCAGCGGTAGAGAAACAGGCGCAGCCCATATGTTAATAACGATTCATTAAGATATAATGGCGGGTAACAACCTGACTTCTCCCTAAACATGTTTAGGTTTCAAGCTTTTCAGTGGTGTGTTGTATCAGAAGAGTGAGAAAATCTTGTATTTATATAAAACCTTTCATATGAGGACCTTGGAGTCTGAATTTGGTTTTATACCACTGAAGAGATGTGTTATCTGTGGGGGTATCCCCAATCCCAGCAGCACCACCAGTAACTAAGTAGATTGGACTCATGTCCCTCTTGCTGTCTTCGTTGTTATACAGAAGTCTATACCACTGGTGTCACTTGACTTGCCTTCTCTCGCATTTCTCTGGGTTCACGTGACCTCTCAAATACCTAATTTGTACTCCTCAAGAAAACCTTTCCATTTATATTTCCCTAGATTTATTTAATTTTTTATCTCCAGTTGGGAAATCCGTAGCACAGCAGGAGAAAATTGTCCCATCTCATGATATCTCCCGTCTAGCATCCCAGTCCGCCTGTGGAGAGGCAGGAGAGAGACAGACGTATGTGCAAAGCGACAGTTGCGACGAGTGTGGCATACACTGTGGAAGAAGCACATGCAGAGTGTTCTGGTGCCTTGGCGTTGGGACACCAGACTGATCGTAGAGGCTCAGGAGTGAGTGTCAAGAGCATAGGAACCCTTTAAATCTTGGAATATAGAAAGAACTGGGCAGGCAGACAAAGTGGAGAATGACATTCTAGGCACAGAGGCAGAAAATTTATAAGGAAATCCATACAGGCTGTTGTGATTGGACACATGTAGGTACATGACAGGAAACAGGCTATAGTTTGGGAAATCATTCAAACTTGAAATTTGTGCTTTGGATTTTGAGCTTTATTTTGTACTTTCTATCACAGTGCCTGCGAATTGAATTAAACTGAAAAGGCTACAGAAGATCCGTTGGGGAGAGGGCTGCTTAGATTTGAACTTTAGAAGGCTAACTATGGCAGTGATGTGGAGAGGAGGCAGGTGAGCTCAGAAGAAGCGGATGGCAGTGTGAGGCTGTGAGTCTCCAGGCAAGTGGTGGCATTATGATCCAAAGCAGTGTGGAAGAAGCAGGGGGCACCTCCTCCATAAATTTCAGGAGGCACAATTTACGGTACTTAAAAACCCAGTGGCTGCGAGGGAGGAGAGTCATGATAGGCAAAGGTTTCTGACTCAGAGGGTTGAGTTTTTATTCCCTGAAGCAGGAAGTAGGAGAAGGAGCAGATTTGCACCAGAAGATGAGGATGCTCATTTTGGGTCTTTTGAAACTGAAGACTTCCATTAAAAAGTGGCACGAAATGGCAGAAAATCAAAATTTGTTGACTAATTCAGAGTATGAAAGTAATTGAATGTTATTTGATAAGTGAATGCCTGTGGAATGACTGAATGGATGTGGAGATTAGCCATCAATTCATTATATTTTAAATAACTATTATTGGCTTACTGTAATTATTTTAAAACTGCATAGCACAATAGGAAGCATTCTAATTATTAAAAAAGCAAAAGAATGCTTTGTGCTGTGTAAAATTTTGCAGCAGAAACAATTCTTTGTGCTGTGTAAAAATTTGAAAATAGGTTAAAATAGCTATACATAACTCTGAACTTGAAGTTGATTAGTCTATGTGCTACCATCTTCCCCTTCATTGATTGCATGTTTTTGGAACTTTATGGAAGGCAATTCAGTAGGAAGAGGAGTATATTTGAAGAGGAGTGACCAATTAAAAAAACTTAAAACTAGGAGTGAGTATAGTTTTTAAAAAAGTTTGTGGACAATTAATTCATTTGGATTCAAGGCTTGTTCTTGCTGAGATTTATTATATTATGGGAGGCTTGTCAGGATCAGTGAGATAGGTACAGGATGGTTATAAATGGCCCTATAAAGGTATATTTGTGATTATTTTGTGATAAGGATTGATATTCTTCATGTTCCCCTTGGAAAGCCAACCTGGTTAATGGGGCTATAATTCCAGAAGGCTCAAATCCCATTTAAAATGCAGTCTTAACAGGAGGGGCACTATCCCCTTCTAAGACTACCTAGGAGGTCCTCCCTCTGGCAGAATCATGATAAGCAGGTTGAGGGGTACCTGACCCTTTGGCAAACATAGCCTTGGTTTCTAGCTTTCTGTCCATCTGCTAGTTTCCCCAGAGATGCTATTAACATCCTCCTTTGAAGCTGTACAAGGTACTGGGTTATGGTATATCCTTGCAAGAGCTGAATATAGATAGAATTGAATGTAGATGCTGGGAGCTAGGGAGTGCAGTGATCACACTTTCTGAGCCCAGTTTCAAGACAAAGGTCATTTCATGCTTTTATACGAAAGCACTAAACATTAATGAATTATCCTTATTGAATTGTATGAAATATATATAATATTATGATTAAGTTCAGCATGAAGGAGAGGAATGAGTCAAACATGACTCTGGCATTCGGCATGACTAGAAGAATGGTGATATCAATAATCAAAGGAGTAAGATCAAACTATGGAGCTGGTTTGGCAAAGAAATAATTCTCTTGGGACTATGCCGTGTATGAATTGATGTTGTTTCATTAAGCTAAAAATAACCGTTGGTCCTTAAAAAAGGCTTGTGTGAGAGGACAGAGATGTGGAAGTAGGCTGGTAAGAGACCGTTTTGGACATTTGAGAGTAGGAAGAACAAAGACGGTCCAAAGAAAATTTAAAACAATAACAACAACTTTCAAGGAGGTTGCTGAAGAGTAGAATCAGGAACTATGAGGAGGTGAGAAATTCTAGAGGGAAATGTAATTGAATGTAATCAAACTCCCTGCTTGGTTTGGGATCAGGAGATTTAGGAGGTGAGAAATTAAAGAGGAAATTATAAGCAAATGCACAAAGGAGAAAGAAGATTTGGAACCTAGAAATGGCCACTGAATTTGATAACAATGTCATATTTGACAAAAGATCCACTTATTAGCTACTTTGTATTTTTTTATTAGTTCAACTATGGGTTATTTTCCACTTGTCAGGCAGAAGTGCTGGAATTCCCTGACAGATTATGGCCTTTATTTCCCACTGTAAATTAATCATTTACTCTAATTAATTTTCAATTAACTTGATTTAAATTCCAAGTGAAGATAAAGTTAGTAAAAAAAAGGAATAAAAGCATTAGAAAATAAGAATATTGCTATCTTTTTATGGACTGATATATCTTCATAGCTTCATAGAGATAGTCAAATTTTGATTAATAAGATGGTGGCATGAGAATCTTCCCAGTTCTGATATTATCAGATACTCTGGTTAATTAAGCACTTTTGTTTACATAAACAGGATCTCAGCTTATCGTAGCCCAGATGGAATTTGAAGAGGAGGATTTTTAAGTCAAATTAATTACCTTCTGCCCCAGGGAAAGAGAACTAGCAAGTTTGCAGAGATATCTTCCTTTGAGTTTTCCAAGTTGAAGAGGTGATAGAGAGGATGGGCACTCCCTCGGGGAGGGGGAAAAGGAGGTGTGGGGGATGGACCGAGACAGTTCATATTATTTTATTTGAAACATGATATTCTGAGTTCCATGAACACCACAAATTTGCAAGTACTTATATTCATACTTAAATGCATACTGTTGAGGAAACATTTAAGTACTTTAGGGATTCCATAATACTTCTTCGATCTCTTAGACCAGATACTTGGAAACTAACACTTTGGATATTAAATTAATATCCTACTGACCAAGAGTTACAAAAGGTTAATACTGCCCATACCTCTCTTTCAGCAACTACAGAAAATAATACATTAAAACTACAATAACTAAATCTACTAAACTCTTTCTAATTGCAGATTATAGCACAGACTATTTTTCCTCCTTAAAATATTATTAAATTATTTCGTGAAAAGAAAAGCTCACCTTTGATGAAGTTTGCAAGATGATTATTTGTTACTGGGACCTTAAATTTATGAAAATTTTACACAGCCATTCTAGTATTTATATTTTAGGCATCTGAGAACTTTGAGGTTCTTGAATCAGGATTGTCTACTTGGCACAATCTTCATTTACTAAAGAAGCAAGTGATGCATGGGAAGATTATAAAGGTGGCAAATAACGAGGACCGTCTGAATAGGATACTGAAGCAGGGGCAGCTCACCACAGTGGAAGGAGTGTAGGTTCAAATCCTGGTTCTGACACTAGCTTTGTGGTTTTGGGTAAATTATGTAACTCATCCAAGCCTTAGGTTATCATTTGCAAACTGGAAATAATCCCCATACAGGACTTCTTTAGACAAACCCTGATGATATACATAAATATGCCAGACACAGGAGGGTTCAGTATGTGATAATTCTAAATAAGGACTCAGAATCCTCTGAGCTCTTTTCCTCATGGAGAAACCAACCATCGATTGGGCCATGAATTGGGAACCAACCTTTCTAGAGGAGATACCAATAGGAACTTTTAAATCTTGCTTTTGGCTCTTATAATCTCAGCCACAGTTCATTTTTCCCCTTTGTCTGCTTCCATTCACATTTATGGTCTTGGTTCACTTTGCATTCAAATGTGAGCATTTCCCAAACTGCTTTCTTTGGCCTTCATGTCTTCTTTTACAGTTCTCCTTGAGCTCCCTTGTTCTGTATTATCTCCTTCAAATATCCTGTCTTTTAAAAATATATATATTTTATTGATTTTGCTATTACAGTTGTTTCAATTTCTCCTCATTTGTCCCTATTTTGCCCAGTACCCCCCTTCCTTCCAGCAATCCGCTCCCTTAGTTCATGTCCATGGGTTGTGCATATAAGTTCTTTTGCTTCTCCATTTCCGATACTGTTTTTAACCTCCCCCTGTCTATTTTGTACCTACCAATTTGTAGTTCTTAATCCCTGTGCCTTTACCTCCATTCTCCCCCTTTACCCTCCCAGCTGATAATCCTCCAAATGATCTCCATATCTATGATTCTGTCCCTGTTCTGCTTGTTCTCTTAGTTTGTTTTTTAGATTCAGTTGTTGATAGTTGTGCATTTGTTGCCATTTTAATGTTCATAGTTTTGATCTTCTTTTTCTTATATAGTTCCCTTTCACATTTCATATAATAATGGCTTGGGGATGCCCAAAGAGGACCACACGAAGACATATTATAATTAAAATGCCAAAGGTTAAAGATAAAGAGAGAATCTTAAAAGCAGCAAGAGGAAAGCAGAGAGTTATCTACAAAGGAGTTACCATAAGACTGTCAGCTGAATTCTCAAAAGATACTTTGCAGGTTAGAAGAGACTGGCGAGAAGCATTCAAAGTGATGAAAACCAAGGACCTATGACCTAGATTGCTCTATCCAGCAAAGCTTCGTTTAGAATGGAAGGGCAGGGAAGTGCTTCCCAGACAAGATAAAGCTGAAGGAGTTCATCATCGCCAACCATCCTCTCTTAATCACTGCTAAAGTTACAGTGAAGCTCAACTGCATTCCTTAATTCCTGATGACCATTGTACACATTTGGTAGATGCTCAGCTCTTCTAAATCAGTCCTTCTAATTCTTTCCCTTCACTAAGGGCTTTCTTCTTGTTGTTCTGTAACCTAGTTAATCATGGAGCTGTCCATACAGTCACTCAACCTAGAAACTGCAGAGTCACAGCTTACAGCATATCTGCCTCCTCTTTGCAGTTTGTTCTGCCAGATCCTTCTGTTTCCCATCACTGTGGCCCAGCTCAGGCACTGCCCTTTTTCAGCTGGATGGCTGGAATGGCCTCTTAACTGCCTTCATTCCTTCCATGTCCTGGCCTGTTTAAAACTCTCACTGATACATCAGCCTCTGTGGAAAACAATTTGGTTGTTCATCACAAAGTTACCCAGCTCTACCACTCGCAGGTATCTACCTGAAAGATTTGAAAACACGTACTCAAATAATTACAAGTAATCACAAGTATGTTCATAGCAGCACTAAGCTGGAAACAGCCCAAATGCCTATCAACAGGTGAATTGATAAGGAAATTATGTTATACACATAAAATGGATTATTATTCAGCCATCAAAGGGAATAAAGTGGTGATATATGTACAAATGTGGATGGATCTCAGAAATGTTGGGCTAAAGAAGCCAGACATGAAAGGTCACATATTACATGATTTTGTTTATATGGAGAGGCAAATCCATAAAGACAGAACACAGATTGATAGTGTCCAGGACATAGGGGCACTAGGGGATGGCAAAAACTGCTTAACAGGTATGGGTTTTCCTTTTCGGATCATAAAAATATTTCAGAACTAGAAAGGGCTGCTGGTTGCATTCCTCATTTAGTACACGCCATTGAATTGTTCACTTCAATTAATTGTATATCATGCGCATTTCTCCTCAACTTAAAAAAACCAACAAACTTTCACTGGCTCTTGTTTTTGTCCAGAATTAAGCTCTCATTCCCGCCCATCTGGGGAACAGGTGCTATTCCCTAAATACTCTGTATCCTTCCGTTATTCGCTACCTTGGCTCTTGCTGCTCTCCCTGCCTCCTTTCCTGGTGAAGCCCAGCTGCATCCTTTGAGGAAGAACAGAAATGTCAGAAATTCCTCTCTGAAATACTCCCTACTGCCTCCTACCCAGGCGACAACAATTCTTCCTCCCCGTCCTTGCTCTCACAGGACCTGCTCCCAGCCTGCATCATGCTGTGTGGGGGTTCGGCGGTGTCCCTGCCTCTCCCCATCACTGGACAGGCCATCACCAGGCTGGCACTTCATACGACTTGTGTCTGTATTCCTCATGCTCGGTGTGGTGGCACCATGGGGACTCAAAGTTGGCTTTTAAGTTTTATTTTTGAAGAGTAATTTTGCTTCTTTAATATCCACTATTTACTATGGTAAAAAATTCCAGTTGAACTTTTTTATATCCCTTGACTTATAATAAGAGTACTGTAAGGAATTAAGTGGGGATCATTATAAATATTCTATTTCTTGTTAAAGACAATTGCACTTTGTAAATGATTATCCAGCATATGTTTCCATTATGTACTGGATAATCAGTATTTCCATTTCCTGAAGTATTTTTATTTTCATTAAATATAGGTATGTTTATCTTCCTTGGAGAAGTGTCTGTTCAAGTCCTTTGCCCATTTTTTAATTGGGTTGTTTGTCTTCCTGGAGTGGAGTCATGTGAGTTCTTTATATATTTTTGAGATCAGGCCCTTGTCTGAGGTATCCTTGGCAAATATGTTTTCCCATACTGTTGGTTCTCTTTTTATTTTAATGCTGTTTTCTTTAGACATGCAGAAGCTTTTTATTTTGATGAGGTCCCATTTGTTTATTCTTTCCTTTATGTCCCTTGCTTTATAATAGCCAAGTACTGGAAGCAACCTAAGTGCCCATCAGCAAATGAGTGGATCCAAAAACTCTGGTACATTTACACAATGGAATTCTATGCAGCAGAGAGAAAGAAGGAGCTTATACCCTTTGCAACAGCATGGATGGAACTGGAGAGCATTATGCTAAGTGAAATAAGCCAGATGGTGAGGGACAAATACCATATGATCTCACCTTTAACTGGAACATAATCAACAAAAGAAAAAAGGAAACAAAATATAACCAGAGACATTGAAATTAAGAACAATGTAACGATAGCCAGAGGGGAGTGGGGAGAGGATAGTGGGGAGAGAGGTCTATAGGAGCTACTATAAAGGACACATGGACAAAATCAAGGGGGAGGGTAGAGGTGGGGGAGGGAGGTGGGACTGGCTGAGGTAGGGTGGAGGGATGGGGAGAAAATGCAGACAATTGTAACTGAATAAAAAAAAGAAAATTAAATATAGGTATGTTTAAACATTTATTCTCTCTGATATTTTAGAGAAGAAACAATTTTAACTTAAGCTTCTTACCTTTGGTAAAGATTCCCTTCCCACTCCCCAAATTACCCACAAGGGGGGAAAAATTCTTTTAGTAATGTATTTTTCTAGGCCTAGTTATCTTTACTGTGACTTGGTTCCTCTTTTTTTTTTTAAACTTGTTTAGATTGGGTTTTCGTTGCTTGTAGTAAAAAAATATACTGCACGATGCCACTTAGCATGCTGCGAGCGCTGTGCTGGCTCCGGGGGCTCTGACCAGCAGTGAGATTCAGTCCCTGTCCCGGGGTGTTTGCAGTGGGGTGGGGTGAAGCGGACAGGAAAGCCCACAGTCACCACCTCGTAGGATGAATGCTACAGCTGACCCTTACACAGACGACTGAGTATCTCCCAGGATGGCGCCCCTCGCTGTGCTGCGGGGAACAGAGGCAGTGGCACAGCTGTGGGGTTGGCAGTGGGTAGCAACAGGGTCAGGTGTGTCAGGAGAGTGTCAACAGCCTGTGACTTAAAATAGTTTTACCAGCTGCTGCCCAGGTCAGACATATGTAAACCAGTTTTGATCCATTTGAACGTATTTGCTACCAAATATTTAGTTAGACCTATCTTAATGGCTATTGCCCAAATGTGATTTCCTAGAGAGCATTTCAGCTCAGGTGTCAGCGAAATGGGCGGTGCTGTTTGGCCGTCTTGTGCCCCCAGGATGCACAGTATTTGGTTGCCGAGATGAACTCTGTGGGCCAACTCATCCCCAACGATGCTGGATCCACGGGGGTGTCACTGCGAGACGGTGCGTGCACTTATGTCATACATGCAGATTTTGTGAGTTGTTTCCCATCTGGTGCCAGTATTTGAGTAGAAGTTCGAACTTCAATTAGTTGAGTTTATGAAGCACTGACAGTGTAGGGCGATATATGAGGCATGTAGGAGATTACAAAGGAAATAGGAAACACAATCTTTGTTCACATTGAGTTTATAATCTAATGGAACAAACATAAATGGAGATACATGATAACAGATAAAATAAGCATAAAAACACGACCATAACCAGTTACAGATGGATAGAGATATTTGCACAAGTGCTGTGGGGTTGGGAAAATGGTTGCAGTGCCTATTGTCAGCCAGGGGAGTCAGGAGTTGTTGTAATGCAGGATGTCAGACTTAGGCAAATACATTAAGGACAAGGATTAGTGTGGGGGAAATCATCCTAGGAAGTAGGAATGAAAATGAGTAAAATGAATGAAAACACAGGGAGTAGGTGGGTTCTTTATAGATGGCACTAAGGTTTGCTCGAACAGCTGATGTTTTTGTAGTACATGGATTTATTTTAGAAAATCTTAGTGTTAGCTCACTACTGTAACAAATAATCCCAAATATCAGTGGCTTAACAATCAAAAGCTATATGTTACGTTAGACCCAATGGGAATCTGCGTTTGTGGGGGTAGTTCTATTCTGTGTAGTCATTCAGGGTGCTAGGCTCCTTCCAGCTAACATCTGGGTTCCAAGAGCCTTTCCTTTAGCTGGTAGAAGGGACGGAGAATGGAAGATAGTCTAAGGGAAGGCTCTGTGGGCCCAGCTTGAAGTAACCCTGCAGCAGTGCCTCTGCCCAGAACTCAGAGCACCTCTCTGCATGAGGCTGGGAAGTGCCCAGGAGGAGGAAGGCATGAGTTTTAGGGAATGTGGAGGAGTCTCTCACTATCACTTTTATGCTAGTATCTTCTGAATCTAGAGCCCATCCTTATTTTTTTACCTGAAATTTAGTTTGTTCTCTCCGATTTGCCTTGTGAAGTTAGCTGCCTTGCTGTCACCTCAAACTCACCACCCTTCCTTTCCTAGCTTCTTTCTTTCTTTTTAAATAAGATTATTTATTTATTTATTTTTAGAGAGAAGGGAAGGGAGGAAGAAAGAGAGGGAGAGAAACATCAATGTGTGGTTGCCTCTCGCACATCCCCTACTGGGGACCTGGCCCACAACCCAGGCCTGTGCCCTGACTGGGAATCAAACTGGTGACCTTTTGGTTTGCAGGCTGGCGCTCCATCCACTGCGCCACACCAGCCAGGGCAGCTTCTTTATTTTTTAATCAACAATGTCTTCGTTCTTTTATTGCCTTACCATACCTCAGAGTCACTGTTCCCCTCTTTCTCTTCTTCACTTCATATATTAACAATGTTCCTTCAGAAAGTCTGTTCAGTCCGTTCTTTTAATCCTTTGTCCATCTTTTGGATGCTTGTCAGTGGCCTCATCTCCTAACAGCTGGCTGGTGCCATAATTCCCCACCTGGAACTACACCTAAATGTTGCTACTAGATAAATACTTTCATCTTGCTACATCCTCACTCAGTAATCATTTTCCTTCCTTTTCATGTGAGTACAAATTCAAAATTCTTCCATTATACTTAAATCACTGTTTTCCTGCCTCCACCTCCCTTCCACCTCATTTCTGCCTGCTGAGCACAAGAAGGCCATACCTCTGCTCCAGGCCTACCGGTCTCAGTGGTCTCTGGATTTAGAGGATGCTAATCCCCACCCTGGAGACATGAGCTTCTCCTGGGGAATGTGCAGTCCTGCATCTTCTTGGAGCCTGCCCCTGCACACATCACGTGCTATGCACAAACACAGTGGCTCCTCATAATCTTTGACTTGTGTGTTCCACTCTCCCGTGGGTACTCAGGCATGGGCGGCCTCGTTTTGTTATAAAAATGTTTAATGTATGCATGTTGTGTCTCCCCATGCTGATTGGTTAGATCCATAAGGGCAGGAATTATGTCATGTATCTTATAATTTCCCACAGGGCCTAGCATACAACTAGGCACAAAGTGATTACTCAACAACTACTTGCTGAATGAATGTATTGAATGGAGATGAAGGCACTTAGGTGTGAAGATAATCATTGGGATAGGACTTTTCATTTGATTCAAGAGGTAATTGGGAGCCATTGATGGCTTCTGAAATGAGGAATCAAAAATTACTTATGGAAGAGGATTCTTATGGTTATAGGTAGGGTCCTATCAAGTTGAAAGTGGACAAATACAAAATGTTAGAAATGGAGTTAAAGCAAAGAGCCTGCTTTGTTCATGCAAACAGCACAGGAGCCCCATTCTTTACAGGATGGGAAGCCAGAGAGGATTCCTGGTAGGCTTTCTTGTTGTGAAACGTAAGACATAAAAGAGAATGATAGGACTTACTGTCGTGTGAGAGTGAAGAGAGAGATGGCTGTTACAAAACCTGGTAGCGATGCAATATTGATGGGAACAAATTAGGAACGAATGATGATTTGGAGGAATGTGACGTGTGGATTTAAGGCCAGTTCAGTGTCAGGTTGCAACAGGACTTTCAGGTGCAGGTAGCCGACACACATTGGCAGTGACAGGTGTTTGAAAGAGCTGTGATTGCAGCGTTGGGAGACCAAGATGGAGTCCTGGCTTTGTTGTCACTGCGGGTTGCAGGCCTGTGCAATCACTCACTCCTCCTGTGTGAGTGGTTAGGTGAGATCTTTTGCATGGGTGGATCTGTTGAAGAAGGGTTCCGTAGTCAATGCATTTTAGAAATGCTGTCTATATTTCCATATTTTTAAATGATCATTTCATATATACTGCAGATTTGAAAGACTTTTTACAATAAATACCCAGATACCCATCACTTATGTCAACAATGGACATTTTACATTATTTTGCTTTATTATATATCTGTTTACCTGGCCACTTCTTTATCCATTCATCATTTTGTTTCTTCTTCCTTCTTCTTCTTCTTCTTATCTAATTATTATATTATTATTATTATTATTACTATTAATAATGCTGGTCAAGAAGAGAACACGTAACAGTCATGAACTGCAGGTTTACGGAAGTGCTCATTACTTATAAAGAATTTAGATCGCTGTACCCTCTAGCCATCTTCAAACATTCTCTTATATCCTGCACCTAGTCCATCAACTTCATTCTTGAATCATCTATTTTATACTCCAGTCCATCTGAAGAGAAAGTTTATTTAGAAAGTGACAGAGGTAGTAGAAGTGAGCCAACTGGGCTGCGTAGGCTTAAGAGACAAGTTACAGAGGCAGAATAAGGGCCCTAGGAGCTTAGGGGAGAGAAAGGCAAAGAGAACACATCCTGGGGGAAGGCGAGGGGGAGGGAAAGGCATGGGTGGGAGAGGGAGAGTGCCCAGACCCATATTTTTCTAAGTTGGTAATTGACAACTTGAGTTTCAAGTAGTCTTAGTATATTTTGTTTTGTTTTGTTTTTTAAGAGAAGCCACTTTGCATTCAGGTGTGGATTTTATTGAGCATAGGTGCAAGAGTTTTCCTATATAGGTATGTATCATAGCAATGTGGGAATTCTAATAAAAATGTTAACTTTATCATAATTTTTGTTTTATTTCTTTACTCAATTTAAGACATCAAAATTTACTTCCTGTTTTTGCTATAAATATATTTCAGCTTTAGCATCTTGTACTCCCTTTCACCTTTTAACCACATCCACAAAATAAATACTTACCAGTTACTGACAAATTGGAATGTAAGCTCAATTATGTTAAAAACTAATGGGTAACACTAACATATAGTAACAGCTTCTTTTGCAATATTTATTCTCTTGGTGATAAAAAAAATAAGCCCATAGCCCATTGCTGCAAAAAGAATTTAGCTACAAGTTTATCAATTTGAGCAGGCCAACTGCACAACTAAACGCATGTGAAACTTAACAAATCCCTCGGGGAAGCTGACTGTAAGAAATTCCTAGTCTGTGTCGAGTTACTGAGGTGCAACATGGTGGATTGGACTTAATGCCTTAGGCAAGCACAATCAAATAGAGACAGTTTAAGATTTTCGTGTGTCCACGAAGGCATCTCTGGTAGGTATCGAAATGAAGCTTTCAGAAAGGAATATAACACCATCATGAACTCTTTTTCCCTGAACATTTTAGTGGGTTATTTTGGTTTAGAAGAAATTTAAGTAAGAGTTACACAGGGTAAATTTATAACAGATGAAAGATTTAAGATTAGGATTTGCTTCATAGGAATATGAGAAAATGTAAAGCATTTTCCCCTTAGATTTTAAATTTTCATTTTCAAGGAGAAAATTCAAGAATGGTGTATGTGTTTTATTGGAATTACTATGGGTCATGGCAATTTGATTTTGTGGCTTCTTAAAACTGATTCCCCCCCACCCCACTCCGGATTTCAGAACAGTTGGTGTAAGAAAGTTACTGTAGTAAAGTGGTTGAGTGGTTTGCATCTGGAGTCCGATTACCTTGGTTTGAATCCCAGTTACACTGCCCACTAACATGTGAATGAGGGCAAATTAGTTAACCTCACTTTCCTAATTTGTGAAATGGGAACCATATCATCACTTTTAGGTTTGTGTGAAGATTCAGTGAATTAATCCATGTGAAGCACTGAGAATAGTGCTTGGCACATGGCGCTCAGTAAGTGCGAGCTATGCAACAATGGCAATAACAACAATCTGCAGTATTGCTACTCTGTGATCACTCAGGCAATTCGAGACTGCAGTTTCCCGGGAGCGGCCCTTTGTAGCGTCCCAGCCCTCCAGCTGCCCAGTACTCGGCTGATGGCCGTCAGTACAGGGTGTGGCAAAAGTAGGTTTACAGTTGTGAGGACCCAAAACAGTTGCTTTTTGTATTATTATTTTTCAGTTATTGTATTGTTTTCCATATACACAACTGTAAACTTACTTTAGCCTCACCCTGTATGAGCAGTAGGTTTAGAGTTGGGTCCCCAGCCCCTGAAGAAGTTGGAACCCCTACGAGACAAGTTTTCCATGGGGAAGGCACTCCTAAAGAGGAAACTCACTCTGCAGTCATCTGTGTCTGAAAGTAGAGCCTTTAATCTCAAGGGGAGGGATAGCAGACTAGAGGTGAATGGGGAATTGTTTTGACTTTGGAAATCTTCTCAAAATTGTTAAGGCATCTGCTCCTTGGACATTACTTAGCTATTGGGTTTTCAGGATTCAGAGAGTTTTCCCCCGCTTTTCCAAACATCAGCTTTCAGGATAGCACTGAAGAGTCTTCACGATCACCTCGGTCCTTTGAAAAAATCCTTTCAGTTTACTCCCAATAATGTGTCCTCATGACACTGTACTAAAGCTGTATCCCTAACAACAGTCTTCCCACAGAAACCCCGCCTCAGCCTTGGAAGCAAGTAATTCTCTCCCCCTGACTGACTGAAGGCAGGGAGCCAGGGGCATTGACCTTGGACATCTCCCTTGACTCTGTGTCATTGACCTCTTCCCTCTGTCCTCCGCCCCTGCTGGTCTCCAACTCTTCACATTGCTTTTTCCAAGTCTGTGCTTCCTCTCTCTCCCTTCAGAACTTTCCTGGTCACGACTCTTAAAAAAGGCAAGGAGAAGAGACCCTGGGGGAGGCAAGGATGAGGGGAGAAAGCCTGGGTCTACAGAGAACAAGCGCATACCTTATGGTCAGCCTGGGATATTTGGAGGGAAAAGCAGGGCTGTTAATAGTGTCACTGGGAAAACTGGACAGAAACCTGGTTGTCCTGGGACAACTCAGTTCCAGGGCTGCCTGGGGCCTAAGACTATAGGGAAAAGCGACTCTTTCACCATTCTTTTTTCTTGTGCTTTCCACATAGCAACAGTACCAGTGACAAATTAATGCCTAAGCTTTTTTTTTTTTTTTTAAAGGAACTGCGTGGGGGCAGGTCAACCATGATTTATAATCTGGTCATCTTAGAGACTAAGTAGTGAAATCACCAAAAGATGTCTCTAAGATGCCGCCAAAGGTCCGTCAGCAAATAAGTGATTATTATTACTATTATTTTTGATCAAAAGAAGCCAATGGACTTATTTCTTCATTTTTTTTCTCAGTAGAGAGACAAAATGGGAATTCAGCCCTCTGCACAGTTGTTGCCTTTCTTTATAGCTTCTATAAAGTTTCATAATGAGAAATGCTGAAAAAGCCTGAACAGTTACAACCTCGGACAACGGTTGGAAGCACAGTTCCCTGTCTCAACAAATGTGACCTAACCTGAAAAGTTGAGTTAAAATTAATGAAAATATTTATATCTCTAATATAAGAGCAAATTCTTTGGTGCATGCTTTTGGGCCTCCTCATATTGTTAAAATAAGTGGTAGATATTTTATTAGTCATTAACTCTGTAAACCTGAGTTCAGTGTACATAAACATAGAGTGAATAAACTCAAATTATTTTTTGTTATTTATTAGGACCTATTTTCCAACTTTTACAATGAGCAACAACATATAATACAGCATGTCAGTAAATGTCGTAATTTATAGTATATGCTAATTTAAATAAGTGTTATTATGAATACTTCCTTTTAAGAGTGAATTGTAGCCCTGGCTGGTGTGGTTCAGTTGGCTGGAGCATCATCCTGTACACTGAAAGGTTGCAGGTTTGATCCCCATTCGAGGAGCCTACGTACGAGATGCGACTGATTGATGTTTATCTCTCACATTAATGTTTCTTTCTCTGTCTCCCCTCCCCTTCCTCTCTCTCTCCCTTTTTTTAAAAGTATTAAAAAAATTGTCCTCAGGTGGGGATAAAAAAAGGAGAGAGTGAATTGTATGTGCCACAGAATGTGAAAACTGGGAAAAATCTTAGACAGTAACTAGTGCAACCACCCCAAATGCCAAAGGCTGCAGAGAATCCCGGAAGCCCACGTCATGTGGCTTGACTGCCTAGCTGCCTCATTCTATAATCTGGTCCACGACTAAAATATTATTAGTAAATACTATTAGGCAACAGTAGGTAAATGATATAATTTTTTATTTTACTTCAAAATGGCAACCTATATCACCAGTCAGGCTTAGAAACAAGATGCTATTTTTAGTGGAATCCCTGATTTAATTAATTCACTCAGTGTCTTCAAAACTTGCGAAGGACCTGAAGCAGATATAACTTTATACAGCATATTTGCTGTTGTGGAATTCAAAAGAGAGATTGTTTTGTTCAGCACATACGGATCATTTCTTTGTTTTTGAGTAGCAAGTGCCACTGCAAACGTCTTATATTAAAACATAACGTTACTGACCCTTTAACTTGCACTTTGTAGAAATAGAAAAAGCTTCCCAGAGGAAGGATATTTGATGTTCCAGGGTAGGGGGTCAAAAGACTTTTTTGGTAAAAGGAAAGATAGTAAGTGTTTCTGGCTTTGTGGGCCACAGGGTCTCTGTGACGACCACCCAGTTACGCTGCTGGGGGGCCAGGGCGTCACAGACAGTGTGTGAAGAAAGGAGTGTGGCTGCCTCCATGCAAACTGTGTTCACAGAAACAGGCTGGGGGTGAATGGGACCGGCCTGGGGGCCATAGTGTGATGACTCCTGTTCTTTTGTGATGATAGGGCCGTAAATTAATATTAATGTAGATGAAAACTATACTTTAAATGTATTCTAGTTATATAATAAAGAAAAAACCATATCATGTCACTTATCGAGGAATTATATATGATTAGGATATGTGCTTATTTAAAATAATTTCTAAAATAAATGAGACAGAGACAGCAGAGAAGCACTAGCAGAGATTACTACTGCAATGCTACTTGTAATAGCAAAAGAGGGAAACAACCTAACTGTTCATGGATAAAGAACTGGCTGAACAAATTGTGGAAATCTGCACAGTTTAAAAGAATGAGCTACAAGTATTTTTACTGACAAGGAAATTTCTCCCTAACACCATTATCTTGAGGGATAAGAAAAGCAAGCTGTAGGGTGATATATACCACCTGACACCGTTTATGGTAAACAAACAAGTCACAAGAGAATGCTGCCTGTTCTCTGTGGATACAGGTGTGTGCTCGTGAACGCATGGAAGAAAGCTCTAACCTGATAGCAGCGAGGATAACTCGGGAGGAACCGGGTTTAGGGCTGTCAGTCAGAGGTCGAAGAGAAGGTGAAACCACAGAAGACATTGGACAATGACAAGTGAAAACACGCTGGACAGACATTTGTGTTCTGAAACAGTACAAAGAATGAGGACTTGTAATTTTTAAGTTTATAATTATAGGCATGACATTTATTTATAGTCTCTGTAATTTTGAGGGTTCTAGGGAAATGAATGTTAGGTAAGAATTCTACTTCCAATAGGATGGGCATATGATTTATTTATTACATAGACCTTGGATCTACAGGAAATCCTTGAACATTATGAAATTCGAGAAACTCAATAACTTTGCAAGGTGGTCAGCAATTTATGAGCTGTATGTCAATGTTATGGTCAGTCTGGCCTTAGGAATTTACACCTGTGCCGGTGCCACACTTGGACGGGGAACCTTATTTTGTTGCATGCTACCTTCTCAAGTGAAGTTTGTGAGGCTGTGATGCTGATGTGTCTCACTTTAGCACAGTCACATTGCTTTAAAGTGTGGCTGTTACAACCTGATACAGCATGTGAGTCCAGGCTTAGGACGGATGATATGCAACAAAAAGATGCATATTCATGGTTGAGAAGAGGCCGTATTTTCAATCTAGCAAGTGTTGTAGACCTACTATGAACTCCTCACTGTATTAGAAAAGTAGGTGATATCAAAAACACGTGAAAGAGAGCCTGTTTCCTGATAGAGCAAACCACCTCATTGGGGAATATGTAGAAGTTAGGTGATATCAAAAGATACCACATTTTAAATGCCAGCTTGAGAATCCAATAATATAAACCGTAGATCAGGGGACTGATGTGGGATGAAACAGTTGAGGGTCAGCTCAAGAGAGTTGTGTGTTGGTTTAGGCCTCAGTGTGAAGTTTGGATGGACAAAGAAATGGAAAGGCAGTTTTTAAGACAGGGGGAGCTTGTGAGAAATGACTGAGTCAGAGAGCAACTTCTGGCATCTCTTCTGAAGAGGATCATGGTGTGGTGAGGATGATGATGGCAGCAACGGTGGCACCGGCGCTGCTGCTCGTGGAAGTATTAGTAGCAGCATTAACGGTAGTAGTAATAACACAAGGGTATTTTTTGACCAAGAGTTTTATGCCAGGCAAAGTCATAAATGCTTCACTTTTTCAATCCTCACTAAGCCCTCATAGTACAGCTCTTTTCCCCCATCACATAGGGGAAGAATTGAGGTTTGGAGAGATAACGTAACTTCCCCAAGAATATTCAGCTGGTGAGGGCCAAAGTCAGTATGTAAATTCTGGCTGCTTGGCTCCCAGACCCGGAGCCTCCCAAGGCCAAGCCGACTCAGAGGACAACAGTAGTCTAGCACTAAGCGATCCCCTCTGCCTCATTTCCCCAGTGCAAAGTAAAGGCAGGGGATAGCACAGTCTCTGAGATTTATTACACTCCCCCTGTGATTAGTTACCTCATCAGAAAAAGGGGCTAACAATTGCATTGTGCAGAGTAGATAAGACAATGAGCAAACACATGGTACAGTGTCAGGCAAATAGTAGACACTCAATAAAATTTTAGAGTCCAATAAATAAAACGCTGTTATCATCCACTTATCGTCAAACAGTCAGTCAAGATAATTGCTTCATCATTTGTTCTGCTGGATACGTCCTCAACTGTGGGTGAGGGAGATATTCCAGGGTTACCAGGAACTGCTCTCTGCCCTAAGGATGTGGGTCATAACCAGGGAGAGAGCTTGTGAGAGACCCTCTTAATTGTTGAACTGTAACTGCATATATATTGTATTTGGCTAAATGGAAGTGGTTTTCTGAAAGTAAAAACACCCATGGGTTTCAGGAGTCACAGTGAGAAGTGAGTAGCCCTTCAGGGTAACTTCTAGCCAATTCATGTAAGAAGGAGAGTTCTGCTTTTCCTACCTGTCCAAGTAGCTTTTAATCTTTGTATCTTACTTGTGCCTGGAAAAGAATTGAGTTATAAACCAGTGATATTCTTTGCTTTCTCTTTTTTGTTTTCGGTGTCTTTCCACCACTTGCACGTGATTTACTGCAGGCCGCGACAGTGAGGCAGCCTGCTCCAAGTGCATCACTGGTTTGTGGCAGGGAGGAACCAAGAATTCAGGTTTCTAGATTAGGAAGGTCTGGGATTATGTCTTTTTTCCCCTCAAATAATTCAAAAAAATTTTTACAATTCTTTTTTCTTCTCTCTTTTTTCTTCTGTGCAGTAGGCTGATTTCTCCAAATGAACTCTTATGCAGGACCCAGTATGTACATCAGACAGGAGTGGCCCTGGTCAGGTTGAGTGGGACCTGCGACCAGGCCTGCCTTTCCCTACCTTTTCCTATCCTGTCCATGGTCCTCCATCCACCACCGGAGTTTCTGCACAGAACAATTATACAGAACGTTGCCTTCTCCCTTACAATTTCATTGGTGATATAGGGGCACTGTGAGTTTTAAGACCTGACATAGGACTTAATATTTTTATATTCTCAGCAGTAACTTCTGTAGGGGTATAGAATGGGAGACAATTGAGATCTCTTCTTGCATAAAACAAATCTTCAGTTGCTATTCACTCTGAATATTTAATTTCTAATATTGCATCACTATTTTGGTACTGACTAGCATGTTCTAGTTGTAGAAGGTAACTAGAATTTAGTGAGAAGTTATAACTCATTATATACAAGGAACCATCATTTCTTGAATATAATATAAATTTGTCTTTTAAGTGAGAGTTTCACTTTTCAGATTTAGACCCTATGATAATCCTCAAACTATATCAGGAAAAATATATGATATCATCAGCCTTAAAGCCATAAGTTTTTTAAAAATTGTATTTTATTGATTATGCTATTACAGTTGTCCTGATTTTCCCCCTTTGTTCCCTTCCACCCAGCACCCCTTACTCCCTCAGGCAATCCCCCCACCGTTGTTCATGTCCATGGGTCATGCATATAAGTTCTACTCCATTTCTTATACTGTACTTTACATCCCCATGTCTATTCTGTAACTACCTATTTGTACCTGTTAATCCCCTCATCTATTCACCCATTCCCCCACACTCCTCTCCCATCTGGCAACCATCAAAACACTCTCTGTATCCATGATTCTGTCTCTGTTCTTGCTTACTGAATTTGTTTTTTAGATTCAATTGTTGATAGATATGTATTTTTTGCCATTTTATTATTCATAGTTTTGATCTTTTCCTTAACTGAGTCCCTTTAACATTTCATATAATAATGGTTTGGTGATGATGAACTCCTTTAGTTTCTTCTTGTCTGGGAAGCTCTTTATCTGTCCTTTGATTCTAAATGATAGCTTTGCTGGATAGAGTAATTTTGGCTGTAGGTCCTTGCTTTTCATAACTTTGAGTTTTTCTTGTCAGACCCTTCTAGCCTGCAAAGTTTCTTTTGAGAAATCAGATGACAGTCCTATGGGAACTCCCCTGTAACTAACTGCTTTCCTCCAGCTGCTTGTAAGATTCTCTCTTTATCTTTAATCTTTGGCATTTTAATTATGATGTTTTTTGGAGTGGGGCCTCTTTGCACCCATCTTGTTTGGAACTCTCTGTGCTTCCTGGACTTACATTTCTATTTCCTTCACTAAATTAAGGAAGTTTTCTTTCATTATTTTTTCCAAATAGATTTCCAGTTATTGCTCTTTGTCTTCTCCTTCTGGCACACCTATGATGTGAATGTAGGACCTCTTGAAGTTGTCCCAGAGGCTGCTGATACTATCCTCACATTTTTGGATTATTTTTTCTTGTTGTTTGATTGATTGTTTTTTGCCTCCTTATGTTCCCAATCATTGATTGGACTCTGGGCTTCATCCACTTGACTGTTGTTTCCCTGTAAATTGTTCTTTCCCTGTAAATTGTTCTTTATTTCAATTAGTGTATCCTTTGTTTCTGACTGGATCATTTTCATGCTGTGAAGGTCCTCACTAAGTTCCTTGAGCATCCTTATAACCAGTGTTTTGAACTCTGCATTGGTAGATTGCTTATCTCCATTTCGTTTAGCTCTTTTTCTGGAGTTTTGACCTGTTCTTTTATTTGGGCCACATTTCTTTGTCTCCTTGTTTCTGCAGCCTCCCTGTGTTTGTTTTTATGTATTAGGTAGAGCTGCTTTGATTCTGTGTCTTGGTAGTGTGGCCTAATGTAGTAGGTGTCCTGAAGGGTCCAGTGGCACAGCCTCCCCTATCACCCAAGCTGGGTACTTGAGGTGTGCCCTTCCTGTGGACTGAGTATACCTTTCTGTTGTAGTTGAGCCTGGGTTGCTGTTGGCAGATCAATGGGAGGGATTTACCCAGGCCAGTCAGTTGCAAGGATTGGGTATGACCAATGACCACCACCCTATGTCCTCTGTGGTAGATTAGCTGTGCAGAGGCAGTGTAGTGGTTCTCCAGTGTGGTCTGTAGCTGTCTAATGGACCTGGGGTTTCCTGGGAGGTGCAGGCCAAGATCAATCCCCACTTGTGTTTTGCCTGGGGTCACCCTGCCTGAGCTTAAAGCAATGTGAGATGTTGCTAATTGTGCTGGGCTTGGAGACTCCCAGGCAAAGCCAAGCTTGAATCTAGGCTGGCTGCTGCTAGTACTGGTCCTGGGGCTCATTGAAGCCAACTGTTGCCTGTTTGAGAGGATTTAGGAAGTTGTGAAGCATGAGTCAAGACCAGCTGTTCATATGGAAAAGCAGCTTCGGTGGGCCCAGAAATGGGTTGGGGTGGAGTCTGTGGGGATCTTCACAGTGGGTCAAACTGTGTTAGCCAGGTTGATGGAGTCTCAGATTTGGCACCAGCTTGCCAGCTCTGTGGGGGAAGGGTTTAAAAAAGGGACAGTGGCCTCCATTTGTCTTGATGCCAGGTACCTCAGTTCCTCCCATTATGCCACTGGTGCCTTTCAAGCTGCTACCCTGGTGCTGGAGCTCAGAGGGAGTGAGTCTGAGTAGGTGAATCTGTGTGTGGGTTCTTTAAGAGGAACTGCTTGGGGATCCACAAATTTCTTCCACTAACTCAATCCCATCTGGTTTTTGTAGCCAGAAATTGTGGGGACTTATCTTCCTGGCACTGGAACCCTGGGTTGGTGAACGTGTTGTGTGGCTGGGTCTCTTTGCTTCCAAGATATCCCTCCTGAATTTTTATCCACCATTCATGGATGAGGGACCCACCCATTCTGCATATGTGCCCCTCCTACCAGTCTGGATAATTGTGGTTTCTTTAATTCCGTATTGTCAGACTCCCATTCAGCTTCATTTCTGATGGTTCTGAGTGATGGTTGTTCTGTATTTTAGTTGTAATTTTGATGTGGTTGTGTGAAGAGGTGAGCCATGTCTGCCTACACTGCCATCTTGACTGGAAGTCAAAAGCCATATCCTTTATACACAAATGTATAAACAGTGGCAAAGTATTACATAACTCAGAGCCTGAATTTGTTGCTTAGTATCATAAGTGATGGTATCCATCTGAGTGTTTCTGGAGATTGAGAAAGCAGTGGGGATGAATGGGCTTTTGCCTCAAAATGTTCAATACCCTTGATCGGTAGCAAATTCTGACAATGTATGCCCCTGGGTTTTTGTTCCCTTGCTGATAAGATACATTGATTGAATAGGGGAAAGAAGTCAGAAAAAGCATCATATTCTTCAGTCAAATTCTCCATATCTAAAAAATACATGGAAATCAGATTAGATGGTTTCTTCCTACAACTAATGAAATTGCTTGCTGTTACATTATAAACACTCCTTATCCCTCAATGTTGTCTTGTATACTTCTCTAGATATTAAATATTTATGGTAGGTTTCCAACAATGTTTTAAAATTAGCCAGACTTGACATTCTTACAGAAAAAGTGTTTCAAATGGAATTCAGAGACATGTGTTTTGGCTCATTTAACTAGTTTAGATTTAAAATAATGATTTTAAAAGCAAATTTTATATTCTTGATAGTTTTACTCTATTCCTTTTGTTATTATAAATATAATACATGCTCATTGTATGTGATACAATGCACAGTGAAATAAAGACAAAGTTACCTGTGATCCCACCTTACAGAAATGTAACCATTTAAAAAAATTTGGTGATAGTCTTGTAGACTTTTATTGCATTTTAATGTATATATTCTACTATTACACATTGATCATACTGCATTTTAAATTAATGTATTGTAGAAATCTTTATTAGATAATATAACTATAGTTACACAGTATTTAGTTACACAGTATTTCATGTGAGCAGTTTCTTATTAATGGGCATTTAACCTGATTTTATTATTTTGTTTTTATAAACAATTCTGTGGATATCTTTTTGCACTTGTGTGTGTATTTGTTCAATTATTACATTTGCTTGGGATAAATTCAGAGAGATAGAATATGCATCTAAATTTTGATAAATATTGTTAAGCTGTCCCTCCAGAATTTTTTCATTTCTTTTTATGTTAGTAATACCATGGAGATGTCAAAATAAGCTGAAAAGAGAAATAAAATAATTTTCACTTTTCTAAGTACATTCAAGTGAAGAACACACACAAAAATCAATCGGAAATGTTTCCAGTGCAGGATAAGTAGAGTTGATCTTACTGCTTACTTTTTGTAAGCCATTAACTAATCAGAAAAGCAAATATTTAGAAAGTTGCCCTCTTAATTATTTTAGAATAGACAAAGATACAAAAATGTTAATTTGGGGTAATATTAAGATACACATGGTCCTATTATTTTGGGGAGGATGTGACTACACATTTTATGGCAGAGACACAGATAAGGGGAACAGGGAATCACACTGCTTATTTCTAGAGTAGATCATTCATTTAAGGACTCTATTTTAGTACAAAGGATTTCATCACTACCAACCCATTATTATATGAAATGTTGAAGAGACTTATTTAAGAAAAAGATTGAAACCATGAACATTAAAAAGGCAAAAATTTCACAACTATCAAAAACTGAATCTAAAAGCAAACAACCAGAACAGGAACAGAATCATAGATATGGAGATCATTTGGAGGAGAGAGTTATCAGCTGAAAGGGGGAGGGAGAGAATGGGGGGAAAGTTGCAGAGATTAAGAAGCACAATTGGTAGGAACAAAATAGAGGGATGTTAAGAACAGCATAGGAAATGGAAAAGGCAAAGAACTTACATGCTCAATCCATGGACATGAACTAAAGGGGTATTGCTGAAGGGAAGGGAGTAAGGGGGAAGGAGCAAAGGGGGAAAATTGGGACAACTGTGATAGCATAATCAATAAAATAGACTTAAAAATATAGGAACAATAATTGCAGAGGAATATACAGTTGCTTTTTGTTCACATTGAAGTAGATATGTTTGTAATTAGTGCCTTCAATTTAAAATAAACTACTCAAATACCAGTATGGTAACTCAATGTTCTATAGAACATTCTTTTGAACTAATCTTAAAATGATGATCACATAGTGATAAGAAAATCATTACATCACATCTTAACATATAACATTTCAAATGACAGGTAGTCAAATCCTCGTATATTAACATAAAATATTATATATGTTCCTTTAGTAAATAAACTTATTGGACTGTGGAGAGAAAGTTTCCTTGTTTTAGATATCTGGGTCATAACACTCATTCTTAGGTCATGTTTTGATCAGGGCAAACTGAATGGAACACATGTTTGAGGAAGAAAAGATCATCAGAGGACAATAGTAAACCCACATGAAGAGATTGGTGAGTGTAGGAACTTGACTTCACCTCGAAAGAGAAGAGGCAGTTTTGCCTCCCTGGAGCTGTACAGCAGATGTGAGATCTTCCCCTGGAGCACGAGGCTCGGATGTCTGAGCAAGCGCCGTTCTCTATCAGCCGGACAGTGAGCAGTGTTCCTTGCAGTGACTCCAGATACTGCAGTGGTCTCTCCTGAGAAGTAGAAGGAGGCTGTACAAAGACCTGACATGGTTTCCTGAGATATATACCACACATGTGGAGTGAGAATATTAGAACTGATGGCCTGGGTGTTGAATCTCACTGAACCCAGGGGCTGTTCAATACATGTAGAGGAGAGATGGCCAGAAGGGCCCAAGAAGTTATACCTAAAGGTCCGGATGGAAACTTACAAGGCTTGTAATACAAGTAATGTCTTCATCTGTTTTTTTCAGTTTTCAGGACTGGGAAGAGTGGGCTTGATAGGGTCTCATTATTAGGGACAATAGGGCTTTAAATTGAGATGTGGGTCTTGTGAAGAAAAGAAAGAAATGAAACAAAATAAGCAAAACATAGAATTAGTGTTTGACTAGTGAAGAAGAGTGACTGCAGACCCTGGAAATTCTCTAGAACTCTTACTAAGACATAGAATGGGGGGGGGTCAATATGGTCAGGTATCTGTATGGCATGTAGAAAGTATAGATTTTAAGAAGAAAACTTAATTGTGATGTAGAGTCTAAGGAAATCTTGGCCCAAGGATGAAGGGGAAGGACTAACAATGGAGGAACTGCAATGAAAGAACTTTCTTCCTGCAAGAAGCAGATTAAAAAAAATACAGATAGAACTCACTGTATGTTACATAGGAATATACACACAGCACACACACAAGATATATATGCATACAGACATATATGTGTATTCACACACATATTACATATATTCAGGAAGGTAATACACCCAAAATATGACAGAAGTTACTTCGAGGCAGTAGGATTTTGAATAATTGGTTTTTCTGGTTTTCTATATTTTCACATTTCAACAGTAAGCATCTGTTACTTTGATAATTAAAATAAGATTTAATTAATATTTATAAATATCAGAAATGTTAAAACACACATTTGAGTGGAAAATATCTGGGCATGGATGAAATAATTAGACGGAAGTAGTTGGCCACCTTTTGAAGTGGAGAAGAGCGATAATTGTTTAATTACTGAGACTATAAAACTGTCCTTGAGCTGCGCACAGTAATGCCGGGCAGCTCCATCTCTACAGATGTTCTGTCAGGATTTTGAAAAATTTATGATTTGCCTTTTAAAAATCTCTCAAATAACTGAGAAAACAATGGAGTAATTGGTGACTGCCAATTTAATTCTAAATTAAAAGAGAATTTGTTGATCAAGTGAAGACTGTACATAGTTAGAACTGTAACCTGCAGCTTTAGGAAGCAGATTTTTAAATATTAAAATAAAAATGATTTTAGCTTCCTAAATTCAGGGCCAGAGTCCCTACAATAATTGGTTCATAGTAGATAATCTCATAATATTATAGGTTTGATTCAATGACTTGAGGCTTGAAAAGAATACCTGGTATTTAGTAGACACAGTAATATTTGTGTAATAAATTCATGAATAAAAAAAGGGTGTTTGAGCAAAGGTGAATCATTGGTACAGGGGGTTCTAATAAGAAAAATCAGGCAATAATAGATGACCCCACCAAAAAGTGCAGTTGTCCAAAAACACAGAAGTTTTCAAAGTGCATTTGTAAAATATACAGCAATGGAAGTAGACTTAAAGTTATGTTTGGAAGCATGAAAAGGAGGCAAACAAAAGCACTAGCTTATTTTTTAAGTGGTTGCTCTTCTAGGGGATTCCGTAGTAGCTTGTTACCTGCAACGTGTTCAGCCCTCTGTTGCATCACACTTCACCACCTTTGTCCCTGTGATGCCTACAGATCGTAAGCACACTCTGTCACCTTTGTGTCCCCTTCGTGCTCATCAGAAATACTTGCACATTCTAGGTGTTCCACAAATATTTGCTGATTCGCATTGTTTGGAACAAGTACGCATAATGTCAAATGATGACTAAAGAGTAGAAGCATTGCTAAATTCTGTTTTCTCTGTAAAGGACAATAGTTTTTCACATGGCAAAAGGCAGCACAGCCACAACGAAAAGAACCTGAAAAGCTCAAGTAGGTGTAGAGATTCTTCATGAGCTCATGGTTGCCTTAAATTGGTACGGATTCAGCCATTGCACCAAAGGAATTTTCAGTTGGGATTATGGAACTATTTTTGGAAGTCTTTGGAAAAGCTACGAAAAAGGAGAGAAGAACCTACGTCCTGATATTCTGAGTAAAGTGGACGCCTGAATTTAGACCCGTTCTAGGATGGGAACTAAATGGATCAATGAATTGACGGCACTTGGGAAGACAGTAGTTATTAGGTAACAGCCAGGGTGCCAAGCCAACCTCATTTCCTTTTTTAAAAAAATATAACTACTGAGTCTGCAGGTGAGGGAAATTTCCAAGTGTACTTTAGTTTGTCCAAGTCTTTGAGAAAGAATCTTATGGTTTAATTGTGGGCTTTTTGTGGATAAATATACTGTGTGCTGAGGGAGTATGGGATTGTAGAAAATGGTCCCCAAATGAATATCAAACTGGAGTCTGGTCTTTTAAGAGACACTGCTTTAACCAGATTCTGTTCAACATTTTTACTATAGGCCCATTTATTAATATTCTACAGGTTAGGAAGGAGAGTGGTCATTGATAATGGGGTGGTGAGGGCGGCCCTCACCCTGTTACTAGCTGAGTGACCTTGAGCAAATTACCAACCCCGTGTGTGCCTTAGTCTTTTCACTTGTGAAATGGATATAATAGCACCTACTTGTGTGTATTGCGCATAGGGCCCTGAGCACTGTGCCTTAGAGTTTGCCGAGCTAACCATCTTACACACAAGGAAACCAAGGCTTAGGGAGATTAAATAGCATCAAATGAACAGGAATAAATTTCCTCAAGGTTAATAATGAATTAAGCAAATGAAATCCAAGAGCAATAAATGTCAAGGTCATAAAATTTTTACTTTTGTTAGAAATAATTGGATGAAACTGATCTAGAAGTCTTAGTTGAGTATGAAACGAATGTGATCAACTGTTATATCATGACTTTAGGAATTAGAAACAACACAGCTCGTCCTACTACACCTGGATAATTTGAGCACATCTGGAATATATTGTTTTTTCCCTTCCAAGCATCTGTTAAGAGGGACAGATTGTGGAGAATGGACGCAAAGGTATGTATGGACCTGCTGCAAGAACCGGAGTTAGTAAGTGTGGGCCTGCAGGAACTTGGAAGGAAGCATGATAGCTGTCTTCAGATATTTGGGAGGGGTCTTTTAGAAGAGGGGTTCGTTTATTCTCTGATACTCCAGAATGAGTGCCAGGGGTAGAAGTAATGGGAAGGCCAGTCTGACCTTCAGCGTTGGCCTGATTTCAGAGCCATTCAGAAGTGGGATGGTTCGCCTTTCGTGTGGTAAACGTCATCTAAAGCTGTGGCGGAGGCAGGGCTCTCTGAGATACTGTGGAGGGAGTTTCCATGTTGAACGGGAAGATGACCTCTCAAGTTTCTTCCAAATCTAAGAATTTATCATTTTGTGAGAAACTGAATCTATTGAACTAATACCTTTCTAATGATTAATGTTACTGGTTTAAGGCACCTATTCTCCTTTAAGTTTATGAATTTAATTGATTTTTTACATCACAGACAAGTTGCAAATATAAGAAATATATTTTTCATTTTGGAAAATGATGACTGTTTTAGTGTTATTGGGAAAACCATCATTTTAGTTAGTAAAATTCAAAGCACTGAATTCATTGCATTACAAGAAAGGCAATTTCCTCATCATGATTAATTGTAAGACCTTTCTTCCATTATTAAAGAGAAATCATTTGTGTTTAAAGAGCATTTATGTTGAGTTAAGAAGGTGACATTTCTTTGATGTTTGTGTGTACATAGGGTAGCTTGTAGAAAAAATTAAGAACACAAGAAGTGCAAACTTATAAAAATAACTTTCACATCAAAAGCTTTTTGATATGTATCGAATATACTCCTAGACTTCATAAAGTTATTTATTTTAGAACCCAGATTTTCTTTCTTTCTTAAAAAAAACTCTTAAGATTACTGACTGCTGTATTCCTTTGCCCAAATTCCTGACATTATTTTAGAATTTTTCTGAGTAAAAATGAGTCTGATTTTAGTAGTGAAGTGTGCTTGGGTCACCCCCTCCCCACCCCGGTGTCAGGCCAGCCCCAGCTGCTCCGCACAGGGAGAGCTCCTGTCTGACCGTAGCCACACATCTCACTCCACAGGCAAGCCGCATTCTAATTAGTGACTCAAAGGAAAGTCATTGTTGTCTAGTTGCTTTATCATAATTGCCAAATAATTTCCCATTGAATAAATAAATAATGTGAAGGAGAAACCTCCCCTCATAGTGCTGTCATTAAGGCCTCATTTTTTTTACCCCTCATTTGTATTTGTACTAACACACAGTCCATTTGAAAAGGAGTAATTATAATGGCTTTCTGATGGTAGCCTTTCCTTTTTAAAACTGGGGATGGTTTCCTTTTCTATCCCCACTTTGTGCTGCATGACTTATTTTAAGGTTTAGATAAAGGAAGCTCACGGTGCCTGGTGTCTCTTCAAAGGTGTGTGAAAGTGAGTGATTGATTCGCTGTGTGCATCACTGGAACTGGGTAACTTGCATTATGACTCTGATGTACTGTGTAATTGATGCAAGTCCTTTCATAGCAGTCTGAGATTGAAATCAATATTCATTTGCAGTGCAACAACTGTAATAAACTACATTCCTTTTGTAAGCGGTGGTCTAAGCTTTGTAAAGGATCAGTTAGGAGTGACAGATTATAGTTTTGGTTGGGCTGGAGTCTATTTGAATAGATAGGAACCATGTCTTCAACACAACCCTGTTTAAAACAGCTGGTTTCATGAAATTAACTTTCTGATTCTGCTGTAAAGAAACTCCTTTTGCTTCTCCTTTAGATGAGTCTGTCTTCTATCTGATTACAAACCAAGATCCTATGGGAAGAAGGAGTAATAATTGTTTTCATAAATAAGTTGATTTTCACAATTAACACCATAGGTGTTTTACATACCTTGACAGATTTACAGAATCTGTTTTTAGTGTTATTGCTTTTGAAATATCGGTGATAGGCAACTGGATTTGCATTCTTTGTTACAAATAGATATGCCTTGATGATATCTAGTACAGAATAAAACTGCATATACCAAAGAGATGCATTTTGAAGAATAAAAAACAAATCAATTAATTCCTATAATCAGATAGCACATTTATCATCTTCAGTACAGACCTGTGAGAGCTGGCATAGTTTAGAGGTCAAGTGCTGGTTCTGCGGTCAGGAAAACCCGAGTTCAAATTCCGACCCACTGTTGACCAGCTGTAACCTTGGGCAAGTGAAGTAAATTTAGCCTCAGTTTACTCACCTTCAAAATGCAAATGATTAACTGCAACTCCCCCAGAGTAATGCTAGGAAAGTTAAATAATTATCTTGAAAAACAACACATTACTTGGTACATGTTAAGTACTGGATAAATGTTAGTCAGCTGTAAGGACAATAATCATGCCCATTTTGAAGGGTAGGGTCAGAATTCCTTCCTTTCCACCCAATTTCTACCCCCTTGCAAGTGTCCCCCAGCCCCTCACGGTCTGGACGAGGATCTCAGTGCACATTTTGCTTCCTCGCTATCCTGCTCCTGCCAGACCACTCCGTGTTAAATACTGGTCTGCCCCAAACTGTTCATCCAGGTTTTTTATACTTTTACTATAACAAGTCCAACATTTTTAAATTCATCTCTATTCAACTCACTGCTTCCAACACGTTGCCCTGTAGGTTGCAGGGTTATTGTGAGAGATGATGCGCTGAGAGAAAAGTGCATCACCAGGGCCCAGTGCAGCATCGTCATTGTCCTAATCATTTACCTCAAAGCCAGTGTTCGAGTGCTTGCCTACTAGTCAGAGGCAATGTTCTGTGAGCTTTCCCCAATCGAGAACCGTTACCCCCACTTTACAGAAGCAGAAATCGAGACATAGATGGTAATTTGTACGTAGCAGTTGTCCCAAAAGTGGTGGTTATTTTTACTATTACCTTCATCTAACTGTCTGAATAGTTTCTGGTTTCCTCCAAATACATACATTTCTTGTGTCTCAGGAGTGACAAATTCTACCACAAGGGTTAAAAACGGCCGCCAGACATCGGTACAGGATTTGGGGACCATAAAAATAAATTTTCACTTAAACATGCTTTTCCCACATGTGTTTCCACCCTCTCACCCTCCTGATCTTCCAAAATTCCACCTATTTTTTAAAGCAAAGGTCAAATCCTTTCTCATTGAAGTCATCCCTGATTATTTGCATCCTAGTGTCATCTTTTCTTCTTTGAACTCCTTCAGTACTTCACTCTTCATACACAGTTTAACAGAAAACTGTGTGAATATAATAAAGTATGTAATGTTTTTTGATATAGACTGTGTCACATGCTTTATCCACTTAGTTCTTGTGGTGAGGATCTGTATAGTGATCAGTGGTAGGAGTGGAAATACACAGTAATTGGTGCTACTTACTGAGTACACATATTTTACATACATAAAGACTATCTTTGAAACCACATTTTGAGGTGGATACCGCTGTCCCCAGTGCCCTGATGAGGACAGTGTGATGATGACTCAGAGGTTAGATAATGTGCCCGATGTCACAAAAGGCTGGACTGACCTTTGAACCAGGGCTCTGTCAGACCCCAAACCCCACACTTTTCCCACTTTATCCACCAGAAAGAATCTTCTTTACAGCCTCCTGATCACTTACTAGAATTTTAATCATGACAGGAGAATCACATGTTTGGCCTTTAATAGGTATATTTACATTACAAAATACAAGGCATAAACTTTTTAATGTCTATACAAAAATAATGAAGGTAGAAATTATGAGTCAGTACAAAATAGCATGATACATTGGAGCATATGCTTTGAAGATGAAGTGAAAGTATATACAAGCCACTTAATTATCATCTACAAGGCATTGCCACTATAGTTGTTTGAAAGTATGTTTTCAGAGATTTAAAAAATACTGGTTTTGTACAAGAAAACCCTCTTCATGGTTTAATCAGTGTATCTATAAGCTTTGTGATGCTTTCCTTCCCATAATTAATTATAAATTTTTTAGAGATAAAGATTATATTTTACTATTCTAATCACGTATTTTATTTGTCAGCATCATGTTCGGACTCTTCCATTCTGTGGTTGCCTTGCAGTGAGTTAACCCTGTTGTAGTCAGAAGGTGGGGTATGTGACCTCGCCTTTCCGAGTGCTGACCCAATGCATTGCCTTTATATTTTAATCCAACACTGTTAAACAGTTCGGTAGAAACAAGCATCTCCATCCGAGGGCAGATGCCCACGACATCTGTACTCTTCCAGGCAGACATGACCCAGCTAGTGGCAAACGCAAGTTGAGGAAAAAGGGGCCACACCAGAAACACATCTCAGCTCCGTCTTCTCGTTGTCACCCTCAAGTGTGGCTACCGGTTAAGACCACACCTCACATCTCTGACACAGGTGGTTTGACAAGATGCAATCTGGAGGCTTTCAGAAAGAAATCTGTCTGCGGTAGTTCGTGTGTGACATAAATATTACAGGTCAAATTCATTTTTTTCCAGTGAGACAAAATGTTAACCTTACACTTGGATTCAAAGCTGACCCATGACATCATTTTTGGCATGAATATTTCTATTCATTGCAAGGTGTGACCTAATCTCCATATTTCTTCTATGTATCTTATTTCCTAATTTGACTTGGAGTCAGAGTCACCTTTTTTCATACTTGCATTGATGCTTTCTGCTGCTGGAAATCGAGGTGGAGGCTGTTGACAATTACTGTCATTCCTAATACATTCTAAAAATGCTTTGTGAAGGTGGATTGATTCTGTAGTTGTATAATAACCTGAGTGCGCACTGGTGAAGGGGGTGGGAGAGAATTCAGAATGTGTCTTTTTTACATCAGACATTTAAATCCTTTGGTAGTTTTGAGGTTATAGGGAAATATATGGAAACATCTTTTCCTTGTCTTGCCATATAATATTGACAAATATGAGCTTTTGTCTTGAATGCTAGTTTGTGTTTGTTACAATATTTATATTAAAGTTGAGAGGTTAGATTTATTTGTTTATTATGAATATATTTAGAGAGTAAATTGCAGACATGCATTCAAATCAATTCAGCAAACATTTATTGATCACATCTTGACTTTAGATAATAAGATGTATATGTCAAATAGAAATAACCCATTTATATCAGATGACTATTATTTAAAGGAAACAGCACTCCTCCCGATGAGGCCTCTGGCTGCTTCCTATTCAGTTGTCAGCTATCAGTCTAGATGTTGCTTTCCAGGACACCTCAGATACCTCAAGCTTGGCTATGACCCTTCCGTGAGCCCCTTATCTTGCTTAGTTGTGAGTGTATGTTAATTAAGTATCTTCCTTCCCTACCCGGCAGGTAAGCTTTCAAGGGGCAAGGACTCTGTGTAAGTCCTTATTGTATCCACAGTCTTGAACACAGTTTTGACTTCTAGTAGCTATTCAGTTAACACCTTTTCACGTGACTTGTTTGGGCAGAACTCACTTGTATGTTAGTTAATGCAAGCTACATACTAACAACGGTCCAAATGTTTTCCCTGTTGTTTGCTCTTCTCTACGCACTGTGCTCTTCTTGTGTTTTTTTCATGTTTCCCTAAGGAGCTAGGGAGGACTCTGATCTGTGACCTTATCTGTCCCCATTTTGGTTCTTTCTCACAGTGGGTTTATTGTTCTTTATGCTCCTGCTTCCAATTCACTCACTTCTACTTTATAATCCTCTTAGTGGTAGTATACCAGTTCATCAGACAGCTGGTTTAAATATATTTTTAGGCTTTCTTATAATATTTTGAATGATTCGGTTAATTAACATTTCATGTAAATAAAAATGGGTTTTGCTTCTTGAGGCTAGGACGCAGAATTCCTCATCCTTTTCCTGTGACTCTTCCTATTTTTCCCTCTGTTCCGTTGGAGCTGCTCCTCTCCTCCCAGAGTCTAGCAAGGCTAATCCTTTGCAGCTCAATTCCAGGGTCTCTCTAGGACCTGCCAGCTCAGGGAAAGGGGTGCTGTTAATTGTGATGTGCTCCATCCCCTTGCTTCCTGCACATTAACTATCATTTTGTTCAGTTGAGCCAGTGAAGGAAGGTTAGCAAAACGCTTCTAATTCCTAGGTCAGCTCATACCCTCCAGCCTGGACCACCAACGTTGGCAGGGGATTGGGTCACTGCCAGGCACTTGGAGATATGCACCAGGCTCTGTTTTTCTTGAGCTGAATTGAGTAGTCTTCCTGCTCCCTCCTCTTCTAGGAGTTTACATAGATGGAAAATAAGTTTTCTCTTTTGGCAAAAGAGCAAGGCATTTTAGAGAAAGACGTGTTTGGGCACTGAGTCAGGAGGAATAGGAATCATTGGAAAAGCCATAGTCTATTCATTTTTTCCCTGATTTTCCAGCCCCCCTCCCTTTTTAAAGCTTCTCTTTCTTTTTGAAGATATGTATTAGTGTAATGAATTCCAAGATTGCTAGAAAGAATTTTACTTTTAACTCACACATACTTAACACCTGATTAACTACTTATTCAGATTAGGTTGAGTTGGTTTCTCTCTCTCTCTCTCTCTCTCTCTCTCTCTCTCTCTCTCTCTCTCTCGTTCTTTCTTTGTCTTTGATATTTTATACCCTAGCTTCCACTTAATTTTGGCATCTTGGAAATCCCATTTTATTTTATGAATGTTCATTGAAGAGAGGTAAATATATGCCCCCACCCTCCAAGCCATCTCCATTTGTTTTCTGTATTACATGATTTAGTGCTCGGCTATAAATGGCTCTATTACAGATTCCTCTCCTTTCTATGCTCCCCGTTAATATGTGGATTTACAAGGGGCAGTAGATCTCCCAGAAGCAATATACATATTTTTAACAGAACGTGGGAAGGCTGAACTAACTTGCCCTGAGAGTGACGGACCGGATGTGAAGGCAGTGGGGAGTGTCGCAAATAGCTGACCTCAGCTGCAGCCTTTTCTTCTGCCGGCTCTTTATGCCTCATGGTATCATGTCCAAAGTATAGCCAAACCGCTGAAAGAAAAAACTCACGTATATGTTAGTGAGTTTCCAACCTAGGCCACTTTCACTTAATGCGTCGTCACTAATAAAATGTCACTTGTGCTTTTATGTTTTTTATTATTTTTAAAAAAATATTTATTTATTTTTATTCAGTTACAATTATCTGCATTTTCTCCCCTTCCCTCCACCCCTTGTGCTTTTAAAATTTAAGAAGTTTATTGTGAGTGAAGGTCTTGCCTTGGGCTGTCATGTAGTTCACACTTCAGTCTCCGTAGTAAATCTCAGTTGCACTGTTTTGTGGACACTTAGCTTTAACCTCCAAGGGACAAGATACATTTATATATCATAAACAGGAGCTTTGCCTTTAAGAAGAACATAGTTTTGAAAAAAAAATGTGGTATTCTCTGAAGTTCAACCTCAAATTCATTGGCATTTTACTTTGTCATTTCTGGGATGTGTTCTGTGACTAGCTGGCTATTACCTATTTTTAAATTGTGATGGAGGGGTTTTGGTAAATCTACTTTACAAGGGAAAAGCTTGCACAGTAGTGGGGGTGATACAATTAAAAAGACCCAGGGAGTGAAGACCATCACAGAATAAACACAGAAGTGAACTTAATACTAGAAACACCATTCTTCTGCTTTTTTTCCTTCTTTTCATGCCGGGGTCTTAGTGTAAGATTAACTTTTGTAATTTGGGATATCTTTGGAGTTTGGAACTGCACTTTGTTCCCATCGAAACTTATGGCAATTAACATAGGCAGGTAAAGAAAGAACTAAAATAGTCACTTATGCAGGCACATGGGTGTACCAGGGAAGGAATGCATACCTTTAGATGGGAAAATTACAGAGGAAGTAATGGGGGACATATGTTGAAGAAACAAGTTTGACTAGGCGGAAGTGACCAGTAAGTCATTTAGCCAGGGAGAGCAACACGTGGAAAGGTCAAACTGAGGAAGAGGCTTAGTGATGGAAGAATGGGGAACTGCTTGGTGGGGCTCGAATTGCTTAGGACCGAGCGGCAGACAGGAGTTCGGCAAAGCAGCATTTGAAATGCTGGTGAAGTGAGTGGGCCTTTCTTTGACATGCAGCGGGGGACATTGACTTTAAGCAGAGAAATAACATGATAGAGTCAGTTTCTTAGAGTAACATTGATTTTGATATTTAAAAATGAAAAGTAAGGAGACTCAAAGTAAAAAATGAAGGGAGAACTTAATCAAATCGAAGGAGATCATCTAATATTCTAGTGAAAACTATTTATTACATAGGTTCCAGTTTCTTGGCAGAGCTCTTGAATTTCCAAAAAGAATGACTTTCATCGGCCCAATATTTCCATTAATGGTTTTCTTTTAGTCAGGAGACTCCTATTCTGAAGGATTTAAACATATGATATACTGTGCACTGTTTATCATACTCTATAAAACATGAGTTGGAAGGGCAGCCTTTCTAGCTTTTTGTTCAGACCCTCCAACACTGTGGTCCTGGGAGGCATCGAGGACCACTGCCCATCCTGTGGAAATGGAATTGGGTCATTTCGTTTCTGCTGTGGGGAAAGCGCACTCCAAACTGTGAGCGAGTGTTGCTGGGATAATCGCGGTGTGAAGTACTGACTGCCAAAACCCAAACGAGAAGAACTGAGAGCGCTGCCCAGATGATTAATCGTACTGAAAAAAAATGGTATCCTTTAAATATTTGCCCTCCAAATGGATTATGCCAATTTATACATTATGTATTTGTTGATATTGTCAGTATAACAACGGTGAAATTACAACTTTGAATCAGAGTTCTCCAATTAAACTGATGATTCAAGTGGTCTTCACTGTATCAGTGAGCTCTGCCTCCCTTTGGCAATGCTTAATAAATGCAAATCTGAAAGGCCGCATTGTAGCTTTAAAAATATGCTTATTTTCTGGCTGTTGAGGAGAGGAAAAAGTAAACCTGAACATTTGGATTTCAACCACTGAAGCAAAGACAGAAAGATGATTGAATTTAGTCTTAAGTTTTAGAGAACTAAATTTAATGGTGAGCACAATCGCCCTCTGTGGTGATTGTTTGCAGTGCTGCTTTATTAAGTTATGTAATGGCAGGAGTTCAAATTCAGTGATTTTCAAAATGGTAAATTTAAGGAGTATTTTGAGGTTTCCTGCCAATGTGCAAGTGCAAGGGGTTTCAGAGTGCAGAAAATATTATTTGCACCTTCCTATTTCTGTGGCGTATTATTCTTATTCAAACAATTTTTAGGAATTATATTTAATATGCCGCCTTAAAAATGTTTAAAAATCTCATTTTATTCCCCAAAGATTTGTTTTTTGCTGTTGCGATTAGATGATGACAGCTAGCTGGCTTTTAAAATTGATCAGGAAGTATTCTGGCAGTCAGTCAGTGTTGTAATAGCACTTTAATGGATATGAGCTATTCACCCGGATCAGACTCAATGTCAAAACAGGCGAAAATACAGCTGTCACTCTGGACAACAAGATACTCATATGCAGGCAGCTGCTTAATACCCTGTAGAAAGGCAGCCTTTTTAGTGATATGTAAAAGGTGTGTCAATGCCAGTGTGTGCGTGTGCTGTCAAGCTGGGGCGTGCCGTTTAGAAAGGAGGAGGATGAGGACATGCATGCACTTTATCTGCACACTTTTCAAGCATGTCCTATGAAAATCATCTATGTGTGTACTCTATAGGCAAGCAAAAGAGCCTTATAAATTTCTTCCTTCTTTTATAGACCTGTGCATTAAATACCTACAGAAATACACATGCACACACACATGCCTCCTTGACTCTTCCGGTTAAGCTTGAGGTCAGAGCCCTTCATTCCAGCTCCATACGAGGCTGGTTAACCCTGTGCTGAACGAAACTCAAACGCTCATGCCCCTCTCCAGCCAGTCAGCTGTGTTCATAGCACTGGTTTTGAGGAGAGCTGAAACCGAGGCAAGCACAGTTATTGGCCAAACTGCTCACAGCAGCGCAGCAGTGGACGGGTCATCGCCATCATCGCCGGAATGGCAGTCCCTCACTATAACACCAGGAACAGGAACGTGTGGGTTGTCACTAAAGAGCTCAAATCAGGTCATTGCCACTACTTTATTTAATTCTTGTGTTAGTTCTGTGGAATGTGTAGCAGAGGGCAGTTGATTTTCTGGTTTTATAGGTGAGACAACTATGATGCAGAATGACTAGGTGAATGTCACATGCCTACTTATGACTAATGCTTAGGTGCCACACTCCAAGTTCAGTTCCCTTTTTTATGACACAGTGGCTCCTTCCTATATTCATAGGCTCAGCTCAACACATGTTTTGTAAGCAGCTATTACAGGCCAAGCACTGTTCTATATATTTTAGGTGATGCAAAGTGAGTAAAATGAAGGTTTTGATCTCATGGAGCTGAGAATGTAGAAAAAGAGTAAAGACAATGTATATTGTATACAAATAGACAAAATTCGAGCCCAGTAAATGCCGGAGTAGAGAAGGAAACCATGTTGTGACAGTTCAGAAGGGGATATGTGGAAGGAAAGCCCACGTGAAGGAGACTCGTTTCCTTGAATGACTGTAGGCACCCTTTGAAATAGACCGGTAAACTTCGTATCTTCCCAGGTGAAGCCTAAGATGTGAGCGAGGACAAAAATATATTCAGGCGAATAGTGACTGCTCACAGTGATCAGGATACCAGAGAAGTGCAGGAGAATAGCACATAATGTGACCGGAAAAGGATAGATTGAAGCGTCTGACTTAACTCTGCAGACAAAGAACCATTGGAAGGTTCTGAGCAAGGCAATGACGGATGGGAGCTGTGTTTTAGGAAGATTAATTTGGCAGTGGTGCACAGTAGATACTGAAATGGGGACAGTAGGCACACGAGAAGACCAGTTAGAAGATGTTTGCCACATTCAAGGGAGAAGGAACTGAAGGCCTTCCCCAGGGTAGCAGAGTTTCTGTGGGTTTCTGTGTGGGGCTTTGAGTTCTAATAGCACACGCGATTAGTGCCCCCGACTTGACTTCCAGCTGCCAGCATCCTTGCTCCCAGGATCTCTCTGGCTGCTGAAGCTCTCGCCCGGGATTTGGCATAGTCACCAATGGCCTGATGTACATGGTTTATAAGTACACCAGCTTCTTCGTCCCCTGGGGGGAATAATCCTGAAGTGCAGTTTACACTGGCTGCCAGAGTTCTGTGTTGCAATAAAGGTCCAGGGGCCCACGGCGGTCATATTTATTTCATATCCTTATTGACTGCTCTCCCTCCCCTCTGTGCCTTCTCCTAAACCCTTCCACCATTTCCTTCACCTTTAAATAAATTATTCATACTCAGGTGTCTATCTCACGGTCCACTTCTGGGGACCCTTAACAAGTACACACCCGAGTCCCAGTCTGATCTTACGAGCATGTCTATAATCTGAATCAGAAACTTTCACTGGCGTTAAATTCAAACTTGGGTTTCCACTGGAAATTATAATTTGTTTCATTCATAATCCAAAAACAGTTTCAGTGTGTCTGTAATCTTCTCTTAATACCCAGGTCGGGTTATCAGATTCAAAAGAAACTCTAAGCAGTGACTTGACCCAATTTCTTTGTGGAGCCAGGCAAATGTAGATTTGAAAACATTTCAGTGGAAAGTAGAAATAAAAATAGCCTTCACCTGTGGTATATTAATATCTTCATTTCATTCAAATAAATATATAGCTGATACATTCATGCATATGTACTACATATTGTATATGTCCTCATTAAAATTGTGAACCAGTTAATGTCCATCACCTATTAGAAAATTAGTAGATCATGCCCACGGTATCACATCTGTTCTCTGCCCAGTGGTTCATTTGCTTAACTGATGACCACTCTTTCCCATTAAGAGCTGTCGTGTATTGTGTAATAATGATAACTTCTGTAGTTGCCATCCACAGTGGTACCAGTGACCTCTGATCACATTCTGGTACTGGACAAATGTCCAGCCTTGCTTATGTTTACTCCTTTGTCTCCACAGCTGGTATAATGACATTCCTTTAATGCGTTAAGAACATGTACTAAATTGTTGGATTAAAACCAAATTACCATTGTAGGCACAATTGTTCACTGGCCCTTAGCCTAGGAACCTTGTGCCTACTACACAACCACGTTTATCTGATATTTAGACACCTTATTTGAAAAGCAAAGTAGCACAGATAATTTGTTATACATTGAAGTGACAATTATATAAATCAGGTCATCAGTTACTCAGGATAAATATAATGTTTTTAATTACTGCACTTTTTGTGCTAGGGAAATGGAAATTTTTCTTCTTATTTGAACAAAAGTCTTTTTGCAAAATACTGCATTCAGGTATTTTTTAATTTACTTTTTTTTTACTTAAAGGATATCATTCTAGAATTTAGCTATGAAAATATATATGATTACATAAAATCAGGAGTCAAATTAAAATAGTGTCTCTAAAGTAGGATTAACATTTTGAATTTCAAAAACATTTTATCTTACAATATTGTAAAAAAATGTTATATAATATTGTAAATAAAACCTTGAGTCTTTTATGCCAATTCTATTAAAATGTGATTAACTTCATCTATATTTGCTGGTATACTGGGTGTATATACTCAGTTGGAAAATATAGAAAAGTAATTATATTGAATTTGGTAAGTCCAGACATTCCTTTTCTGGAGCAGTTGCATATTACTTGGCCCTCCAAAAGCATCTTAATGATCCCATTTCATGAATGAGGAACTTCGGGCAAGAGGAGGGTCATGGTGTGACTTGGTCAGCAAGGGCCTGGTGAGAGACCACACCTTGGGACACTTTACTTATCTTCTGAACCTAGTTCAACACTTCTGATTCCTTGGAAAAGTTTTAAAACAAAGTCACTTTTTTCAAGATCATCTGTCAGCTTATAAGAAGCCAATTTCATAGAAAAGTGAAAAAGAGCAGTCAGGCTGGCTGTTTTGTTTAATCAATGCCAATCACATTGATCGGACGAACTTCTTTACTGAATGACTGAACTGATCAGTTATTTTGATAGCTTGCAGACACTTAATGAAAGAGCATCATGTAAAAAGTTAGTCTTATTTTCGGAATGTATTTAGTGAATTTTACATATAAATTAAGCCCTGCAAACTATTTAATACATACATAACATTTGCTAAGTGGGCAAGCAAAAATCGAGGGCCTTTAGAGGACATTTTCTGAACTGGCAGTGATCTCTTTGGTTTATTTTTATCTGTGTTATTAGAACCAGAAGGCATATATATATATATATATTTTGATGGGGCTAGGATTTGCCATAGGAGAAACATAGCCTCACCCTGAGATGGACACACTTGCTGGTACTTTTGACATTTCAAGTGTTTTTATGTTGTGTTAGAGCTTAACCTCTACTGTGCATGTGTCTGATCTCCCCAGCTAAATTGTAAGCTCAGTCTCACACATCTTCAAATCCCCCGAAGTCCCAGCAGAGTGCCTCCTAGTTGCTACTCAATAAATATTTGTTGTTTATTTCAGAGCTGGTTTCTATCTTTGTTGCCATTCAGGCTTTGAAAATATATAACAGACATTAGGCAGAAACTTGAAATGCTTTTTATCAATTGGTGCAGCATTTTCCAATTACTTTGCAAAAGAGACTGCCGAGGGACGTTTTGGAATTGTCTGGGCTACCACCGTGGCTTTAAGGATGAACAGGCTTTTCACTGGCATGAACTCTCCTCTCTCTCTGTTTTGCCCTTTTTTGCTTCCCTACATGTGTGAGCTTCAGGTGAAGGGGCCACTTTTGCCTCCCTGGCAGTTCCCAGTGCTCTTTGATTACTTCCTGGTAGATGTGTGGTTTTCATAGAATTGTTGTAAGTGTGAAGAAGAGTGGAGACAGGATAACAAACGCAAAAGCATCCGCGCTTTCCTAATTTATTTTGACTCTGCCCCGGGAGCCACTTCCTTCTTAATTTGTGGAGTTTATGCACAACTTGTAGCCCTTTGGTGGTTTTTCTTGCTGTTTGGTTGAAAAGAGCCCATGTTCTTCTTTTTTCCAAGTCTGCTTCTAAGGCAAAGAGCTCTGGAGAGCTGAGTTGTCCGAATTTGGGAGTGTGGGTGAGGGTGGGGGAGGGCAGGGTGCTCCCATCCTTAGTTAAGTTTCTAGCAATGGCTTCAGTAAAGATAGCGAGCCCAGGGACCATGAGTTCTGGGCCAGTTCTCTGAAGAGAATGACATTGTTAAAGTTTATAATAACTGGTGTCAGTTTGGTAAGAGCAAGGTGCTGACAGAGGACAGTGATCAAGGTGATGGAGGAGGTCCAGCAGGAAGGGTGAAGACCATGTTCCCGCTTGGGGTGCTGCTGGGTCGGTGCTGCAAAGACCTTTGTGTAAAAAGAGGGCACTGGATGCCTGGATATAAAAGGCGGGAAAGCCAGTGGGGGTGGTACGGGAAGCAGAATTCCTGGACTCTAAATTTCTTGGGCTAGTATGTGACAATGTGATGGTACAGGATTTATTACTGTGATACAGAGCACCTGAAGCAGGTTTTCTCAAAGATAACCTGAAGATTTGGAAAGTGAAATAAAAGTCACTGTGTAGCAAATTTACTCCTAGGATTAATTGTCATATAACATGGAAGGAAATCATTTTGTCTACTACAGATTAAAAGCAGAAACAAACAAACCCTTATTGAGAAACCAGAAGAGACTCTTTGAAGGATGTAGAAGGAATTGGTGTTTTCAGGTACCTGAGCTGAACAACGTATGTGGAAATATGCTACCGACTGGCCCAGCTTCAGACCCATCAAGGGGCTACCCGCACGCACATCTCGGCGTCTTACTCAAGGCATCATTATTACTAGGTTACAAAAAAGCCATAGACATCTTATGAACAGGAGGTGCCATTTAAAGCTGTACTTCTGACTAAGCACCAACTTCTTAGCTTCAGAGTTTTTTGTACGGAGACTGCACGGCGGTGCTTTTGCTTAGAATGCACTTCCATACCCTCCTCTTGATTCATTGAAAGTGTGCATAGATTGGGGAGACCATCAAAATAGAAGCCGAGAATAATCATTCAGGAATGAATATGAGAACTAGGTACCTTAATGAGGTTGTAAAATGTTACTAATATACAGCAGGTCCTCAAATAACATTTCATTCAACATCATTTCGTTATAACGTAGATGAGATGCCATGGGAACTTAACTCGGTTTTATCAATTAACCTATGGTAAAATTGGTTTCTCACTTAATTGATGACATTAAGTGAGGTTTTACTGTGTTTGAGTTTGAAATGTATATTGGAGTACCCTTAATACTTTCGCAATTCATATTGCATATTAAGATAGATGGTTGGGACTTTGCCAAACATCTCAAAATTACTCTATCAGCCAAACTATTTGTTGAAGAAATGAAGTCCTACTCTATGCTCAAGATTCTCAAAAGACCTATTTCTAATAACAGAAGTTTCCCGGAGCCCTGGCCGGGCGGCTCAGTTGGTGGAGTGTTGTCTTTCACTCCAAAAGGTTGCGGGTTGGATCCCTGGTCGGGGCGCGTACAGGAGCCAACTGATCAATCTCTCTCTCTCCCCCTTCCTCTCTCTCAAATCAATAGTAAAATGTCCTCAGGTGAGGGTTAAAAAAGTTTCTATGAAATGCTTACAGGAGTTGGATTGATGCCTTGAAACCGTTCAAAGAAATGGTGACATGTCAGCCAAACAAATCGCATAAACAGTATGTTACTCTTTACTTCAATTATTTTACTCTATTAAATTGATTGTCCTCTTAGATGACTATTAGACTGATTATCCTTGTAGACTCCTGTGGACGTTTAGACTCTTTTGGTACTTTGGATTCAAATCAGAGGCAGTTTGGTCTAGAGAAGCATCATGCCACCTGGTGTCTGTCAAACGTTCCCCCAACCCTGGGTGGGTTTCTTACTTATTAGCTTCACTTGTATAAAAAAAATCTATTTATTATTTTCCTCTTCTCATTTTTAGTATTTCTCCAGATCTGAAATTTTAGTTTTCTTTTACAGGCTAAAAAAAAATGTGCTAATTCTCTCTTAGTTTTTAAACCCATTAGGGAAGGAGGCTTGGGAACAAATGAAATGATTTTTTCAAAAAACATCTATCAAGACATATGCCTTAATCGCCGTATCTTTATTTCTGTAGCAGATAGCAAATTGCTCCTCACTTATCAAATAACAAATAAGAGGCATGTGGGAAGAAGGACGACGAGAAGGCCTACATAGGTGCACGGGATCAGTTTAACAGAATAATGATTAGATGGAGAAATGATGTAAATAATTAAGGATGTCCCTGTGCTCTTTCTAATATAATCTTGATTCTCTGAAAAGAGAAAATACTTATGTTTCTAAACAGAAAAAATAAGTATTCCCAAAATAATGTTTAAAAAATTACATGTATATTCTGTGTATAGGGGAATTAGTATGTCTTAAAAGGGATAATGCGCTTATAATTACAAACAAATTATCTTTTCACACTAGCTTGGTAGCATTTAGGGTCCGTTGTACTATGTGTTGAGTTTACACAGTGAAATAAATCAGTTTTCTTTGATAGAAGATAGGTAACTGTTTTCAATTGTTCAGAATCATGAACATTGCACAGTCATATTCCTACCCAACTGACCTAAATTTGAAGTTATAATAATGCTGATGGTCATAGTCAAGGCAGGTTTTGTAAATTAATGGCATTTATTGGAAACAAACATTAGAGTTAACTAGATATCGAAGGACAACTTGAGGCAGGCTGAAGTTTGGTATAAATTGATTCCTAGATTTATTGAGTATGAATGGCTTGTCAGAGATGAGGTAGGAGAAAAGGCCATGTGCAACGTGGGAAAACACAGCGACAGTTTTGGATTCCATCAATATCCCATGTGTGATTTCAAAGATTTACCCACGAGGCCATGGCCGAAAATTCTTTCTGGAGAGGTTTATTTCTAGTCGTCGACTTCTTTCACTGAGTGATCTCTAGCATCATTTCGGCTCACAAATGAGGCTCATTGTGAGATCATCTCTCAGAGCTTGTCATTTGTGTATCTTTTACACTTACACATTCACGTTTGGTTTTGTTGCATTTTAATAAGAGGAGGAAATGGACTTCCCTTAGATTACCTTTTTTTAGGGTGCGTATTGTTACCAATGGAAGCCTAATTTCTATTATATTCTTTCTGCTACAGAAATACTTAATGCCAGGAAGGAGATATTTACTGGAATCCATGAGTCCAGAATTCATCATGATTCTGTGTGAAATCCACTGCCCTTTGCTCCCCACCCCCTCTCGGACTGGAATGAAATGTGCCTTAAACTGAAGTGAAATACATCACATGCAGCAACAGTGGGCCCTCGCTTTGCCTCTATTCCTGGTGTGAAATCGATACACTATCTTTCCTCCTGACCTGTTCCGTGACCTCCATTGCAGCTTTCATGCTGAACAGCAATTGCTTTGAACAGTCTGGGTTTGCCACAGCTCACAAATGAATCTCAGCTTCTGTCTAAAACTGGTGCTGATAACAAAGGCTTGATTTTAAATAATGCAGTTGTAGCCGTCTTCTAATTATGAATTACATGAAAGTGCAAGCTCCTCTATTATTAAACACCATCAATAGCAGGCACGGTACATGTGCAGGCTCCACACAGGGGCCTGGGGCCTGGGAATCAAGACTTTACGTTTCTCTGGCTAAGTTCGGATTTACAGAAAAGGGGGAAGAGACACAAACTATATTTACACATTTTGGTCATTTTCTTGGTAGAATTCTGTTTGTAGATATGTTGATTTTTTCTACATGAGGCTCTATTTTTTTCTTAAGGAAATATTTTTGAATACTAGATTATAAGATCTTGCCCAAGAAATGACTAGTTAACAAGTATTTGCTTTTTGATAAAGTGGATTTTACTAATGACATTTCAGAGTTGGGCAGTTAGGATTCTGACAGACTGGAAGGAGTAGCAGTGACTTGCAGGGAGAGTTCTCCTTGTGATCATTCTGTAACTTTATTGGAGGAAGTCGATTTATCTTATGAAGGCATTTTAACCATTTTCAGGAGGCTCCTGAATGGAGAAATTTATTGTGTCAAGGAAAAAGCAGGCATTGTTATATGTATGAGGAAATGAATGTGTAATTAGTGGAACCTCTTGGCTTGGCTGTGCAGGCGTAGAAATCCAATGGATGAGTAAGGCACTGAGCTGGAGTGGAGTTTTTCCAAAAATCTTGTTCTGAAATAAGGATTACAGATTTGAGGGGTACTTTTTGTAACAATTGTATATAAAATTCATCACTTATTTGTTAGTATTTGGGTAGTGCTCTTGAAATGAAATTTGTCTAATAACAAATGGCATATACTCTCCACAGAATATTGTATAATGTCAAATGCATTATCAATGATACTTCAATAGCACACACATATACACATCCCTACCTCTGAGAATGCATTAACACATATACGATTCTGTTTATTACTTTATCCCATGAGTTGAGTGGGATCATGGGAAGAACATTAGAATCCTAAGGTGGTGTTCTAAACACAGTCTGCTTTACCTAGGTCTTCTAACCTCTTGTCATTTTGGTTTACCCACCTGTGAAAGTGTTTAGTGAGTGATGTTATCTTTAACATCCTTTCCCCTAGCAGTTTTAGGTAATTATAACACAATAACCTTTCACCTTTGCATAGAACTTACGGTTTCCAGTCATTTTCCCCAAACACCTGACCTTCTCAAGCACCCCGTCAAGGCAGCCAGGGCTTGATACTGTTCCCAATTTCTTGAACAGGAAACTAAGACACAATAGTTTGAGTGTCAAGGCTGGACTGACAGTAAGTGGCAGAATTAAAAACAGAACTGTCGGCTGACTGCGAGTCCAGAGATTTCTGGGCTGACAGAGAAGGTGGGCCCTTTATTTAAGTCAGCACTTGAGAGGTAGAGTCATGCTATCATAGATTCTCCATATTTTTAACTGTTCAAATGAAGTGATTTCTTTCAAATTTAATAGATATTAAAAAGGCTGTCTCTACTGATTTGTTCATTGTTTTAATCTGAATATTTCATGAGAATGTGCTTTCTTGGGACAACTCCAGGGCGGTTGTTCATAAGACTAATTATATTTATAAATGCACGAATGTATATACTTAAATGCTCCAGTACTGAACACAGTACTGAACTCCAGTACTGAACACAATACTTTAACTTAAGTTAAAGTATTTTTAACTTAAAATCATTTATTTTTCATTTTTCAATTACAAAGACATATAATATTATGTTAGTTTCAGGTGTACACCCCAGGGATTAGACACTATGTAACTTACTAAGTGATCATCCTGATAAATTATGTACCTACCTGACACCACACATAGTTATTAGAATATTATTGACTGTATTCCCCATGTTGTACTTTACATCCCCATGACTGTTCTGTAACTACCAATTTGTACTTCTTAGTCCCCTTAACTTTTTTGCCCAACTCCCCCTCCCTCCCCCCATCTGGCTACCATCAAAATTTTCTCTGTATCTATGAGTCTATTTTTGTTCTGCTTGCTTGTTTATTTTGTTTTTCAGATTCAGTTGTTTATAGATATGTATTTATTGCTATTCTATTTTTTCATATTTTTAAATTTTTTTCCTTCTTCTTAAAGAAGACTCTTTAACATTTCATGTTATATTGATTTGCTGATGATAAGCTCCTTTAACTTTACTTGTCTGGGAAGCTCTTCATCTGTCATTCGATTCTAATTGATAGCTTTTCTGGGTAGAATAATATTGGTTATATGTCCTTGCTTTTCATCACTTTGAATATTTCTTGCTGATCCCTTCTCACCTGCAAAGTTTCTGTTGAGAAATCAGCTGACAGTCTTATGGGGGCTCCCTTGTAGGTAACTAACTGCTTTTCTCTTGCTGCTTTTAAGATTCTCTTTTTGACTTTAACCTTTGGCATTTTCTTTTTTTAAAAAATATATTTATTGATTATGCTATTACAGTTGTCCCATTCCCCCCCCCTCACTCCACTCCATCCTGCCCACCCCCTCCCTCCCACATTCCCCCCGATAGTTCATGTCCATGGGTCATACTTATAAGGTCTTTGGCTTCTGCATTTTCTACACTATTCTTACCCTCCCCCTGTCTATTTTCCACCTATCACCTATGCTACTTATTCTCTGTACCTTTCCCCCGCTCTCCCCCTCCCACTCCCCTATTGACAACCCTCCATGTGATCTCCATCTCTATGGTTCTGTTCCTCTTCTAGTTGTTTGCCTAATTTTCTTTTGTTTTTGTTTTAGGTGTGGTCATTAATAACTGTGAGTTTGCTGTCATTTTTACTGTTCCTATTTTTGATCTTCTTTTTCTTAGGTAACTCCCTTTAACATTTCATATAATAAGGGCTTGGTGATGATGAACTTCTTTAACTTGACCTTATCTGAGAAGCACTTTCTCTGCCCTTCCATTCTAAATGAAAGCTTTGCTGGATAGAGTAATATTGGATGTAAGTCCTTGCCTTTCATGACTTGGAATACTTCTTGCCAGCCCCTTCTTGCCTGTAAGGTCTCTTTTGAGAAATCAGCTGACAGTCTTATGGGAAGACCTTTGTAGGTAACTGTCTCCTTTTCTCTTGCTGCTTCTAAGATTCTCTTCTTCTATTTCATCTTGGGTAATGTAATTATGATGTGCCTTGGTGTGTTCCTCTTTGGGTCCAGCTTCTTTGGGACTCTCTGAGCTTCCTGGACTTCCTGGAAGTCTATTTCCTTTGCCAGATGAGGGAAGTTCTCCTTCATTATTTGTTCAAATAAGTTTTCAATTTTTTGTTCTTCCTCTTCTCCTTCTGGCACCCCTATAATTTGGATGTTGGAACATTTCAAGATGTCCTGGAGGTTCCTAAGCCTCTCCTCATTTTTCCAAATTCTTGTTTCTTCATTCTTTTCTGGTGGGATGTTTCTTTCTTCCTTGTGGTCCACACCATTGATTTGAGTCCCAGTTTCCTTCGCATCACTATTGGTTCCCTGTACATTTTCCTTTGTTTCTCTTAGCATAGCCTTCATTTTTTCATCTGGTTTTCAAATAGATTCAACCAATTCTGTGAGCATCTTGATAACCAGTGTTTTGAACTGTGCATCCAATAGGTTGGCTATCTCTTCCTCGCTTAGTTGTATTTTTTCTGGAGCTTTGAAGTGTTCTGTCATTTGGGCCATTTTTTTTTTTTTTTGTCTTGGCGCATCTGTTACTTTAAGGGGCAGAGCCTTAGGTGTTCACCGGGGTGGGGTAATGCTGGTCGCTGCACTGTGACGTTGTACGTGGGGGCGGGGCCGAGAGGGAGCAATGGAGCCCGCTCCACTCTCCACAGGACTCCAATCTTTCACTCTGCTACCCACAATCAAACTGGGCCCCTCTGGTGCTGGTTCCCGAGTGGGTGGGCTTGTGCACACTCTAGGCCCCTGTGGGTCTCTCCAAGGACCTCTCCCGTGAGGCTGGGAGTCTCTCCTGCTGCCGCCCCAACCCCCACGGGCGTTTTCAATCAGAGGTTTGAGGCTTTATTTCCCCCACGCTGGAACCCTGGGTTGCTCCGTCTGCTTCGCTCCCCCCTGTTTGTCTGGTTTATCTGTGCGCGAATGTGGGGCCCCCGGGTGCTACCTGCCGCTCTGCCTGCCCTGTTCTCCACCACTCTGAGTCTGGCCCTCTCGGCCTATCTGCGTGAACGTGGGGCCGCGGGGTCTGCTAGTGGTCAGACTGCCTGCCCCGTTCATCCCACACTCCTCATCCCACACTCCGCCAGTCTCGGTCCCACCACGGCCACGCGAGTCCTCTCCGCCCTGGTGCCTGTCTCTGCCCCTCCTACTGGTCTGGATGTATGTGTCTTTTTTATCTACTTGGTGTCGGACTTCCTTGCCATTAGATTTTCTGTCAGTTCTGGTTGTGCGAGGAGGCGCAGTGTGTCTACCTATGCCGCCATCTTGGTTCTCCGAATCGGCATTTTCATTATGAGGTGTCATGGTGTGGGCCTCTTTCGGTTCATCTTTTTTTGGACTCTCTATGATTTCTGGACTTATATATCTATTTCCTTCACCAGATTAGGAAAGTTTTCTGTCATTATTTTTTCAAGTAGCTTTTCAGTTTCTTGCTTTCTCTTTTCTAGTTCAGGCACCCCCATGATACAAATGTCAGCATACTTGAATTGTGTTCTTACACTATCTTCATTTTTTTGCATTCTTTTTTCTCTTTTCTGTTCTGATTAGATACTTTTTGCTTCATTATCTCCAAAATCACCATTCTGTTTCTTGGCTTCATCTACTCTACTGTTGATTCCCTGCAAATTATTTTCATTTCAGTTAGTGTATCCTTCATTTCTGACTGGTTCTTTTTTATGGTTACCATGTCCTTTTCATGCTGTTGAAGTTCTCTTGCAGTTCATTGAGCATCCTTATAAGCAGTGTTTTGAACTCTGCATCTAGTAGATTGCCTCATTTTGTTTGTTTGTTTGTTTGTTTGTTTCCTGGAGCTTTATTCTGTTCTTTCATTTGGGACATATTTCTTTGTCTCTTCATTTTAGCAGTCTCCCTGTGTTTGTTCCTATGTATTAGATAGAGCTGCTATGTCTCCTCAGCTTGATAGAGGGGCCTAATGTATAAAAGTAGGTGTCCTGTAGGGTCCAGTAGCACCTCCTCCTTGTTTACCTGAGTTGGGTACTCCATGTATATCCCTCACCCTGTGTGGGCTGTATATAACCCCTACCCCATTGCAGTTAAGCCTTGATTGATGTTGGCACATCAGTGGGAGAGATTCATCCCCAGGCCAATCAACTGTAAGGACTTGCTGTGACCACTGTGGAGGATCAGCTGTGCAGGATCCTGCCCCATGGAAGAGGACTTACGTCAGCAGGGTTCTGGTGCCGACTTAGTTCACCCTTTGAGTATGTCACTTGTGGAGGTGGTTGGGTGATGCTTCAACATGGTCTAAAGCTGCCTATTGGGTGTGCTGGCTCTGAAGCCTCCAAACAGGTACAGCTCAAGGTCAGCACCTTCTTGTGCCCTGTCTTGAGCCACCCTGCATGAGCTACAAAGCAGTCTACAGATGGCTGCTACTTGTGCTGGGCTCGGAGGTACCCAGGAGAGGCCAAGCTGCAAACCAGTTCTGGTTGCCTCTAGTTCCTGGTCTAGGGCCACTTAGTGAGAGGCATGGGGTACACTGAGGCCAGAAGCTGCTTGTCTGAGAGATTTGAGAAAAGTCTTATTCCCGAGCCAAGACAGGCCATTTGTATGGAAGAGCCACTGGAAACAGCTTGGGTGGGCCCACAGGTTAATTGGGGCTGGATCTCAGTAAATCACCAGGGAAGGCTGAACAGTGACAGCCAGGTTGATTGAGACTCAGATATGGTGCCCTCCAGCTGGCTCTGTGGGTTGCAGGGATCTCAGAAAAGGAACAATGGCCTCTGCCAGGACTTCTGTCTGGCAGAAAGCTGTCCTTACAGCTCTTGCCCTCGTGTCAGTACTTCAACTCCTCCCTGTATGTCCCTGATGACTTTTGAGCTGCTGCCCTGGTGCTGGAACTCAGAAGGAGTGAATCTGAGGAGATCCATGCTCAGGACCTTCAAGAGGTATTGCTTGGGACTCCACAAGCCCTGTCTCACTGAGGCACAGTTCCTGCTGGTTTTTACGGCCAGAAGTTATGAGGAATCCTCTTCCTGGCACTGGAATCCTGGTGGGGACCTCTGCAGCCAAGACGTCTGTCTAGATTTTTATCTACCACACATGGGGGTGGGACCAGTCCTTCTACATTCTTGCTTCTCCTATCACTTGGATGTGGCTTTTTCTTTATATCCTTACTTGTAGAACGTCTGTTCAGCTAGATTTCTGGCAGTTCTACATGATGATTTTTCTATAGTATAGTTGTAATTTTGATGTGGTTGTGGGAAGATGCAAGTACCACATGTACCTATGCTGCCATCGTGGCAAGAAGCTCTTCCTGTTCAGGGAGATATTTAGGAATGTAGTGACATGCACCCAAAGCATGATGAAGACGCTTTTCAGACCCAGTGACTGTGTGACGATGATGACTTCCTCGTGACAGGATGTAACTCGAATCCTTGAAATTCGCAAATCGAAAGTCCTCAACAACCTGTCATATTTTCTTTTCAAATATGTCACATTTTCTTCTTGTGGGCACATTAAAAAGTGCTCTGTAAAAAGTAAATTTATATAATGGCAAGATACCTGAGGCCATACATAAGCCAAAAAGAAGATTCCAAACGTAGAAAAGGTACTAACGTATTTCCCACATCTTTAGAAGTTTGGGTCCTGGGAAATGTGGAAGTGTCCCACTGTTCCTCCATGCAGGGCAATTTCTGTCATCGTAGGGCTTGCACACGGTGCCTGTGGGGACATTCCGACTGGGTGGATTGCCTGAGTAATTGGAGGAGGAGAAGAGAGTAGCGTTGTGGAATTCTCTGCGTCAGAGCGCCTGTGCTGACCGGGCAAGGACGCTCTCCATCGTGAGAAGGACGATGTGTTCGGCAAGGACCCGCCTGCCCACCATTTACATTCTTACGTATTTCCAGCTTACTTGTGAAAATCTGACTAACAAAAACTGTTCAAAGTGATGTGGAAAGTCCCTGCCAAAATAAAGCCAACATTTGCCAAAATGTTAATAGAATTGAGATAAATTTCTTGTTCTCTCCCATTCTTTTTAATGATATGCATTATTTTCTTTACTCTTCAGCATGCCATCACTGAACCATTGTGAATTTCGTCTCAGCATTAATATTATCCTTGATCACACTTTAGCATTTCAATTTTAAAGTTCCAGTTTGAAGGCCTGCTATTTCTATTAAGAGTTTTTTCCATGAAAAGAGCAAATCTTGGCTAGAAGTCGGTGGTAATTCAGTTTAACCAAGTTAAGAAAAGCCTTTTATTCACAGTGGTTATTTTGAGACAGTTGAGCACAGAAATGAGGGTTCTAGAGACAGACACAAACTTTTATACAGAGCCATTTTTTTCTTCAAAGAAGACAGTCCTAATAAATCTTGTTGAATCAAGACCTTGAAAGAAACTGAAAAAATATGTACAGATCTCAAATATACCCACGAAAAGTACTTTATATTATCTTGCTGCTGCTGCTTCATAATGTAGTTTTAGTTGAATGTAATCTCCTGCACTCAAATTTATATTTGAGAAATTGCAACAGTGAAAGTTGAAACCATTTTTGTCATTCAAAAGAAGTGGAAGATCAATACTGAAGCTCTCCTATTAGTTGCTACAGTCTACTTCAGTGTTACAAGATTTATGATAAGAACACATTTTTAAATATATATTACATACCAGTGGTATAGTAAAACCTTGAAATAAAACCTTTTTCTTTTTTTCAGGAGAAGGAGGTGGTCTATTTATTATTGAAATGCTACGCTAAACTATAATTCAGTGATATTTTATTCCAATTAAATTCTCCTTAGTAGTAATCCTTTTTTATGATAAGCAAAACTGAATGATACAGGGTATGTTCCCTCCGATGAATTGTTGTGTAACAAGACTTGATGGTAATTCTACCTTTTCCAAAATCTGATATCAGGCAATTTATCTTCTAAATAATACTCCTGAGTACTAACGCTGAAATGTTTTGGCTTCAACCCTAATCAAACTTGAGGAAGCAGATTCTCCAGAGCATTTCTCTAACTCTGTAAATTTAATTGTTATAATGAATAGAATACATGTGTCAAGATTACTTGTGATTTTACCTGTTTACTTCTCTTCCCAAGACAAAAATAGCAGCATGACAAAGGCTGTTAACTCTTACTGGAGTTTGAAAAAAATAAAAAAGCACCTAGCACAGCATATGATAATGAAACATAAACCAATTTTAAAGGTCTAATTCCAGTTAATTTCAGAACGGTTCAAATTTAAAAATCTATTGTTATGTCACAATAAAATAGACTTACAGAAGTTTAAAAAACTCTACAAATATTTATCTACAAGGCAGAAAATATTCAGATAGAATATTTGCATATGCAAAGATATCTTCTCATAATCTACTTCACAGTATTTAGTCACATTACTTCATCTTCAATTTCCTCCCTTTCTGTCGTGTCTGCGAACATGATATTTTTCTTATATTTGGCTTCTGCGTGGTATTTTTTCATAGACAGCGAAATCCAGTGTGGTACTTGGATCAAAGCAATATTGGTATCATTGGCATTTGTGACAGAAGTCAGGCAGAGGTAAAGTTCGTATTACTTCTTTTTGCCACTTATTTCGAAAACTGCAAAGGTAATTGCTTGGGAAGAAGGCCAAAGCTGCTGTAACTCTTTACCACGGATAATCATATTAATTTAAATAAAAATGATCAATATTTAATAATTGTTGCTAATGTAGAGTAACTTAAAAATTAATTTTTGCTATTTCTTTCCTCCATTTAATTATAGTTATTTTAGAATTTTAATTGCTCACATACATTTACACCATGGTTTCTAGATAAGGCAACCATTATATTTTACTCCTATTTCTATTAGAGAGAAAGGCCACGTACCTAGGGAGACCTGTACATTTCTTCTAATGCTTAGTGGCATTCTTACTGTTGAGTGTGAGCCAACAAATGTGTCTATCAATAACTGTTCTTTACTGTCAGTCAATGTAGGAAAGTCTGTGCATTTCCCAATGAGATTTATTCATGTGGGTTCATTAAGCCACAGACTTGTGCCACACATTGTGCAAAACAGAGCATATAATGAACTCTCACTGTCAGAATTCCCAGAGTTCTTTAGGGGAGACAGAGGGGAAACGAGCCATTGCCACGAACTGTAATGAGAACTGTAATAGAAACGAGGACATTGGGCTCTGGTGACCCAGAAGAAGGGTAGATATGCTGTGGATGTCTCCGAAAGACTCCACAGAAGAGCTAGTTTTTTAAGGATGAGAAGGAGTGGGGAAAAAAATGGATAGGTGTTATTATTGGTTAAATAAAAACTAAGAGGTTGTAACAAAGAGACTATAAAATATAGTAGCTGAAAGAACTTTGAAGTTTATTTCTCTTCCATTTACTAGCCCAAGGTGTGTGGCCCGGTTGAAGGGGTGGCCCCATTCCACAGGATCATCCAGCGTCCCAGGGCCCTCCTCTTTCGTGGCTCTACCATCAGTGTTGTTGTTGTCTGCATGGTCAAAGTTGGATGTAGTTACTTCAGTCCAGCCTGAGGGAAGGAAATGTATGGAGAAGCGCGTGCCCACTATCTTAATGCCCAGACCTGGAAGTGGTGCTCACCTCTTCCTCTTCCATTTCATTGGTGATGGAAATTGGCCTGAGCTGGGGATGGATATTCACAGGCCAGAGACGTGGTTGGTCTTATCTTAATGTTCTTACGCATCTTTCCTGAGGTGTAGATATAGAGGTCTGGGACTATGAAAATAACAACACAGAACCTGTACATGCTCACTGGAATTTTGGCTTTAAACAGTTTTAGAATTGGAATTCCAAAATGTAAAACATATTCTTAACTAGAGTCACAATTTAACAATAAAAAAACAAACAACATACCTTTATTAGAGGAAATTTTATAGTGCAGAAAGGATGTCCTGTTTTCTAATGCTGGTGAAGTTAAAGTCAAGAACTAGATGAGCCCCTAAAGATACACAGGCATTATCCAGGGAAGAGTCAAGGCCATTGGACGAGAGAAAATGGCGCATGGGAGAGCATGAAGCACATGTAGAGTGAGGAAGCTGCATACGGCTGGGGCAGTGATAACCAAAGGATTGATATGGGAGAGTGGTATGGGCGAAGCTGCAGTGGTAGGCAGGAGCCACATCCAGCTGTGATGCTGGAGAGACTCTCAGGACGGTGAGGTAGCTAACCAGACTTGCATTTAGAAAGCCCATTTCTAACAGTGTGACAGCTGGACTGAAGGAAGGTGAGTCTAAGCCAGGAGAACTTGGAGGAGGAAAATGCAGTGGTCCAGATGAGGTAACCTATCTAAACTAAGAATAGGGCACAGTGAATGGGGGAGTGATTTTGCACAGATATGTAGGAGACAAATGCAAAAGGGCTTGTTGACTGCTGGCAAATGGAGGATGAGGGAAGGGAAGAATAAAGGGATGAAGGGCCAGTTCTGGGTGTGGTACCTGGGAGAAGGTGAGGGCCTGAGCCCTGAGGTAATTCCAGAAGGGAATCTAAGAGCCAGCTAAGGAGGAGAGGTGATGGGTTCTATTTAGAGAGATCAAGTGGCAGTTCCAAGTAGAAATGTCCAATCAACAGATGAATATCCAGGCCTTAGATTTGAGATTAAGATGAAAGCTGAGGATAGAGACTTGGGAGTCCTTACCATATAGGTAAAAGTTGAAGTTTAAAGATTAAAACTGGCCTGAGAAATGGTAAAGTGGGTATTATTAAAAACAATTCTTAAGTAACTTTTATAACTTACTATTTTTCTTTTGATACTTTAATAATTCCAATAAGTCAAAAATTTTATTGCCTAAAATATTTCTTGAATTTTCAGGGTCAGTCAGCAATGGAAAATGGCTTGGTAATCAGTAAAATAACTGAAATGTTACAAGTCCTATCCCCCCAGAACTCAAATCCCCATCATGCACTCTGCTGTCCTCACCCAGGACATGAGCTGTAACGGCGTCAGATGGAAACCAGAGACCCTAATGTCAAGGAAGAGAGTTCAGGTGAATTTTAACTTATGCGTTAGGAACGGTCTAATGATTTAGGTCTCCAGGGTGAAACAAAAGTAGGCTCACAGTTGTGAATATGCAAAACACAGAGTTTATTCTTCCATTATTATTTATTAATTATTGCATTGTTTTCCATATGAACAACTATAAACCTACTGTTGCCCCACCCTGTCATTCTAATGAGCCTTGGGCACATCGCTGTTCTCAAAATAAGGTAAAAAGCACAAAAATAAAACATTGGTCAATAGTAACATAAGTTTCCAACCATTTTGAAACATCCTGAGCAGTGTAGATATTTACACTCCTCCTTTACAGTTAAGGGGGGTCAGGAAAACTTCCCTACATGAATGCTGAAGTTTCTTAAGCTCAGAACGTGTTTTGTTGTTTCTGCAGGCTTTTTGGTGGTGCCATCAAATGTAAAAACCACTGCCCTGGAAACCAGTCAGTGTCGGACTCTTTATGCAGCCTCTTGACTTTTCTGAGCCTCAGTTTCCTCACCACAAGGAAGGGTTTCTGCTGTTTCTTCTTGCTCTGGAAGCTGTCTGGCTGTGATTCCCAGGCTGCACTACTTTAATGAAAAAAAAAAAAGGTTTATGAAATGTGAATAGATAATTTAGAGGTGATCATTTATATGAGGGGCTTGAGCATCTGCATATATTGGTGTCTGTGGGGGTCCTGGAAACAGTCCCCTGTGGATACCAAGGAACAAATAAGTTTTGGGGGAGTCAGAAATTATATGTGGATTTTCAGCTGTGTGAGGGGTCAGTTCCCCGAATCCCCGTGTTGTTCAAGGGTCATCTGTATATAAGTGTAAGTTAATTTTGCTCACAGAAAACTAGTCATCCTAACCTAATAAATACGTAATTCTTTCGTTGTCAAGAGACTAGTTGCTGGAAATGGACTCCTAGTGGGCTCAGCACTGCAGGGAGCACTGTGGCATAGCCCTTAAGGGCAAATGGCAGGCATGCATCATTGCAAATTGCTCTTCCCTCCTCTTCAGATCCCTGAAGTCAGGCCATGCCTTCAGGCATAGCTTTTCCCTGCAACCATTGTTCCTACAATTGTTGGTCCAGCCTCCTGAGCTGCCTTGACCTTGGGAGGACACTCCCCTACCCAATCCCCAGTTGCCTGCTGATCTCTGTCTACCCTTTCACCACTCTTAATAAGACAGTGCTGCAAGCCATGTAGAACTTGCATTTTAATGTCTTTTCTTTCTTTGTCTAGTTACAGGTATAGTACTGGCATAATTTTCTCAGCCACTATGGTTCAGAACTATTTCCTAGAACCCCAAATTGATGGAGAAAGAGAGGTCATAGTGGTAAATAGCCCACTCTGCTAACACACTCATCTCTGAAAGGGACTGGAAACCCTCAGTGACTAAGAGGTGGTGTAGTGGGGTGTCCTAACACATTGAATGAAAGTTCCAAGTACAGCTAGTAGCATCCTTGCTCTTAGGCCAAGAGGGTACATAGCACTCAGAGTGAAGGAAGATGATGTATGCATACATATGTGTGGGGGGGAGGGAGGATTTTTGATGGAGGGATCTCAGCTCCTTTCAAGGCACTGATCTACAAAATGTAGATCAAAGCTGGTTTAGAGGTCACTTTTCTGTGGTTTCAAATCTCTCAGATCCACTGAAGTTACTATTCATGGTCCAAGGCAGCAGTGGTGTTTGTGGGCTTCGTGGGTATCACGCTCCTGTTGAGTGTAGGTGGTACCTCTCGATGCATAGTAACTGACAGATAACTGTCAGTAAAGGCTTGTAGAATGAGAGGAGCAATGGTTACGATGGTTATTTCTCTTTATTTTTTCCCCCAGAATTGTGATAAATGCTTTATATCATCATCTTGAGTCCTCATAAAATAAAATTTAACTTCATTACAGGTGAGGGAAGTGAGGCTCAGAGAGGCAGTGTTGCTTTTTCAAAGTCACATAACTAGTATGTGGCAGAGCTTGAATTTTCATTCGCGTCTCTTTGGTTCCCAAGCTTGGGCTCCTACTGAGACACG